>NW_024038189.1:0-355000 GCF_016077235.1 Cyprinodon tularosa
AAGGAACGATAGTGCTGCGCTTTTCTCTCTCTTCACTGACAGGGCTCGTTAAGCGTTGTCAAGGTAACCGTGCTTCAAAGAGATTTTACCTCTGCTGTTTTAAACAGCACATTTTAATCTAATGGAGGGTGAAAGCACTGATTTAACATTGGGAAATGGATACTATATGACTGCTGTCCATGACACTTCCCTTGCCACTCAACACTGATAGACTTTCGAAATAAGACTCCAGGGACCCTACAAAATAAAAGCCTCTATATTTTTTACATATATTTATTGCCCTATATGGCTCAACATTATGACCCAAACTCAACCCCATTTTAGAGAATAGACTCTAGGAGACTGTTTAAAACACACCCTAAGGTAAATTTCAAAATAAAAGCCTCCCATTTCATCTTCATCTACTGCCCTAATAACATGGAAAAAAGAGTGATTTAAAGATTGGAAAGTCATCAACTATCATTGCTGGGTCTGAACATTTTCTCTAAACACAACTCTGTTGAACTTTCAAAATAAGACTCCAGGGACCCTACAAAATAAAAGCCTCTAGATTATTCTAATGCAATAATTGATGCAAATGGCTCAACATTATGACCCAAACTCTTCCAGGTTGTTTTTATTAGACTCTAGTGACCTTTTCAAAACACACCCCAGAGCAAATTTCACAATAAAAGTCTCCCATTTACTCTGTAATAAAGCAGCTATTCACCTAATAACATGGAAAACCAGTGATTTAACATTTGGAAATGGATTCTATATCACTGCTGGGCATGACCCATCTTTTGATGCACATCCATGATAGACTTTCAAAATAACACTACAGGGACTAAAGAGATTAAAAGCCTCTTCCTTATACACACTCATACATTCTGGCATATTGCTGATAGCCATTTGTAATTTCATCACTGCAATGGCTCTGAGCATGCGGGCGGAGCCCGCCATTTGTGATTTCATCACTGCAATGGCTCTTAGAAGGCGGGCAAAGCCCGCCAATGGTGATTTCATCACTGCAATGGCTCTTAGCAGGCGGGCGGAGCCCGCCATTGGTGATTTTTTTCATCGCTGCAAGGGCTCCTAGCAGGCGGGCGGAGCCCGCCAACTGCGCTTTACCCACTGCGGTTCAATATGGACAAACCATATTACCCTTGTGCATCATATGCTGTGCACGTCTATTTCCCAGATTTCAGCACAAGTGGCACACAGCTCTCTTTGCCCATGACTTGGCCCTCTTTCCTTCCCTCAGCAGCCCTCAAAGGCGTAAGCAGTTGGTCTGGGGAGCCCCAATGTCACTTGCCAGGGCCGTATTGGCCCAGTAACCCAGACGGGCAGTAGGTGGCCCCCCTCAAAATTTCTTTAGAAATTTTCTAGTTCTCAGTATCTTTCTGTTTGGAGATTTTGTGTAGAATTGAAAATGAAAATGCCAATACTGTTTTCAGTTAAAATAAACTGTATAAAATCCCCCAATTCCACCAAATAAAAGTAATAAATGATATACACACTATATCAGAAACTTTGTAATGAATGATATTGTAGATTTAACATGGATTTAGAACTTTTCATTTTACTATTTTTTAAATTCATCACTAATTGTATCGGCTAAAATCCTATATTTTAGGCTACTGGTGGTTAATGTTGGAAGGCACTGGTTTTACGTGCGCTCAATTAAGATTTAGAATGCCAATCTTCCGTTTGACATAAAATAAAGTCATTTATTTTCAGCACAAAGTCCATTGTCTTACTGTTTCCTTCAAGATCCACATAAATTCGCCACATATCCAAACCAAGCACAGTAGAAAACTGTTTGCCTCAACCTGTTAACAACACCTGAACAGAATTGATGGTTGACCTTAAATAACCCATCCCTTCATCAGACACTCAGAACTCAAAATTAAATACGCCCCCTGGTGGTGACAAACACCAAAGGATAATTGGCTCCTACACTAATAATCTAAAACTTTAAATCATAAAATCTTTAAGCGGGATGACAAAACTTTATATTTTCATATCTTTTGTGAAAAGAAATATGCAGAACTTGTGGTTAACCTTTGCTTGTACTCATTCGTTGTTTTCCAGATACCAATATGACAGACAATTTGAGTAGAACTATTTTTGAAAACCTTTCTTTTTGATCTTTAGAGCAACAACTGGACTGAATTGGAGGCAGACGAGGACAGAAGCTTAGAGCTGACGCTGTACATTTTTTCCCCTGTTGTATCCATCTTCCTCCTGGTTCTCCTGGTTGGTCTGATCCATCAACATTGTTTCCATCATAAATTTAACCTGGCTAACATATTCAGCCTGGATATCCAGGCAGCGGATGGGAATCCAGAGTTTTTTGCCTCCCTAACCAGGGACGCTGAGCGCCACACCAGCACCAGCTCCGATGGATCGGACAGAGTCTTTGTCATGGTTTACCTCCCTCATCCATATGAGGAAACGCTTAGCAAAATCACCCGAGCTGCCAGTGTGTCCAGCTCCAAAGACGTGGAGTCGATAAAGATAGATGATCTGGAGGCCATGCTGTGCCCTGATCTCAAACGTAAATGGCACTGTGTGTGAGGTGATGGCCTGGGGAAGCCCACTGCTCCCCATGGGGATGGGTTAAATGCAGAGCTGAATTTCTCCAGTTTTCTAATTTGTCTCTTTATAGGGGTTCTGGACTAATGATTAGGTCATTGCACTTGGATCTCGGAGGTTCTGAGTTTAAGCCCCACTCCCACGGACTGCCACTCTGAGTCCCCACACTGCTCCCCGGGTGCCGCACAATGGCAGCCTACTGCTTACCAAAGGCATGGGTTAAATGCAGAGGGGGAATTTTGTTGCTTTGTATATGTGACAGTGTAATAACAATAAAGTTGAATTGTAATTCTAAAATGTTATCTCTAGAATAAAATGACTATATAATCGTAAAATGAATATGACCTGTGAAAAACCTTATTATTGTTGTCAGACAATGAGGTTCGGCAATGCATGGGACCTCTTTTACCTCCACATTTCACATTTAGAGCCGATTAGAGTAATACAAAGTTCATTTTTGCTGTGACAGAAAACAATAAAAAAAAATACACAGTATCAACCCAGATGAGATCTTTTTTCTTGATCTTCTA
Organism: Cyprinodon tularosa; assembly: GCF_016077235.1. Lineage (NCBI taxonomy): Eukaryota > Metazoa > Chordata > Actinopteri > Cyprinodontiformes > Cyprinodontidae > Cyprinodon > Cyprinodon tularosa. The sequence continues at coordinate 3,108 of NW_024038189.1, forward strand.
TATGTGTAAATAAGTGTTTGAAAATTTACATATTGATTGATTCTTTACCCTGATCATGACAAAATAAATATGTTTAAATCAAGAAATGCTTAATTTACAGTATTCGTCTTGACTTAATAAATAATAAACCTCAAAATTGTCTGCAGTGATCTGAATTATGGAATATCATTTAATATGAAACAGTACAGAAGCTGTAACGTTTGAAATAAAATCCTCTTATTCTCGCTAAGTATTGCTATTCAGTTCAATTCATTTTATTTATTTGCTCCAATTCACAACATATGTCATCTCAAGGCACTTTACAGAGACAATTCAACCAGAATATCTGCTTATTGCATCAACTTATTGACTTGACAGCAATCCCTCAAAATGGTGCAGCCAGAGTTCTGATTTCTTCTTGTTAGAAGACAGTTTTTCCTGTGCACCATTGCTGCATGCATGCTCAGTTTCAGGGATTGCTGTAGAGTTAATGACACAAAACAAATGAATGTCTACTGTCACCATACACTCATCTAGGATAAGAAAATACTGCAAAGTGAAAAACTCAGTGCTGTCAGCTGAGTTGCCCTAGATAGAAAATTCAAAACAATATGTATAGATCATTCTTCCATCCATTTTCTGTCACGCTTCATCCCTGCTGGAGTTGCAAGGGGTGTGGTGCCTGTCTCCAGCTGTCTATGGGAGAGAGGCGGGGTACACCCTGACCAGGTCACCAGTCTATTGCAGGGCACTGTCTAGATCATTTAATTGAACATTCTTTGTAATGTGCCTTGAGATGATACTTGTAGTGAATTAGTGCAACATAAATAGGATGAACAACATGATTTCTCTTGCAGAGAACCCAGGAACCTTGTTCTTTGAGTACCATCCATGATACCATGTTGGACTCTACATCATAGGTAGCTTTTCTTTACCAGGACTTTAAAAAAAAAACCCACAAATTGCAATCACTGGATCTCTCAGCAACTTTAGAACAGTAAACATATGGTACGTTTGAAACAACCTGTACTGATATAAAGCCTTTTCAAATCAGAAGACTTAAAAGTGTTTTACACTACATTTAGTCATAAACACATTCAAACACAGAACGTGGCAAGCGCGTTGCAGACAGACTGACAGAGCTCCACTGGGCCCTGTGACCACAATCAGCAAGCAATGCATGTTAGGAGACGTACCCAAGGACTCAACAAATGAGATGATTTAGCTGGGGTTCAAACCTGCAACCTCCCTGTTGCAGAACAAACTAATTGATACTTCCTGTTTTAAAACCAAAATTCATGAATAAGCTTAACACTGAAGCACTTAAATGATATTTGCGAGAACCCCTGAGATCTTGGCTGACTTAAATCAGAATCCAATTAACTAATTGATACTTCCTGTTTTGAAACCAAAATTCATGAATGAGCTGACTCAAGAAAGCTGCTCTATTCTCTTTGCAATTTAAAAGATGATTTTAACACAGCAGAAATTGTAACATAAGCAAATATTTCTTCAACTAAATAGGTGTATTTTTACAATGATTTGAGCAGATTGGTATTTGCCATTTGAATAAGATACTTTTCTCAGGAAATGTGGCTTTTGTTGTTCTGCTATTCTTCATGTTAGCCACTAGAGGGCATCCTGAGGCTGCTGAAAGGTTGATTGCCTCTCCTGCACCTGTGAGCTTACCCAAGTGCAACTCATCACCAGGGCAGCATAAAAGAAGTGATTGACCTTTTACACGCGCTTTAATGTTACCATGGTAACATCAAAGCATTCAGAGTCTAACATGCACTAGTCTTACCTCCTGCATCATTCTGCAGGACAAAGTAAGACTCAAGTCCTATAGGAGAGAGTGGCTCCCAAACTTGCTCCTAAAAGACACCTGCCTGCACATTTTAGTTGCCTTCTTTAGGTGCACATGTGTGCAGAAGCAGGGACACATCGAATTTTAAGTCAGAGGACTCCACAGTGCTTGATACTAGATTCAGTCATTCATCTACATGCTCCTACAAGTGTGCATTGTATGTCAAATACCGCATATTTAAGTTAGGGTTTATTTTTTCTACATGGCACAAACTATTTCCATTCATCTTCTACTGCTTGTCCATCAGCATTACGGGGGCTTGTGCCCATCTTCAGCAGTTGAGGGGCAAAAGGCAGGATACACCTTGGAAAGGTCATCAATTCATCACAGAGGCACAAAAAATCTGAGACTGACTGTGAAAAGATGCCAGTTTATGCCTTTGCATACACAAGAAGGACATTTAAACTCCATGAAAAAAGACCCCAGCCAGAAATAAAAAACACGTCCTTACTGCAAAGCCAACGTTGCTACAAAATACACCAACATGCAGCCCTGAAATCCCACCAGTGCAGTAAAATATTTTTAAAGTTGATTGTTAGACATTTGAAAATTAGGGAAAAATAAAAGCGGTTTGTATTGATCTGCATTTTTATATGCTAAACCAATGGTTTTACCCAATTATTGTATTTTATTTACACTCATCCAAAGTCATTATTAGCACTTTTCAAAGGGAATAGGAACATTGTGAAGAAAGCAACACATGGCACATGCTTCAAAGTTTTATTTGATAAGATTTTTGAACATGGTGAAGAAGACTGATCATTCTACTGAGATTTAAAGATGTTTGGAGCTTTCTCAGCAATCGCTGAAGTAGTCCTTGACATCATGGCAGTCGTCGTCAATGAGATTCTTCAGGCTGCAAACAGAGGGGATCTGCGTTACTCAGAGTAACCATATAATGTGATTTATTAACTAAACTTTCATCTTGTTGAAAAAAAAAAGTTTGAAAATCCAAAGAAAGTAAAACATAAAGAAGGATGTTTGAAAATAGAACTTACACTTTAAAGAGCTTCTCTGGTTTTTCCATCATGAAGGCTTTCTTCCTGTTTAAGAAAGTAGAACATTTTCTCCTTTTTACAAAAATTCTTGTATTTCTAGTTTAATTTAAATAATATGCAGAGCAATAAAACAGTGTTTGCAGCATCTCTTTTTATCGATTTTGTTCTTCACATTTTGATGAAGAACATAACATTTGATCAAGTTCAACAGATTAATAATAGAAAACACTTTTAATGTTTTCATTTTATTCATTAAAGGAGAAAAGCAAGTTGTAACAACCTCGTTACAGGTCAATTTCTGGGACTTTGTTACACCAGTGGACAACAGAATAAGTGACTATACATTTTTTTTAAATCAAAGGACAGGGTGGGGTCCCCAATAGCTGCACAGATTGCTCATTCAGGAGGTCAGACAAGAACCAAGAACAACATCTAAAGGTTTAAAGGCTTAACTTTCCTCTAATTAGGTTAGTGTTCATGATTCTTTCTTTTTTTTTTTTAAACGACTCTGCAAAAGGGGCATCTGGAGAACAAAAATGCCAGAACCCCTGCCGACTAAAAGGAAAAAAAAGGTGTCCCACTGTTGCAAAAAAAGAAAAGAAAAAGATTATCTCCAAGCCTGGGCAAACTCTGTGAAATGACAAAACAATAGTAGAACACCTCTAGTTTCTTGTTACAGTTGGTGTGAAACTAACCTAACATTTTACCTAAACAATTTCAAACTGACAGTCATACCTGGTGGTGAGACTGAGTCTGCTCTGGTTCTTTGGGATTAGGACGACTTGTATTTAACCAAAACCCTGAATAAATAACATTTCCAAAGTACGCATATTTGCTGTTCATGAAGTTATTTTGTTTAATTAAAACATTAATTTAATAAATACTCTTCGTTAGCCCTTGGATTTGCATTGGGAAATAGTCAAACACATTCCAATGGATCTAAATTAATTTAAAGCTAATTTGACTTCGTTCCAAATTCTTTAAGATAATCTCAGGCATAAAGTTCTAGCTGAACTTTGATCTCATTTCATAATTTATTGATTAGGGAGTTCAGTCATTTTGTGTGTGTGTGTGTGTGTGTGTGTGTGTGTGTGTGTGTGTGTGTGTGTGTGTGTGTGTGTGTGTGTGTGTGTGTGTGTGTGTGTGTGTGTGTGTGTGTGTGTACGCTGTAGGCTACTTTAGTTGAGTTTCACTAGTTTAGTGAAGTGAAATATGCTTGATGTGGAGTTAAATTCTTTTCTGACATTGTGAATATATACCCTATTAGAATAGTTTACTGTTTCACCATGATTTAGCTTGATTCACAGTTCAATTTGTTGTCTTAACACTGAAGCACTTAAATGATATTTGCTACAACCCCTGAGATCTTGGCTGACTTAAATCAGAATCCAATTAACTAATTGATACTTCCTGTTTTGAAACCAAAATTCATGAATAAGTTGACTCAAGAAAGCCGCTCTATTCTCTTTGCAATTTAAAAGATGATTTTAACATAGCAGAAAATTTAACATAAGCAAATATTTCTTCAACTAAATAGGTGTATTTTTACAATCATTTGAGCAGATTGGTATTTGCCATTTGAATAAGATACTTTTCTCAGGAAATGTGGCTTTTGTTGTTCGGCTATTCTTCATGTTGCCACTAGAGGGCATCCTGAGGCTGCTGAAAGGTTGATTGCCTCTTCTGCACCTGTGAGCTTACCCAAGTGCAACTCATCACCAAGGCAGCATAAAAGAAGTGGTTGACCATTCACATGTGCTTTAATGTTACCATGGTAACATCAAAGCCTCCAGAGTCTAACATGTACTAGTCTTAGCTGTGATTCGAGTCCTGTCCCTACTAATTCTGACCTGAGGAAACACTACATATTTGGATTTACTTGTGACAAATCTTTATTCTGGAAACTGCATCCATGACCGGTGTTCACTGTGACAAACCAACAACATTAACAGAAACTATCCTTGTTTGCTAAACGCTCCTCCTCATCTCCATTCCGGTGTCTCTCCACAAACCAACCACCTCTACCTGTAGCAGCCTCAGCCTTACAGCCACTTCCCTCTGGATGGCTTCATAACTTCAACAAACCACAATCCCAGATCATCTCTCCTTTCCCGGGTGGCATCTACATCCATCTCCCATAAACTCAGATCTAGACCCTCTTGTCCAGTTAATTCCCAGTAACTCATTCTTCCTCTCCCTCCAGTGTTCCTGTCAACCTCCTTGTTGCCGCAGCCCACCGCATCATTATTTTCTCATTCCCTATCTTCATAACGAACTTAATTTAACTAATTAATTTTCTGAATGTCCTTCTTGTATATGGGTCAGAAGATTAAATAAAACAATGATAATTCTATAAAAATCTAAAAAAACGAAACATTATTTCTATTTTATTTGAAATAACATTATCCTACTTCCATTGCAAAATAATCATTCAACTGGCAAATCATCTTATTTACTTGCTGAAAATATAGCCAATTAAACTTATTTTAAGTTTTAATTTATTTATTCAGGTTTAGATCTCTTTTAGCCATGAACCGATTTTACATGATTAAAGACTTTCCTGTGATACATAGAAGAGATTTTTCTTCTTTTTTTACTATATAGCTGGCCCCAACCAGAAGTTGGAAAGGGGATTTTTTTCCAGTACAGGTTGCTGTGGTGAGCCTTTTTTTCCCACTTAATAAAAAAAAAAAAAAATTGACTACAAATATGCATTTTTATTTAATTGTATACATTGATAAAATAGATATATAAAGCAAACATTGAACAATAATAACTTACATCATCAGAGTGAAGAGCTTCCCCACACATTTGATGTCATCAGATATGTTGTCATCAGTCAGTTCTGATTAAAAACAATAAAAGCATTTTTTTGACCATGACAGAAACATCCGGGCTTAAATTTAATATCATAATAAAATAAAGAAACTTGAGAAAAATAAAATATGGTAACACTTCCCATGGCAGGGAGATTATACCAATATCTAAAGAAATGCAACTTAAAGCAAAGCTTACCCTCGCAAGCAAGATTACACATGTTGGGCATTGACTTGCTGTCGCTGCTGCAGACCAGACCCTCAGGGAACTGGAAAAGGCCGTAGAGAGTCACTTCATCATCCCCAAACATTTGTGCTGCTCGTGCATTATTGATAGCCTTTTCAGTCACAGCACTGGTGTTGAAGCCTGAGCGCTGCTCCACATGACAGACCACTGAAATGTGGAAAGGAAAAACAGTCAATCTTCAACTGAATCGAACAATTCTGAGATAAATTAGATTAGATTAGATTAGCTTTATTGATCTCACAGCGGAGAACTTCACTGGTCACATATTGGCATAGTAATTAAAGAAGAAGGTGCAAACAAGGAGGAAAAAGGTGCATTAAGAATAAACAATATATATACAGTATATCAAGATCAATACGGATTAAGGTGCAAGTGTTCATGTATCACACACAATGAAAAACAAAATAAAAATAAGAAATAAAAAAACAACCAACCATCATTAAGATCAGTGCACACTACTATTTGCTCTGCTCAACCAGAGGTGAACAAATTACTCAACTATAGTAACTGAGTAGAAGTATTGATACTAATGGTCAAATGTTACTTAACTGCAAGTAAAAGTTGCTCAGTCAAAAATGCACTCGTTAAACAACAGAATTTTGAGAAAAACTCAATACAGCGAATCTCAAAACTAAGCTGAGCCAGAAGGATTGATTAACAACTGGCTTCCCTGGAAATCTAGTGGAGTAGAAAGTACAATATTTGATATTGAAATGAAGTGGAATTAAAGTTCCTTGCAAAGAAGACTCGAGTAAAGATACTTAAAAAATGTATTTAATTACCACTGTACTCAACATAGCTCAGTTTAAATTCCGTAAATCCATTGATAATCTTACATAATGTCTCACTAAGTTGTAATCCAGGCGGAAGAGTTTCCTAAAGTTTCAGCTTAATTTAGGCAGAATCATAGAGTAGAGTACAATGAAGTATTGAATAAAAGTAGCACAACTTCACCGTTTTCTTTCTCCAGTAGAAAAGTAAATGCAGTCTTCCAAAAAATTACTACAGTAAGAGTAAAAAGTATTTGGTAAAAACGTAACTTGAGTAAAGATTTTGGGGGATCGGAACATCTGATATAATTTTTGAAAGTGATGTAATAGGCAGACAGTTATGTGTAAATCGTGGTATTTTATATATGAAAACAAAAATAATACAAATTAAGAACTTGATTTAGATTAAACAAACACTATTCCAAATCCATATTTTTCAGCATAAAACCTTTCTCCAAATAGCTCACAGATAACGATGCTTCATTAGATTATAACTCAAGTAAAACTAAAAAGTATAGCAAAATAAAACTACTACCAGAAGTATTTTTGATATAGTTACTGAATTAAATGTTAGTAGGTAAATCTAACTAGTTGATACCTGAATATGAGAGGAAGTTAATAGTCTAAAAGAATTGTGTCTACAGTTCCAGTCCTTTCATTCTGCTCTGATTAAACTGATGGAAAGTCATGCTATCTTAGAGAAGCCAATTCTAAAACATTTCCAGTCCCTATCACAAAATGTTAAAAGTCTATATTAGAATTTTTCAGCTTAGAAGAAATAATAATTTTTTTATCTCCTTGTTTAACAAAACAACACATTTTAAGTAGCATGTTTCTTGCCTAACAGTGTTTACGAACCCTTGGCGAGGAAGCGGCCCTCTTCCATTCCTGTATCCCTCATGGTTGGAAGGGATTCGAACATCTCTTTCAGTTTATCCCTCAGTTCACATTTGGAGACTATACGAGCTCCAGCCAGACTGCAGCCCAGCACAGCAAAAGTGAAAAGCACAAATACCTTCATCTTGTTTCTAGGAACCTTCTCTGTCTCTGACTCTCTGATCTGTTGCTTATATATATTGTTAGGATCATTCACAGCAAAGAATCATGGGAACTCTTTTGTCCACCCAAATAAAGGCCACTCCCTAAGCTCTGGATGCTGGTGAATTCTCACTGCTAATATGTGTTTTAGATCACAAAGAGACGAGGAGGAAAATGATACATCCACCTGAAACTTTCTTTTTTATTTATTTATAGGTGACATCTAATCCAGCTAAAAGGAGAATGTAAACCTGGTTAGACCAGGCAAATTTTCCACTACATCTGCATTGGGCATATAATTATAGAGGTTGCATACTGAATGAAAGAAAACACCGGGGACAGCTATCAGGTTAAAGCAGCCGGCAGTGGAAGAACAAAAACACATACAACAAAAGAGCAAACTTTATTCCTGATCACACCATGCTCAAGGCAACTGAAAGGAAAGTATAAAATTCTAGTAAAACCGGTGAAGGTCTTCCTGCATAGAAGATGTGACTTAAAGAGAATTGAGGAGTAATCAATCTGTGCATATTTACTGGTGATGCTGTATGTATTTATATGTCTGTCCTGCAAGTTGTGTTTGAGAAAACTTTTATTTCTGTGTCGTCTGTTAATAACAGATACAAGTGAGTGGTCTTTGCAGCACTCAGGTTTAACCGGTGGCCGCTGGTGGAGTTTTCTCCGGGGGGGCTATAAATTCAAAATAGACGTATACCAAAAACCAATCAAGCTTATACTAAGTTATCACACCAGTGTATTTATATGAATGCCAACAAAAAATTTACATACATTTTTCCTTTCTGAGACTTTGTGAATCTGTGTTTTGCTTGGTCCAAGATGGTGTCACAAAACAAAAAAAATTAATGCACCACTTTAATAATGGAGAAGCTATTAGTCAGTTTTTTTTCCTAATATATAAAAACTATTTATTTGAGAATGTGTTTTATTTAAGGACAACAATAAAAATTAACAAACACCTAGAAAAGGTACACCTTATTATATTATTTGCCATGTGAATCCCAGATTGTTCATTCTTCTTTGAGTTTTGCTTTAAATCAGTCTTACCTGTCGCTATCCATGCTGGGTCAGATCCTGACATTTGAAAAAAAAAGGAAAGCAGAATAAAGCGTTAGCATCGCTGCATGCAGTTAGCCAAGTCTTGTAGCTAAACCAGGTCCTGAAAAAGACTGAGTGTACCATCTCCATCTGTCTTTGGAATATTGATTAATGATTCATTTTGATGTTCGGCCGATCAGGTCCAAATGCTTCCACCTCCAGCTTCTCTTGGTAAGTTTACTTTAAGAGACTTCACTTGGCCTGTCAATCAGCCACACCAAGACTGTGAAAACATTTCCTTACAGCTCGGGGAGCTCCCCTATTGTTTTTTATTGCAAAGGATCTACTGCGCAAATCTGACTCCGCTAGATGGATTTGCTGGATTTGCTCCGCATATCCATCTGGAAACCTTCCGTTGAAGAAATTTTGGGAAGGGCCGAAAATACTGGTTAGCTGATTGGCCTATGTTGGCGATAGACGGGCCAAATAAACCAATCAGATCAACGAAGCATATGACGTACTAACAGAGCGACGAAGAAAACACAACCACAAGCCAGGCACAAGCCAATTGATAGATCTAACTCTTGCCGAAACCAGTCGGGAGAAGAGCAAAAACATATTTTCCTCTGAGAAAAGCCTCCAGAGCAGTGTTTTGCTATTTTTTCAGTGAAGAAATACACTGTGATTCCGATAAAACTTGCTCGATAGCCACGCTAACGCTAGTTTCATCGGCTGAAGCCGCCATGTTCTTTAGACTGCACCGTCGCGCTTCTCGTTGCGTCACACCTCAACCCGCCTCAAAGCCAACGCTGATTGGACGTTCGTTTGGTGAACTGCTCCAAATTTTCTTTAACGTAAAGTAGCCCGACTGATCTGCGAGTGAAACCTTGAAAGCTCGCAAGAGAAGGATGGTCTCACGAGGCTACTACTGCACATGTATAACTTTTAATGAGAGTCTATGACCAAAGATTTTTGCACCCCAGTGCGGAACTAAGTCACAAATCCGAAGACGAACAAAACAGCTTTACTCGTCATTTAAGATTAAATATTTATCTTGCACATATAAAAATATATTTGAATATATTTGGAAATATTTAAATTTTACAATTTAATTTTTATTTGTTTTTTTTTATGTCTAAATGAAGGTCATTGGATGGGTGAGGCGGCGCCCTAGCGCCCTCTATTGACCAGCCGCCACTGGACTTAGCCATTATTTTGGGTTAACAAAGCAGTGTTTATTCCTTTGTAAAATTTAGGACTCCTACCACTAAAGGGTAGGTACAGGATCATCTTGCCCTTCTGGGTTAATTGTGAGCTCAGGTTTTGGGATATTATGAACTGAAAGATGGAGTCATTGCAGCCGTACCACAATGTTCCTTACCAAAAGTCTTTGACAGAGTTTTACAAACCATTTAGAGGGAAATGATTAGTTCCCACATCTTAATTTACCTCACTGTGTCACAGTGAAATGTAAGAAAATGATCCATAGAAGGTTTGGAGTGGTGGAATAATGAGTGGATGATCAGCTGTGTACACGCCAGAAGGCTTAGCACTCTATCACAGGGTTTTGATTTATGCAAATACTGAAGTGTGGTCTGTGCTACAATATTCCACGCCACAACACAAGAGGGACAATCACGAACTAACTGTGGGTCTAGATACGGCCGAGGCGGCGAGGAAGGGGGGCAAGTTTGTGCGATAACGGAGGGACATGAGGGACAAATAATGGTCTTATCTGCTGTTATTTATCTTGCATTATAAACCCGCTAATACATATATAATCCTTTTCCTAACATTCCAGTATATTCTGTATAATCTGTGCATGTAGCTCCTATATTCATATTTATATTTATAGACAACTTTTTACAGTCTCCAACTATTACTTTTTGCTTGTACATAAACCTGTAACAATATTTATATCCTGTATAGTACTTCTGGATAGATGCAAACCACATTTCCTTGCTTTGTACTCGTGACAGTGCAATGGCAATAAAGATGAATTCTGTGCTATTCTATTCTATTCTATTGTATTCTATTCTATGAGGGCGAAAAAGAGCGGGGATCCAGGTGGAAAAAGGGTCCCGGCGTTCTCGAGCACCTCGCTCTTCTAGCTTGTCCTCATTCATGAGTCGTTTTCCACAATGGCGGTCATACAAACAAAACAAGTCGGTAAGGTACCAAACAGGAAATATGGATAGTATAGAGTGGATGTAGATTTGACCAATCAGAGGCCTCCTGTCTGCGGTACGTCTGCGTCACCTACAATTTTGGAGAGGTGTAGCAGAGTGCCTGGTTTCTGAATATAAATCAGCCTTGAGGGATCACATTTGGAGTAAAAGCTTTTTGTTGCTTGGAACTATCTCAGTTAATAGAGGTGTCTTGACAATGGATGGTGTGCAACCATTATTCCAGCTGTATTTAATTCCTAGGAGGCCAAAATCCTGACTCTTGGACTAACGGGAACAGTTTGTGTCAGGATGTCACTAAGTGGTGACTCATCTGTACAACCGCTAAGTAAAATAAAATTGTTTTGCAATGATAATCTTGGATCACGAAACAATTTTTTTTCAAGATTTTTCCTTTTGCTTTCTCCTTTTGTTGGTCTTCCTTTGTTTGCTGTCAATAAAATACTCTACACTTGTAGGCAACAATGATTACTTACTTGGAGTAAACAGAGCTTTCCACTATCAAGTTAAAACACATTGTAGATCTTTCAACACATAATAGAGTCAAGTCTTGTGCCTATATAATATTTTATAAAACAATTATGTGGTATGTGTGGAAACCCTGATTCCAAAAAGGATAAAGAATACAATTTAAAATATGCATTTGCCGATAATAGGCTTTTATTTACAACAGATTAGAACTATACATAACCTTTTCTGATTTGATGATCAAGAATGATCACACTGTAAAAAGAGAGATTGCTTTTAGTGAAAAAGTTTACCTTTTCATGTGATTATAAAGCGTTAAATGACAATAGAGGGTGTAAATGTAAGAACATCTTGAGCACAGCTATTATGTTAAACCTGAAAAAGGAGACAAAGCAACAACAACAAAGAAGCAAGATAAAAGAAAATCACCCATTTCAGTTGGAACAGTAGTGCTTTTATTACTTTAATCACAGGTTGGCAAAATATCTGTTCTTGCACTGGATTAGACCTGAATCCATAGAGGCTATGAGAGTGGATAAAGAAAAAAAAGAAAGAGTCAAGTAGTAATCGAAACCCACCCAAGGAAGGAAGGAAGGAAGGCGGGTGAGAAAACCCTCACTCCTGTTTATTTGACACTTTATCAAATATCTGCTGCTTGAAAATGTTTCACCTTTTTGTGACCCATCCTATATTGTGACCGAAGTGCTTATAACATATTTTTCACTGTAGACTTCTTAAGGTCAACATATTTATCCTGTGAAGTTAGGGTTAGTAAATAACAGACTGGTGAGGAGAATCCAAAAGAGCGCACCCTTGAGTCGTATTATATGATGGGTCACAGAATATGCTGGAACATCAGTTTCAACCAGGATTTTCATAGAGCAAGTCACATTGGTTTATTCATTACAGAGATACAATCAGTGACGCAGGCATCGCTGGGTCCACCTGAACCTCCAGCGATGCTCCTAATTCGGTGAAACCAAGAGCTATGGCTGTGGTGCTTCCTTCTGGACCTAATATCCCATATCAGGGAAGAATGATCTGAACTACAGAGGTAAGGAGAGGTGACGTTATGTCACATGCTCCTTATATGGACTGTAAGCATTATTCACAGCCAGGAACAACAGGACATCTTTTGTCCACCCAACAAAGAGCACTCCCTGATGCTGGTGTAAAATCTCACAGCTAATTCGGGCTTTAGATCACCAAGAGGCTTGAGGAGGAAACTGATACACCCACCTGAAACTATATTTTCTCAAATATAGGTCACATTTATCCAGCTAAAGGAGACTGTAAATCTGGTAAAATTAAATGATTACTCTTCCCACATCACTATGGACATCAATAACTTCCATGTTTGTAAATGTACTTAGCTCAGCTATCAGATTTCAACAGCCTGCAAAGGAAGAACAAAAGCATAACAACAAACCCAGCATACCTCATTACTGATCACACTGTGTTCCAGGCATCTTAAAAGAAACATGATGTTGTGGTAAGAGTTTTTTTTTTTTGCTCAGAATGTGAGAATGACAGAGTTAAAGCAACTGAACTGCAAAGGTAAACTATGGATATTTACTGGTAATGTTTTTTCTGTTTGTAAACGAGCAGGTCTTCTTGCAAGCTTTTTTTTTTTTGAAAACAAACTCATTAATAGTTGTTTGTTGCTACTAAAGTACAATCCGGCATCTGAAGGAAACACCCACTACTTTTCTTACGTACCTTATTGGCAAGTGCTCGTACACAAATAGAAGCAGCCAGTGGTAAGAGCATCTGCGGAGTGTTGGTAATGTAAAATGTAGGATACTAAATGTATTGACTGTCTAACTGCTGGACAGGTACACTATCCTCACGTTTATCAGGCTAAATACTAAGCTCAGTTTACCGTATGATGAAATGATTTAGAAAGTTTTACAAAGCCAATTTAACAATTATGACATGGAAATTATTGGACCCCATATCATAATGTTTCACCTGTCACAGGGAAACATTGTAATGTGTGGTCTAATAATAATTTCCCTTAGATGTATTGATTTATCAGTGCAGAATTTTCGTTTGTACTCTCTTTATAAAAGTTTTCACTCAGAACTTGCCCACCTGTAAGGCTAAACATTGTCTAGGTGAGAAAAGTTGTTTTTTACTATAAGGCAATATTTGGTACAGAAAATAGTTGCCAGTTTAGACTCCTTCTACTTCACAGCTATAATATAGATGATTTTCGCTGTCCATCCAAGAAGATTTTTCAATTGAAAAAGCTTCTTGGATGGACAGTGAAATGTCTTGAAACTTGGAAATAAAGTCAGTGGACTGTTTTTAATTTTCTTTGTTTGGAATACTTCTACTTGACTAATAAACTGTCAGGACTCCTGTCTGTTTGTTTGTGTGCTGTGTTTGTCTCCCTTCCTCCACCAGGAGGCGCCTGGTTCTGGTCTGCCTCCTCACACACCTGCTGATGGTTTCCTTGTTAACGGAGTGTTCTTAAGCTGCTGACTGCCACTACCTCGACGCCAGAGTGTTTGTCAGTTTTGGGTACTCTAGCCAAGCTGAGTTTTGCTGAGTCAAACTGAGTTCTTGTCAACCTGAGTTTTAACATTGTTTGTCTTTTGCCTCTCGGCAGGAAGTCATCCTGCAGACTGGATTCTTTGGGACCTTCTCTCCCTGGAAGGATCAACTGAGATTCAAACTGGGCTGGGGTTCAAACAGGATGTTTGGATCCACTTTCCCTAAGAGATCATTTGAGCTTCACACTGAGAAAGGGATTCATCTCCATTACGACCCGTTCAAGTACCGCAGGAAATCTGAGTGACAGTCAGTTTCTCCGTTCACCTACAAACAACTGCTTTCTGGGCAAACCCTGTTCCGCCCTCCACCGAATCAGACAAACACTGGAACTAGAGCATACATACTGGAGTCAAAGATTCAACAACTTCTCTGGAAACGTGAGTCAGCAACCAAATCCTCTTCAAGTTCACAAATCTATTTTCCCACTGAGCCGGAACTAATCGCTGTGCCTTGCCCTCACTTTCCAGTTCCGGATGAGCAGTGTTCAGAGCAACACTTCTCTCTGCATTATCTCTTTAATAAAACCTGTTAAACCTTTTCCCCTGGTCTACCTGTTTTGTCTTCTGCATTTGGATCTGAACTTTCGTAAAATCATGACATAAACATTAATACTTTATCTATCCTGGATCTGAGATGTTTTTTTCCCCTCCTTCAACACATATTTGAATATTGATTTATTGTTTGATGGTATAATCATTTATTTTTGTCCACTGCCTTGTTTGCAGGTGTGCTTTTTTGATTGTTTTATACTATCCATACATTTTTCTTATTTATTCTTTTTTTTTTCTTTTAATGTAGTCATCTAAAAGGAGAGAAAACCTGCATTAGTGAAGCAGTTTATCTTCCCATGTCATTTTAAAGTGTTAAACAAAAATAAGGTGTTTAAAAGCAAGAACACCCTGAACACAGCTATTATATTACACCTGACATAAAGAGAACAAAACAACAGCAACAAAGCAGCAGGATAAAAGTAGGGCAGCCATTTTAATACGAACAGTAATGTTTCACTTTAATTACAGGTTCTCAAAATACCTACCTATGTGATTTAGACCTCTATCACAGCGGTCTTTGCTTTATTATTACTTAATATTTTGGTAAATTTTACTCAACTAACCTAAATCTCACATTTATACTATTTCTAATTTAATTATAAGCAAATCATTTAATAAAACTAAATAGTATTCTGGTGAGATTCAGACATTTGCTGATTATGCACCTGGCATGGTCATTGTGAGGTTGGTCCCTGTCTCCAGGTGTCTATGGGTGTGAGGCAGGGTACACCCTGGAAAGGTCTCCAGTCTGTTGCAGGGCAACACAAAGATGTATAAAGACTTAAAACCATGCATACACAAGGCAGAATGCACATGCATATGTAGAGAGGCCAAGGGAATAAGTGCTGCAAATTGCTCCACATTGCAGCCAACAAGTAAACAACATTTTCTACTTCTGACCCAAACATGGTCCAGCAAGGAAAAAAGCAGCAACTTTATTCCTTTATTCCTAATATCCAATTAAATTTTACTTGCATCTGTAGAGTTGGAAACTTATTTAAATTATTTAGTTTATGCTATTTGGTAAGATGAATTCACTTTACTTGTCTTTTGATGGATAAAGATTTACCGATAACTTCTAACACATTAAATAAGAAGAAGTATCATTTCAAAGAAAAGGCACTTGCAGTGTCCTGTGAAAGTATTCGCCCCCTTGAACTTTTCAACCTTTTACCACATTTTAAGCTTCACACATAAGGATATAAAATTTTTATTTTTGTGAATAATTAACAAAATGTGGGACACAATCATGAAGTGGATCAATATTTATTGAATAGTTTAAACTTTTTTAACAAATAAAAAAAAACTGGGTGCACAAAATGATTCAGCCCTCTTAAGCCAATATTTTGTAGCAGCACCTTTTGGTGTGATTACACCTGTAAGTCGTTTACGGTAGTCTCTATCAGTTTTGCATGTTGAGAGACTGAAATATTAACCCTTTCTTCCTTGCAAAACAGCTGGAATTCAGTAAGTCTGGATGGCGAGCAATTGTGAACATTAGTTTTCAGTTCATTCCACAGATTCTTGACAGGTTTCAGGTCTGGACTTTGACTTGGCCATTCTAACACCAGGATATATTTATTTGTGAACCATTCCATCTAGATTTTGCTTTATGTTTTGGATCATTGTCTTCTTGTAAGATAAATCTCTCTCCCAGTCTCAGGTCTTTTGCAGACTACAGCAGGTTTTCTTACAGAATGGTCCTGTATTTGTCATACGCTCAGATTAATTAAAAAGTATTTGTTCAAAAAATAACGGATCGATTGCAGTGGCAGCAGCTGCAGCGGCTAGGACGTCTGAGGCAGGAACTTCTATCGGAGAGAAACACAGTTTAGTGACTATGATAATCTGATGGAGGATGATTATGAACACATGGTTCATAACCTGGTTTGAAAGTTCAGTTTGTGCCCAGAGAACGAGGATGATTTCAGCCGATAGACTGAACAGACGCAGTGGGTTAGTTCCAAATGCGGAAGCCTAGAAGGTGACTGACAGGAGATCACATCCGAGCTGATGAAGGAAGACAGGATAAAGGTAAGGATCAAGAATAATCTGGCACCTATGGCTGGAAAACAGGCAGAACAAATTGGAGATCGGAACAGGTGAATCTGATGAGTGATGAGCATCAGGGCAGAGCTAGACAGGTGAATGAAATGAGCAATTAAGCCAGCCATCAGCACAAAATCATGACAGTGTTTGGCTCCATCCATATCCACATTAATTTTAACCATCTTCCCTGTTCCTGGTGAAAAAAAAAGCAGACCCAAACCATGATTCTGCCATCACCATGTTTGACAGTTGGGATGGCGTGTTCAGGGTGAAGAGCTGTGATGCTTTTAAACAGAGAATATTAATATTATCTTTGCTACTTTCCATTCTACTATTTTTCTGACAATCTTTCTTATAGGATACTGGGGAGTTCATTGGTCAGGAGATGGGACACCGCCTGACAGATCACGTCCTTCAAACAGAGGTGTAGCTAGAAAATGTTAATAACGATAGCCAGGCAATAAGCAATGTACACTGAGGGGTGGCCGAAAGCGGATAGGCGCCAGAACCTCACGGTCAATTTACACTGTTTCAACAGGAAAATTAATGAGCACAACATCTATATTTTCTAAATAAAGACAAACTAAACCTTTCTACAGCCTTTTCTAACAATTATATTTAGACATATATTTAAACATCCATGCTGTCTAAATTAAAGGTGTAGTGGACAAAATTCTTTCAAGTTTGATATGTGGGGAGAGCATCTTAATAATTGCTTGCATACTTTTACCAGTAATTGTTCTGCATAAAATCTACTATATCTACATTAAATTGATTACTTATCATTAAAGTAGTTATTTATCCCTGATTTCACTGAAGACTCCTAGATGACTAACAAAAACATAATTTTCTCTTCACCCCATGGGACAAAATCTAGGTCTGAAAAGAGCATCAATTCTGTATCTTTTAATGTTAGTATATCGATGTGCATAATTAGCCACAGTGTTTTTTGTTAACTGTTAATATATGAAGAATTAAAATGTTAAAGCAGTTAGAACAATTCACTTTAGAGTATTACTGCTGCCACCTTCTGAATTAGAGGGAAAAAGGGTAGGGGTGGCCACTGATTGGCTATGGGTGGCCATGGTCACTCCTGATTTGATATTGTCCGAAGCTGATTTATACTTCCATCCATTAATTAGGACTATTTCAAGTGAACCTTCTTTATTCAAAACCATGATCATACAAGCTGTCTCTAGATGGCGCAGCTGGTTTAACTAGAGCTCCAACATAGCTGTTAATGCTGTCTGAGCCTGGTCCTGTTCTTTTTGGACCAATGGTTCTGACCAAATAAACTTAATGAAACAAAAGTGTCTGGAAAAAGAATGAAAGATGGCTGGAAGGCGGCAGGAATAAAAAAAGATTATGAGTTATTTTAGGAACGGAAAATGCATGTTGATGCCATGGGTTTCTAACAGTGTGACATTTTGGCCAGTTAGCATAAACCTTTATTCTTAGTAGGGTGAATAGCAAAACCTATAAAGAAACTGTTACAGATATCCAAATAGTTGACAGAAAAAAATATCTTGGTTTAAATACATTTCAAACACTAGTGAAAAAGAAGAGAGCACATAGATTTAAAGGATGAAATTATAATGCAAAATTTGAGAAGAAAGTACAATGTTGCAGGGTGAGAAAAAGTGGTCTTTGTGCCCTACAGCCTATAGCAGCTAAACTACAGAGATGTCATGATTTTATGCAAAGATCTGAACCACATGCAGAAAACGAAACAGAGAGACCAGGGAAAGGTTTAACAGGTTTATTGAGAACTGGTAGGGATGGGTCCAGTGCTGCTCAGAACACTGGCGAACCGGGACTGAAAAGTGAAGGGAAGTTCCTGTGGTTAGTTCAGGCTCAGTGGGAAATTTGAGCTTTAATTTGCAAAAGGGAATTAAGCAACAGGACTCACGTTTCCCGAAAAGGTGTCGTTCTCTGAATCCAGTTTGTGTGGGTTGTTCCAGTAATTGACTTGCTCGTTGGAGGGCGGACAGGGTTTACCCAGGTTGAGGTGCTTCCTTGAGGAACGGAGGAGCTGACTGCCACTTGGATTTCCTATGGTACTTGAACGGTTTCTTGTGGAGATCCCCAGCTCAGTTTGAAGCTCAGACGATCCTTCCAGGGGGAGAAGGTCCAAAACATCCAGTTTACAGGATGACTTCCTGCAGAGAGGCAAAGACAAAAACAACAAGGTTAGGCTCAGGTAGACAAAAAACTCAGCTTGGCTAGAGTACCCAAAACTGGCAAACACTCTGGCGTCGAGGTAGTGGCAGTCAGCAGCTTAAGAGTCCTCCGGTAATGAGGCAACCATCCGCAGGTGTGTGGGAAAGCCAACGAGAACCAGGTGCCACCTGGTGGTGGAGGAAAAATACAACCCAAACAAACTGGATTCCTAACAAGAGATAGATCAAGATGACCTAAGCCAGTGTAACTGTAACCTTTATAAAAAAAAAAAGAAAAGCTTTTGTGTGAAAAGTACAGACTGCAGGGTGTCTGCCTGATTGTCAAAACTTAAAACCAATATTCTATTAGTGAAGAGCCTATAACTAAAATATTTGCCCAATTATATTTTCAGAAAGTAGATTTTTCAACTTAATTTTCATTATCTTTTTTGGTCTGTCTTTTTAAATAGTTGACACAAAGTGCTTAAACTTATTTAAGTTAGGAGACAATCTTGGTGGCTGTTTCTGTATGTGTGTGTTGTGTGTGTGTGTACTTGTTTTTTCCTTGTTTGGTAGGGATAATTTCATGTTTAAATGCTACTTTGTGGGGACCAATCATTTTTATGGGGACGTCCATAAGTTCTTCCTGCGGAAATGTAGGCGCTATGTTTTGGACTAAGGTGTGAACTGAGTTCTGGTTAGGGTTAGATAAGCAGCTGTAAGGGTCAGGGTTAGGCTTTTGCATTGCTTACATATGAATGGAAGTCAATGGAAAGTCCCCACCGGAAAAGTGAAACCCAACATGCGTGTGCGTGCATGTGTGTATGGGGTGTTTATCTATTTCCTTCTTTGAAAACCTGCCTGTGCAATACGTTTCCCATTAGGGATGATAAAATTACTTCAATTTGAACTCACCTCTTGTACTTATTCAGTATTTGTCTCCTGCTTGCATATATTTATTAATGCTTTTAAATATTCAAATTATTAATAGATTTTTTTTTGCCCTCAACTAACCTTCACCTATCCAGAGGTGCATTAATCTGCTCCCTATTCTAATCACTTAGTACATGTGGCTTCTACTGTACCTGACCTCCTGTCACCCTGTCCTGTACCAGGAAAACAGCAAGGCACGCAGTTGTTTCCTGATGTAATTCCAGTCCAACCTAATCCCGTCGGTCACCACCCACACATACTTCTCTGCTACTGACAACTTCCTCATGCATTCATACATTTTCTTTCTTGGCACCAGTTCTAGATTTTTGCATTTCATCCTTGTCTTCTTTAAACATGGTACAGCAGAATTCTCCACCCCTCAGACATATTTTTATTGTTGGGATCTGTGTTCAGTCTGATCAAAACCAACTCTCGTAGACATCTTGCAATCTGTACAGGTATGCCGTTTCACATAGCTTTCTTTCTCATTCCCTTCATAGTTATCCTCACTACCTTCTTCCTTATTTACTGGACTTCCTAGTAGACTTTGTTTTCTCTACCTTTTGTCTCTGTTCTCTGTCTCTATTTATAAACCTCTTGAGAAAAAATACCGATGACAAATTCTTTCTACCTTTGTATTTAATTGCTCAGACTTAAACTGCTAATACTGTCATACTTCTTTAACATTGAGTTAATTTTTGCTCCCACTTAATGGACTTTAATTGCTTAAAATTGTCCATATTAAACTTTGGCTTTCTAAAAATAGTTAAGAAATAATAGAAGTTGAAATATGTTAATAATTTTTTTTAAATCTCCACTGCTTCACTGTATGTCAGAATCTTGTTGAATTAATGCTGTATAGGAAGCACTACTGACAGGATTGGTTCTGGGCATGCAAACAAAAAAAGAACTTGCTTTAGAAAACATATGAAATAAGAAAAATATGAAATTATTTACATATTTATATGGTATTGTAGCCTGCTCTGTTTTCTTAGAATTTGGTGATAAGGTTTGTAAACAAAATAAATCAATGCTTTGCATAATAATGAAAAGAGATTTAAAGAACGTCCATAAAGTGGAGAACATTTTGGGCAATATCTGATGGATGTAAAGGCTGCGTGCTGAGGATGGTAGCTTACAGAGCTATTTTCCTATTTTCCTCTCATCTGAGCTCTCTTTGACAACCTGCCACCATGCATTGGTCTCTGTCTATCCTAGCAGTACACCAGCAGATAGGAGAGCCTCTCTCTGGCGCATTGAGCAGTAAAATTTCAGATTGTCTGACTCAAGTGATTGTGAAGCGCTTGAAGCACCTCACGCACCTTGGATGTTTAATGCTAATCAGGCGCTGCTCCAGCTGTTTGAAATCTGCTGCAGAACCTTTTGTACATGTCATCCACAGAGTTTGCATGTAAACCATCTGCTCTAGCTGCCTTTGTGTGAAAGCAGCATAAAACAGAATAGACCAATTGCACTGTGGAAGAATGGCCCATAGTGCAGTAGCACTTTTCTGTAACTATAATAATCAAGACTGTAGTCTCAATGGGGCAACGTTTTGAATGTTCACTTTATTATGTCAGGAATTAGCTATTTGTATCATTAAAATTATTAAAACTGACTTCTACAAAAAACTAAATAAAGGTGTTTGATTGGTTCTAAACTGCTAACACTTACTCAGTTAGTCCCACCATTCAGATCAGCTCCTACACCCTCCTCTCCAGACTAATATACAGTACACAAGGCCTAAAGTATTTACACCATGATACCATGATGTATCTGAAACAGTCAAACATAAAAAAATTACACACTGCCAACTAATCACCTTTATTGATTTTAGAAATTAAGTATAACACAAGTATTACATAAGCATTACATAATCATTGGGTGTTTGAACAACCACAGGAAGAGCAAAATCAAACTGCAGCAATATTCTAATATTTCAATCTCTATTACATAGATTTAAACAGGAGAGGTTATTCTGATCATTATCAATGAAAAAGAAAGCAGTGCTTCACAATAGGATTCAATCTTCTACAGCTTGTAGTAGAGGTTCACCTGTTAGCGGAGAATAGATGCTCTCACAGGCACTTAGGAACAATCTTGGAGGAATGTTTTTCTCTCCCTATAGCACTTAAGAGAGATATTCTGGAAGAGGTACCTGTTGAATGACAATAAAAAAAAAGAACTTAAAAAGTACTGAAGAACAAGCAAACATCTGCCAATACAAGTTTGAAAAAAACAAACATTTCTAATGTCGCAAAGATTCCTTATGTGAAGAAGCCAAATCAGAGTAAACATTTCTTTCCTCAGCGCTGTTGCGATTAAAGCCAATATTTTGTAGTCAATAAGTTCCAAATTAAAGAGAGACGTGGTTTTGAATATTACATGATTAAATTTTTGACGTTTTAAATACACTGTACAATCAAACATTCTTTGTATCCTTCAGTCAAGGCTTGTAAGATTTCAATTTTAGGTAAATTGTTGACATCTAAATGAAAAGGTGTGAAGGTGTATTTGAATGCAACACTGGAAATGCATGCTCACCCTGTGTGACCTCAGGGAAAATCAAAATAGATCAATTAAAATATGCATTAGAGAATTCTTGACCTCAACAAGTCTGGCTTATTGTAGCTCGATTCACATCCAAAAAATGCCCAGTTTAATTTCTAATAATAATTAAAATGAGACGTAGAAATAAAAAAAATGTCCATGATCACGTCATTATGGATGAAGACAGGTTATGCAACCCAAGGATTAATGTTTTGTTGTGAAAACTGAGGACTTTGATCCTGTTGTCTTTACTTGAAGTGATTTTAGTCTTATATCAATACAGGCTAAAAATTCTAGCATGAAGAAGAACCGTTCAGACCAAAAGCAACCAAAAAAGCAGGTTTATAATCTGAAAATGAACTCCAGAATACCTTACGTTTTGAAGAATATCCTTCTAATGAAACCGACATGTTTGTGATCGGCCTTAATGACCATCATTTTAGTTGAATATTAAAGGCAAGAAACTCCTCAATCTTAAAAGTTGAAGTGTGCCAGTACAAGGTTGTGGGTGTGTTTTATTGTAGGAAGGAGAAATTTATACAATAGATGGCATAATGAAGAAAATAATAGATTAAAGTATTGACAAAACATCCCCCAAAAAGAAAACTTGCGGGCAAATAGGTATTGGACATAAATGGACAATGATCCTTAATATCAGTTCAGTAAAGTCAGTTTTTGAGACTCCATCATAAAGACCAGATCTGGTTTAAATGAATAGGGCTGGCTAGACTACTAACGGTTACCTTCTATTGTGTAGTTCAGACCAAAGTAGACTCCTTATCTGTCTTGGTCAAAATCTAAGCAGTAACTAGATGGGTATGTCATGAGTGAAGGGTGCTTGTGGTAAAGTGAAATACATGTTTTGGGGAAAATACCAACTAAATTGCTGAACTGAACGGTAAACGGCAAAGGTCATCCTCATACGGTTTAATCCGGAAACACACTCGCATTTTGTGTGATTTATAACAAACAGGGCAATTAGGACATACATGTTTACCAAATCATTTAGAAAAATTAGACATACTCACGGTAGGAGCTCAGAAGTAAAAAAAAAAATGAATAAATAAAAAATAAAGATGAATGGGCAAGAGCAGGAACTGTAGCTTTATGTCTACTGTCCTACTTGTTTATGTTGGGAGAATTTTTGGTACATATTGTCCAATTAATACATGGCAAGTGGTCTTAAGACATTTTTGAACAGAAAAAAACAATGTTTAGAGTGTATTTCCGTCTTAAATCAGAGTCTTGAAGCAAGCAACTCAACATCAATTACGAAGAGGGAGAAAAATCCTCCACTTCTGTATATGCTTCAATATTGCTAAGCTAAACTAGCGCCCATGTTCTGACTAACCTCCTGCCAAACCCTCATCCTTGAGTTTCACTTTAAGCCCTGCCCCTGTATGTTTTTAAATTGGAATGAGTAACACTTAAGTGGCCGTTCTACCTACAGTACCTACCTACTACAATATGTAAACTCTTCTATCTGAATAAGGTATGATTTAATAAGTTTAAATATTTCTCTGCAATTATTCAGGAATTTTGAAAATTGTGCTCCTTTTTAGAGAATTTAAGTAGTTGGTTTTTCAACTACTGGTCTTCAAGGGGAAGAATTGTAGAATATGTAGAATGCATTTAAACCAAAACTCTAAAATGTTGACTTAATTTTGGCTTACCAGTGGTAGTACGACTTTATGAGGCACTCGATGTCATCGGTGATGTCGTCGTCTGTGAAATCTTTAGTGGGAGAAAGAAACATTAATAACATGCAACTAAAAAAGGGTGTTGTATGTATTATTCTTTTGTCATAAACCCACCTGAGCAAGATTTCTGGCACAGATTTCTAGACCAGCGGTAACCAGAATCACAAAAATGGCTATCTCTCAGCTGGAAGATTCCATAAAAACCAAGAGACCAAAGAGGCATCCCGTTGGGGTACCTTTGACTAGAAGATGCGTCTTCATCTAAGTTGTACTCGATCATGTGCTCATCATCTTGTTCCATCTGATCCTCATCGAAAAGGTTTTCCATATCATGCAGTGTAAAATACTCATAGGGATCATTTCGCTTTTTTCGTCTCCTCACAGATGTTGAAGATGATTGTGAGGAAACTGCTTCCGTACCAGGAGCAGTAGTTGAAGTAGTAGGAGCAGTAGTAGTAAAAGTAGGGGTAGTAGTAGTGGTAGTGGGTGCAGCGCGAGCAGTTGGAGCAGCTGTCATTGCTTCGTCGGTTACCTCTTCATATCCATCAGTTGTTTGCATGTCTGTGGTCAAGTGCTGGCGGATCCCCTCTACTTTAACCAAGCTGGTGTTCATGTTAGACTTCTCGCTGATCTCACAGATAACTGCACCAAACCGGTCATGTAAGAAGGTACAAGGAGGAAACAAAGAAAAGGAAAAACAAAATTAGCAGAATGATTATCAACAAGTCACTGACATTCAAGAATGTATGGTTTGTAACACATGTCTGCTGGGAAACAGGCAGTAACATTACATATTTTGTATAATACACAAATTTTCTTTGACCTTTTTTTCCTGAATTTCAATTTGTAGAAACAATCTAGTAGAATGGCCATGTAATTAGTGAGTATTTTAAAGGTATTTTAAAACACAGTACTTACCTATAGACAATATTTCCTCCTCGTGCTTCCTCAGATTTTTGGGCAGGTAGATTTTCCCATGAAGCTTGTCCTTCAGCTCGCATTTGGAGACAATTCGACTTTCGGAAAGGTCGGGCAGCAGGGCCGCCACAACCAGCACCAACAGCAAGCCCAGCTTCATGTCGGTTCTGCTGGAGATGAAGGAAAGCCAATCTGTTTGTTTTTGGTAGGTAACTAATGGTTGATAACATAAACCCTACCAAAAAATCAAGGCACTTTTATACATTGCAAAGTTAGTCTCTAATATTCTTGTATTTTGCTAGTAATTTCAAAATATTAAACAAATGGCAGAATAACATTTTACCAATAACCAATACAATGTATATTAGAAACTATAGACCTCACATTCAATATCAATGGTATATGCTCAAAAGCAAACATTCTTCTTACTTAAGTGTGCAGAAAATTTACTTAGAACACCATAGATTGTTAATATATATAAAGTTATAGTTTTGGGTTGGAATATTATTTTTTAGGACTATATCATAATTAAGAAAGGAAAGCTGTGATTATTTTGGTTCTGCTTTGCAATAACCATCAAAACCACCATTTATAAATGGTAAAGAGCATCTATTAATGATTAATAGATCTTTTTTATTGTTTGATTAATTTATAAACTGCATCTAAACCATTTATAAAAGGTAAATAGAAGGTATTAAGCCCACTAAATGTCAGTGTGAGGGTAAATCCAACATAAGATGAAAGGCCAGGTTTGGGTCTAAAGTCCAGTTATATTAAGGTTAGGAATAAACTAACAGTGCAGGGCAATATGATCTACTTACCTTATATAAATGGTTTATATCACAATTAATAAACATTAATAAATCGTTAATCATTTATAAATTGTCCCTTTACCATATATAAATAACGTTTATGATGTTTTGTGTAAAATGTTACCATTATTTTTTATACAACAGAAATATCTAATCAATCTCTTATAAAAAGATTGCTATTATAATCTTCAAAAACTGTTAGCATATATTTTACTCAAAAAACAGCCATTATTTCTTCAAGAGTTTAACATGTTTGAAATGTTTACTTGCAGGTATCCCATTTTAGGCCACTGGCACCAAATTAGTTTCTACATTGGTTTAATTTTACATGCTAAGCATAATCATATAGTTGAAAATATGGCTTTTTTTTTTTTTTTTTTTAGCATTTTGGTGTCAAAAAGCAGTTTGTGTCGTTTGGGCCCAAGCTGAGAATTTATGAAATAAAGTTAGATTTAAAAGGTCTGCCTTCAACACTATTCTAGTTCTTTTTTTTTTTTTTTTGCAATAAAAACAAGTTATAAGGTAAACTGTAAAAACTTGATCAAATAAAACTTTTGTCTTTTACAAAGAATTTTAAATATCAAGGAGTTTCTGGTACAACTTCATCAACTACCAAGGTGCATAAAGATGCTTTAAAGAGCTGGTAAAGGGAAAACTTCAATAACACCTAAAGTTCTCGAAAAGAAAAGTTATTAACAGACCAAAGTGTTTGAAAGCCAAAAGCTAAAAAAAAATCCCTGTTCTGTCAATACATTTTTGGTTCCAAGAGCTTTGTTATTGAAGTTTACTTAAGTAATCTAAAAACCACTTAATCACACAATTAGTCATTTTAATATTTGCATTAAAGAGAAGTGTTCTTACTGTGTTCGTCTTGATGGCAGAGGTAATTCTGAAAACAATAAGCCCCAAGCGTGCACTACATAGTTTTAAACTGCTAGCTCCCAGGTCAACCTGTTTTACTGCATTCATTCTTTCGGCTTCCCTGAAGGAAATGAGACAATGCACAAACACATGCACTTTCTGTCTTGGCATTGATGGTGATAGGACTGCATGTATGACGAAAAACATTTTTTTATATGCAAGCAATGTACAGATTTTTAACTTTTCCAGTTTTCATCTTGTTTACAGAATTTTTTAAACCAATTTAAATCAAATGTACAATTATTATTTTTTTGTTCATAAATATTTGATCAAATCATGTCAATGCAATACAGTTTGTGATAGGAAATATTATTATACACACTGTTCCTCTTAGGTCTGTGGTTAATAACCCTAATGTGAGTTTCTTTTGTCTCTTTTATTGCAGAAATGTATTCACTTAAGCAGAACATCTGCTAGACAAGGCTAAATGTCATGTTACTGTCCCCTAAGAAGCTGTTTTCAATGTCAGATGTTTTGGTGAAGAGCTTAAACTCCTTAAGTTCAAGGTTATTAGAATAACTTTCTAACATGGATAACTGCCTACTTTGTGTGTGAAAACCATCCATATATTTTATAAGTACTTAGTGCAATCCTTTGTCTGATTACAATAGAAAGAACATTGGCAAAGACGATCTCTTCTCTCTCCTCTCTGAAAGGATTAAAAAATGCTGCTTGAAAGAAGAACACCATACTCTTCTTCTCTTACGTTATCTTCTTAACATAAGACATAGACTGTTTTTCCCTCATAAGTTATATAAGCAAATTCAGTTTTACAGAAATACATTGATTTTTTTGAAAAAATATGCAGTAACATCATTTTGCATGAAAACATTATTAAAACTCCAACAGCTTTGAGAACATTCCTTCTATGTGCTTTGGATGAAGGGATGCATCTAAGCTCTAAAAGATGCAGACCTCCACAGATTCCCCTAAACCCTTACTCAGTGGGCAGACCACTGACTTATTTATATTTATTAGGTGTTTTGCATTATATGTTGCACTCAGCTTTAAGAGAAGCAGTTTGATTTTCATTTTCTATTTTTTTCCCCCAGCATTTTATTGTCACTACACTGTCACAAGTAAAGAGCAATTGAAATGAACTCTTTGCATTTAACCCATCCCTTTGGGAAGCAGTGGGCCGCCATTGTGCGGAGGAGCAGTTTGGGGGGTTAAAGGCTGATTTATACTTCGAAATTAGGTCGTCTGCATGTCTCAGTGAACGCAAAGACGTCCCCTCCGCCCACACAGACACTCTGCTGCACCTCTCCCAAATTGTAGGTCACCGCAGACAGCGCCGCAGACAGGAGGCCAGCTTGTTTTGTTTGTCTGACCGGTAGTGGGGAAAACAACTCGTGAAGTCGGACTAGCTAGAAGCATGAGGTGCGCAAGAACACTGGGACCCTTTTTCCACCTGGATCCCCGCTATTTTTCGCCCTCATTTCCCTCCGTTGTTGCACATACTCAGCCCCACTTCCCCCACTGCCTCCACAGCTAGTTCATGATTCTCTTGCACTGTGGCGTGGAACAAACATAGCGCAGACCATGCTTCAAAATTTAGGATAAATCAAAAATGTCTGCATCAACATCACTGTGACACACTGCTGCGGGGAGTATACCCAGTCCTTAGGGGTCTTACTCAGGGACCCAGAGTGGCAGTCCGTGAGAGTGGGGCTTAAACTCAGAACCTCAGAATTCCAAGCGCAGTGCCTTAACTCCCAAAAGCAGGCATTAGCCAGAAGGGTCTTGCCTAAAGACCCACACTGGCAGCTCAATCCCCCCAGCAGGGATTTTAATCCAGGCTTCCTGTTTGCAGGACGGGTGACTTACCACTTGAGGTAGCCAACCACCATCCAGGCCTAGAAACACTTGACCATCTCTACACCCTCTGCAGGAAGCTCAAGGGTTCATGTGAGTTTGTCCAAGCAGTCAACATGTGTTTATTGGACCCGGAGAAAACATTTGACCATGTCCCTTGTGGTACCCTATGGAGCGGAGGTCTTGAACAGAGGGTCCGCGACCCCTAGGGGGCCCACGGGGATACTGTATGGGGGTCACAAAAGTTTTGGTTGATTAGACTTTTTTTATATTCCCCCTGCATTTTTTTCCACTAATTTAAATGTCTTTTAATCCACATCAAGATGAATTCAACACATTGTAGTAAACACATAAATTGAGGCAGCCATTTAAAATGGTTACCTAAAAGAGTGAAATCAGGACTGGATGTCTGTTTACATTAAAAGACTGGACCATTGGCAGAATGTTACAGCTGAATAAATAAAGAATTGGTGTTCTCTTCTTCTGCGATTTTTCATTACCTGAGCCGTTGTGTCTGATGGAGAGATATCTTACCTCAAACGCTGTCAACTTCCTGGAGATTTGATCTATTTTGTGCTGTGTATGAGTTCCAGTAAATAAGCCACTCCGGGGAATGTACAGACCTTACAAAACAGTATAATGTTTAGTCATTTAAATAGCAATTCACATTGAAATGCTTGGTTTAAAATTTTATAAATGAGCCTCATCCTAATGTTTACATGTATTTTATTGCTGCTGCATAGCTGCTGATTTGCTATTTTTATAGATAAGGATTCAAGCATTTGTAGCTAATAAAGTGACTGTTAAATGTATATGATGCAATATAAAAAGAAATAAAGGCTACAAAGTTTGAATGTCCTGTCACAATGCTCAACTATAAATGCAAGTGATCAGTCTATTTTTGTCCATCTATGTCAGAAATTAGAGGAAATACAGGTTTATCAAGGTTATTGTTATGATGTGATGACTCTTTACAGGAATCCAGGAAATGATTCACAAGATAAAGACTTTAGACTTAGTCTTAGTCTTTCAGTTTGCCTACCGATGAAATCGCTCCCCTGAGGCCGATATCTTCTCAGCTCTTCACCTAAACCTAGCACACCTGGAGGAGAAGATCACCCAAGTGCACAATGTTTTGTTTTTTTCTCCCACGCTGTTTACATTTGATCACCGCTGCACTTTATGGGATGGAAATGTTCTGAAAGCTGTAGAAAAGGATTTTTTTTTTGTTTTTAGACTTAGACAATAAAAGTCTAAGTCTAAGGATGCTGTTTCTGGACTTCAATTCAGCTTTCAACAACATCATCCCACACCATCTGATAGGAAAACTGGAACATCTGGGCTTCAGCACAACACTTTGCAATTGGCTGCTAGGGTCTGACAAAAAAACCTCAGAAGTCATCACCCTAAGCACAGGCTCCCCATAAGGCTGAGTCCTGAACCCCCACTCTGATGACATACGACTTCACAACAGTAGTTGGCCTCATCAGAGACAGGGAGGAGGTGTAGCAGGAGGTGGGCTGGTGCAGAGATAAAAGCTTGATCCTTAATGTAGAGAAGATGAAGGAGATCAACGTCGACTTTAGGTAGAACAGGCACGCTCCACTGCTCATCAACAGCTGAGCTGTAGAGGTGGTCAGCAGAACCAAATTCTTGGAGGTGCACATCACAAAAAACCTCACCTGGACTGTAAACTCCACCTCACTGGTCAAAATGGTGATAGCCATACTGCTCCACTTGTGAAAGCAAAATATTTTGGGCTCTCTTTTTGGCATCAAGGCAATTAATAAAAAAAAAAAAAAAAAAAAAAAAAAAAAATTAAGCTGGTACTGGAGTAGTAGAGCTTGAGTCACAAGAACCAGGTAGACCCACAGATTTAAAGGCTATGCCTTTTCTCTAGATTATCACTAAATAATTTATCAGTACATGCTTTATTTTGTAAAAACTTTACCCATCAACCCTTTTCCTCAGCCTTCATTTGCAGAGTGACAAGCCACATATTTAATGCAGTATCATCTAGGTCCTCAGAATTTGAAGAAGAGGCATCATGAAAGATGTTCTCCCATGACAAAAACCTTAGGATCTTTCCCAGAAGCTGCAGTATGATCCTCTTTACGGTCTTCAAACAATAGGCAACAATGCAAAGACCAGCAAAAACCTTCATGCACACTAATCATGCCAGCTGTGATCAACTAGCGGACCACCATAACCTTGAGGTTGTCTTCGAGAATTTTTCTTGATAACTTTAATTTAAAGTGATGCCACAATGATAACCAGATGATGCAACTGAAAAATGCTGCAAACTAAATGTGACAGCCATCACAATAAAAACAAAAAAATATCTTTAAACCTCTGTGGCTTAGATCCCGAATGAACCCCTACCTATTTTAAGTCCCCAGTCGGCATGGAAGAAAAAGATAGGTTCTAAGTTTGGGTTAAAAGGATTTATTTGGAATATTCAGGACAAAAAAAAACAAGAAATTAAAAATAAATTAAATCTCAGAAATGAATGGCAATAAATTGATTGTTTATAGAATTGAAACTTTATAAAGAAATGTGTAGGTCGTGATGATGAAACTCAGCTAAATTCATTTGTCAAACACCGTCAAAAATGTATCATATCATCATGGATACATTCCATGCATTTTCAACTAGTTCTATGCTAGAGAGCTTATTTTAGAGTCACAGGGAAACAGCTATTCCAACCGTTGTATTTCTGAATTCTCCCAAGTGGTGCACGACTTTACCAGAGTGAATAAAGTGAATGTGATTGGTCTTTTATCAAGGGGCGGGGTTGTTGTGGCGGAAGGTTCGCAAGCAAGTTTGAGTGTAGCTGGTCTCTGGGAGGCTTGATTAGCTCTTGGTTAGCAAGTGTTAGCAGGTCCCCAATGGGAAATTCCATTGGGACCAAGTAGCACTAAATTGGTGACTTAGAAACGACGCTGTCAAGGAACGCTATGGACAGCGGAAACATGCAAGAGGAGGAGAGTTTAGTGTCGGAGGTCATGGATTAGTCTCCTCCGTCATCCATTTTTTATTTAGAGGAGGAAAGCGGGGAAGAAGATGTTGTGGAAGAGGACGCCAGTGCGGCAGAAGCTTGGTTTGGTGTAGGAGGCGTCCAGCCGTACATGTTTGAGCCCTTGCCTCGCAACGCTGCCAGTTCTGTTAGCTCTACGCCTGCAGGAGACACAGACGTCCATCCCTGTAAACACTGGGACGGCACTCAATGGTTAAGGAAATTATACTTATTTCCTATTTCAGCCGTTGTGTATATTAGCTGCGACATATGAATCAATATGCTATGACCGAAAAAATGTGATTGACAGATGAATGTTGATATATGATTGGCCGAATTTAGGTGTTCAGGCTGACGTATAACTATCTGGCCTACATAAAATACTGTAATGGAGAAAAAAAAAAGCTGATTTTAAGACAGGATTTTTATAAAAACATAATTTTTTTAAATTGTGGGACAATATAGTCTGATAAAGAGTACATTTATATACATGTTAAAGCCAGAATGATTTGACATTTAAATATCATTTCCCTACAACTTTAAGGTAATATGTTTTTTAGCAAATAAAACAAAATGTCATTATGGTAAAACTCTTTCATTCGTTGCACACTCATTTAGATAAAACATCATTAGCCTCTTATCAGGTGGAAGTTATACCTGCAGGCAACCAGTGACAAGAAATCAAGCCATAAATCTAAGAACCCCAGCCATTTTATTTATGAAACCTTCAAGTTGCTTCTGCAAAATATGAATGAATATTATCTTTAATAGCAAGAATTCAGTTCCTGCACTTCTTGGTTGAATTGTATTTAACATTTCTCTTTTCCCTGTATCTTAAAGTGGTATGGAACCCTTTGTTTAGCTGAGTGTCTTATTTAATTAGTTCGTATATCTAAATAAAAACTCTTTTACTAGATTAAGGGCTATTAGGGAAACCAGTTTTAATAGCGGTTCCTGCTGTGACCTTTTTGAAGAGGAATGAGTGTGCCAGCACCTTTTGTCTTCAGCTGGTTCACATAAAAAAAACAGACCAAAGACAACTCAGCTGTGTTTTTTTTTTACCTCAACTTCCTTATACGGATCTGTGCACAGAGCAAAACAATGTACTCTTCTTTATGTGATAACATCTCTAGACGACCTATTCTCTGATCTACTTGGATGGCATTAAGCAGTAGTTAAACTGAGTTTCTCCATATTGGCTTCAAATCAACTCTTTCCAAAACCAATAGCTTCCCACTTATTGACAGCTCCTCCATCTCACCGTCCCCCCAGGCTAAGAGTCTGGGTGTCATCCTCAATAGCACCCTATCCTTTCAGTCCCACATCAATAACTTTACCCGATCTCCCTTAAGAAGCACTTCCACTTATGAAGCATCAACCGCCTCCATCCCTCTCTTACTCCACACACTGCTGCCATACGTCTCCAGAGCCTCGTCATGTCCCAACTGGACTATTGTAACGCTCTCCTCTTTGGCCTTCCTCAAAAATCACTCCACAACCTACAACTGGTCCAGAACTCAGCTGTCCGCATTATGAAAAGAATTTCCTCTATCCACAACATCACACCAGCCCTCCAACAGGTTCACTGGCTCCCTCTGCAGTTCTGCATTCAATATAGAATTCTCATGTTGACATTGAAGGCCCATCCACCCCTACTTATAAACACGGACTCACTTCTCCATTTCAAATCACAACTCAAAACCCATCTGTTTAAAATTTCCTATTCTCTTTAATATTAATTTCCCTGTCCGAGCCTTTGTATTTTTTTAAATGGTTTTTATTCTTTATTTTGACTTTGTTTCTGCCATTGTTTTTGTTTTTGTTTTTTTTTATCTTTGTACGGTGACATTGAGTGTCCAGAAAATGCCTTTGAAATAAAATGTATTAATAAGGACTTGATCCACCTTTATTTTGGTTGATCTCTTTACTTTCTTTCTCATAGGGTACATATAATGCAAAATTCCTTTTTTTAGCTTTTAAATATTACCTATGGGACAGTTTGTCGGACTGTTGACTTGCAGAAACAAGGTTCCTTGTTTGATTCCTGTCCTCTCGAATATTTAATTGTCTTGCAAATTAATTCATCTTCCTTTATCAATTGGACCCTCATCAAAAGAACATGCCATGCTTATGATTTTAACACTTAATATATGTAACAGACCTACAAAAAAAAGGGACTATTTGGTCCTGTAAATATTACCTGTTTTTATAAAAAAATTACTTAACTTGGCTTTTACTTCAAAATGACACTTTTTTTTAAATCAGTTACTAAGAAGTCATTTGTAAAACTATATACATCAAAAGACAAACAAATTTAATTACTCTTACCATATATAAAAAGAAAACTATTTAAATTATTTCCCAAAATAACAAATGAAAGTAAAATTTAATTGGAATATTATTGTTTGTGTATGACTGTATATCTATGTGTTGACCTGTGACAGACTGGTGACCTGTTCAGAGTCCCTGCCCCTCACTGATAGACTGCTGAGGAGAGGCACTGGCCCCACCATGTCTCTGACAGAAGATGAATAGATAAGTAGGTGGATGTTACTTTTGTGTACTTGAGGTGTTTAATTGTCCATAAAAGTTTGTTTCATCTCTCCAGGACTTTTTAGAAACTTTTTGGGTCATATTTTTTAGTCCATTCATTTTTAATAATGTTCTAATATATTGTATTCTTTTATTGTGTGTTTTATCATTTCTAGCTATGTTGAGCACTTTTCAGCTGTTAGCTGTTTTAAAGTGCTCTGCAAATAAAGTTGATGATGATGGTGGTGATGTCACGATCTGCCCTGATAGCAGGCCTTAATTGTTCATGCCTTTCTCCTGCTTTACCCTGCCTGGTCTCCAATTATCACTTATCTCATCCACCTGCGTCTGTTCCTTTATATTGGGATCAGTTCCAGCTACCAGCATTGTCATTGTTTGCTGTTTGTTCCCTGTTAGATGTCTTTAGGTTCTGTTTTCATAAGTTTAGGTTAGTCCAAGGTTGATGTCCTTGTTCCATTGAGGAGATTATTCTGTAGCCAGTGTCTTCAGGCGAGTTTTTTCCCAAGCCAGTGGTGAGAGCGTTTCAGCGTTTCCCTAGTGATTCTGATTTCCAGATTCTGTTCACTCTTGTCCACGTCTGTCCCCGTCTGATTTGTTCGCCTGAACCACCTTTAGACTCCTGCTGGATTCTGCCAGTCTGCATGTTTTTGTCCGAGCTGGTTGCTTGACACACGGGACTCTCAACCTCCCTTGGGCAGTCCCCCTGTCTGCATCTCTGTGTCCATCTGGGCCTGCTTCTGTAGCCATCTGACTCCGAACTTGTCTTCACGCTCTGAGGATTCCTATAAGCCTGGATCCCTCTGTTCCTGTTTGGGTTGGAACCTCTGGTCGAGTGGAGAACTCCTGGATCGCTGAACTGTTCCCACTTGATCTGTTCTCCTCTGACCTGGATCGGCTTCCTGCATGTTCTCGGGGACACTCTGGGTCGTATCTTGTTGGCAGTGCATCGGCTGTTCCTGCCTATTATTGAGAGGATGGACTGAACTGTTAAACCAGGTAAATGACTCACTTGGAGAACCATCTCCTGTCAGATGATTGTGGTCACTAACCTGTGTTTTTGCCTCCAGAGTGTCAGTGATTGAGTGGTGACCTCCTTCCATTGCAGGTCTAGGACTTCTGTTTTCTCCTCACACTTTTGGTCATACTTTTACTCTAACATGAAAGGCTGTACTGAAAACTCTTATTTCGACATCTTTAATATTTTCAAAATATTATGAAATATCATATCTGCTATTAAACTATAAATATGGCAAAGCGAGGTCAAGTGGAACACGCCACAAACTTGAGATGGTTTTACAGGCCTCCCGCCATGTACAGAGCTTATGGTCTTCAGTGTCGCCATCTCTGTGAGGACCTCAGAAACTTGGACCCAATATTCAAAGCAGACAGATCTGAACAATTTTCTATCAGGCCTTCATTTGATTTAATGCAGCGTAAAGCTGCTCTTCAGCTGGGGCAGATTAACCAGATTCCCTGTAGGTATAGAAGACTCAGGTCACTGACTTTGAATAATGGGCTGATCACAACTATGAGTAAAAGTCACTGATCTGGTTCAGAGTTCAGTCCGATTCCCAGAGGATGGAGATGGATCCGAGAGGGAGGTTGTCCACTGCTTGTGGATGGTGCTGCTATCAGAATTAAGGGTGATTTGCACAGCTGCACCAGCCGACGCTGAGGAGCAACAAGGTATGTGGGAATATCCAGAGCCGAAGTTGAAGCAGAACCAGGTTTAAAGACAAGAAGATCAGAGAGCTGAGGAGGTACTGGAAGGGAATCCGAGCCGAGGTCAGAAGTATAATCCAAGTTCGGTTAACCAACAGAATCCAGGAATCAGTTTGGAACAAACAATACTGATAGAGCAGATAACAGCAAAGTAAAACTCTGGTATCCAAAGTTAGAAACAGGTCAGTTTCAGAATAAATACTAATAATGCTACAGTTACTCCCACCAAACAGCTTGAATAATCTGGCACCGATGGTAGGCAAACAAGCAGCATAAGTAGCAGGAGTAACCAGGTGGAAAAGATGAGCGTAATGAGCCGCTGGGTGTCAGGATCCGGGACTTTGCCCACCAGAGGGCGCCGTGGATCCAAGCCTGGGGAGCTTGGACTCAGCTTAATCAGCTGTTTGATATTTTGCTGATTAAGGAAGCTCCCTATATAAGCTGTATGTGAATTTCTCTCTGTGCTGGATCGTGTGTCTTACCTGTGCCACCATGCCTGTCTGAGCCTTGAACCTGTGATTCTTCTGAGTTCCAATAAATATTGGACTTTTAATCCTCCCTCTGTGTCTGTGAGTCTGCATATGGGCAAGTAAAACCATCACATCATGACACTGGGCCAATTAGACTGGTGACAGGAGTAAATGATAACACTACACTGGAGAAAAATCTTGAGAAGTCATTTTTTCTTATAAGTGCTTTTTGTCTTGAATTGAGGTGGTAAGTCAGACATTTGCCAATGGAACAAAACAATTTACATTTAAAATAAGAAAAACAATTACATTGTCTTATTTCAAATGAATATTATCTATTTATCTTATTTAAATATTTACTTATTTCTAGATCATCTTTCCAGTGTATCCATTGGCGCCAAGACCATGACAATCCCATGTCTAATTCCTCCTTCAAGGCTATTAATTGTATGCTTGCCCCTTCGCACTATGTCCAATCTTCTGTCAATGAATAAAACTTCCAAAAAGAATAAGTCAGAACGCCAATAAGTACTTTTTTTTCTCACTTTATTCAAATTCACTACATACATACAAACCAAAAGTAATTAGGAATAAGCCATACTTATATTTCCCACTGGTATTCTGAAGGAGTAAAATGTTATTCAGTATTGAGAAAAGTTTTTGCATGCATCTACAGTGTTCCTGGAGAGTCATTTAATGGGGGTGTGGTGCTTTTCTCTTACATACTCAGCAATGTGATGGAGAAGGTTGATGGCGCAACAAACAAAGAGAGCCCAGCTTTTTACTTTCACCGTCATTTCAAGCAATCTTAGCAGAGTTTTATACAGAGTATACTGAGATTAATAAAACAGCTAAATTGTTAGTAAAACATCAAGGTGAAAATATAAAAGATCCATTTTTCAACATGTCATTGGAATATTTTTTTGATCAGTTGATTTGATCTCTATAACGGCTGAACTATGTTGATGAGATCTTGAACAATGTTGCTCTTTCTGATTATAAAGACAATTTAAGCAGCAGCTGCAGCTACATATTGACACATTGACATCCATGCCCTCCTTCCTAACACAGGCAGCAACAGACAACAAAATGGATAAGGAGTGAGTAAACTCATACAGTGTTGTTGTATGTGAACAGGGCTAAAAGCATGTACTGCCTTGTGTGCTGAGCTTTGTGGGGTTTCCTCCCTCTCAACCACTGTAACAACTTTCAGGTGAAAAAGGAACACACATGCATCAACATGCCTTTATTATATTGGATTACAACTCCTGCTTTAAGTGAGCCACTTCTCAATAGAATAGTGTAAAATATATTTCCACCACTAGATGTCAGCATACATTAACAAATTCTCTTCAAATATACAAAAGCTTAAAATAAAAAACAAAATAATTTCGTGTTTTGTGGACTAACTTTTGTTGGCAGATAATTTTGCTGTTTGTTATTTCTCCTGACAACTAAGCCTTATTTTATATAAATAAAAAGATCCAGCACATTTATCATTTATAGACCTTAGTAATCATTTTATTTTAAATGTTATATTTAACTTTATTGAGCTCACATTGGATAAATTTACCTCTGAATTTACCCCATCTTCATGGGGAGTAGTGGGCTGCCATTGTGGTAGTAGCAGTGTGGGGTCTAGATGGCTGTCCTCAGCTCTCGTTCTGCTACAACAAACTGTTTTATTATCAGAATGGAGCTCTGGAACTCGTCTCGCTATGAAACATCTGAGTGCATTTATGAATGAGTCAGTGTCCAGTGAAGATGAACAGCACAAATAGTCAAGCAGGTAAAGATCACTCCATAGCTTTTCACAACAGTTCTTCTCCTCTTCACTTTAAAGAGCCCAAAATAATCTACACCAAGAAAAGTAAATGGTGGTTCATCCGGAATTACCCTTTCAGAGGGCAAATCAGCCATGACCTGGAATAAAGCCTTAACATTCATTCCCTGTCAGGTGAAATACTTTGACAGAATTTTCCTTATAGCTATGCTTGCACCAGTTATCCAATAATTCCCCCTCAACTTGGATAACATATGGTTATATCCACCCTGCCCCTTTCTTGATGTTTGTGCCTTAAGAGTAGGTCTGAAATATGAAAATTATTGTTCAGAATTACAGGACAAATTGAAATGGATGAACGGGTCCACCCCCTTGGAACTGGGGTTGTTTGGCTTTTTTTATTAGCCTTCAATGCCCCGTACCTGTCTAAGTCTCAAGGTATGGGGTATCGCAGGCTAACAAAAGAAGCCAAAAGACTCACATTCCAATAGGGTGGACTCGTTTGTCCATTTCAACTTGCATGTTTTCTAAACAAAAACAAGGCTTTGTGGACAGTATAAGACCTCAAACTAAACACTATTCCTGACATTTTGAATTAAAAAAAAGCTTCCTGGATGAGAAGCAAAATGTCGACAAACTTGGAAACAAAGTCCAGTGGATTGTTTTTTACCTTTTTTTTTTATGACTATGACCTGGATGGCTGAGTATCTTCACCAGCTTAAGAGCCAAGCTACAGACTTTCTTAGGCAATTCCAAGAAGAAAAGTAAAGGATCAAATGTGACACTGGAGCAACCTCTTTTTTGGTCTGTTCAACATTTCAGCAACCATTTCTACCCCAGGGTCTTTGGTTAAAAGGTCAATCTTATGTGGATTTGCTGTTCATTTGCTCTCAAGGGCTAGTTATAATTCCAGCAGTAGTGTGTCGCAGTGAGCTTGACTCCCTTTCTGCAATTAAAACCGATTGTGATCCGCTGTTATATTTTTTTATATTAATATATATATATATATATATATATATATATATATATATATATATATATATATATATATATATATATATATATATATATATATATATATATATATATATATATATTTTTTTTTTTTTTTTTTTTTTTTAACAGTGTCCTGTCTGGCAATGTGGCAATAAGAATAATTGTCTTCATGCCAAAAAGAGCCCAACAGATTTTACTTTCACAAGTGTAGCAGTATGGCAATTGCCATATTGTTCTACTTGTTTCATGCATATAAAATGTTTTATTATAATTATGCAGGGAGTTTTACAGTTTATATGGACACTGCAATGTAAATAGAACAGTAGAGGAAAAACAGAAGAAAAAGAAAAAAAAAAGAGAAAAGATGAAGGAAAGAAGAGATAGAAAGGAGACAACGACAAAACATTTTCAGTCTGCTTCATCACCTGCAACGAGATACAAAAAGAACAGCACAACCGAAAGACATGGTACGAGATATA
Organism: Cyprinodon tularosa; assembly: GCF_016077235.1. Classification (NCBI taxonomy): domain Eukaryota; kingdom Metazoa; phylum Chordata; class Actinopteri; order Cyprinodontiformes; family Cyprinodontidae; genus Cyprinodon; species Cyprinodon tularosa. Next base: position 42,519 of record NW_024038189.1, read on the forward strand.
CAATAAAGCAACACCTTGAAACTATCGCTGAAGTAGTATTATTTAGTCTGACATGTACTCTGTGTAACCTGAAGATATGAAGGTTGGCTTTCTGTATGGAAGTGAATCTCTGAGTACCTGGAACTAAGCACCTGTAGTTTTATTGAGAGCGCACTTGTGCATGTATTTATATTTTTTAAAACAAAGCGTGTGGAGTGTGTATGACGCCATCTGCACACGAGGGTTACAGTTCATTCATCCTTTCCGCTGAACTGCTGCTAGTTTTACTCACATGCCTGGAAGATACACTATATTGCCAAAAGTATTTGCTCACCCATCCAAATTATTGGAATCAGGTGTTCCAATCACTTCCATGGCCACAGGTGTATAAATTCAAGCACCTAGGCATGCAGACCGTTTTTACAAACATTTGTGAAAGAATGGGTCGCTCTCAGGAGCTCAGTGAATTCCAGCGTGGAACTGTGATAGGATGCCACCTGTGCAACAAATCCAGTCGTGAAATTTCCTCGCTCCTAAATATTCCACAGTCAACTGTCAGCTGTATTATAAGAAAATGGAAGTGTTTGGGAACGACAGCAACTCAGCCACGAAGTGGTAGGCCACGTAAACTGACGGAGCGGGGTCAGCGGATGCTGACGCGCATAGTGCGAAGAGGTCGCCAACTTTCTGCAGAGTCAATCACTACAGACCTCCAAACTTCATGTGGCCTTCAGATTAGCTCAAGAACAGTGCGCAGAGAGCTTCATGGAATGGGTTTCCATGGTCGAGCAGCTGCATCCAAGCCATACATCACCAAGTGCAATGCAAAGCGTCGGATGCGGTGGTGTAAAGCACGCCGCCACTGGACTCTAGAGCAGTGGAGACGCGTTCTCTGGAGTGACGAATCGCGCTTCTCCATCTGGCAATCTGATGGACGGGTCTGGGTTTGGCGGTTGCCAGGAGAACGGTACTTGTCTGACTGCATTGTGCCAAGTGTAAAGTTTGGTGGAGGGGGGATTATGGTGTGGGGTTGTTTTTCAGGAGCTGGGCTTGGCCCCTTAGTTCCAGTGAAAGGAACTCTGAATGCTTCAGCATACCAAGACATTTTGGACAATTCCATGCTCCCAACTTTGTGGGAACAGTTTGGAGCTGGCCCCTTCCTCTTCCAACATGACTGTGCACCAGTGCACAAAGCAAGGTCCATAAAGACATGGATGACAGAGTCTGGTGTGGATGAACTTGACTGGCCTGCACAGAGTCCTGACCTCAACCCGATAGAACACCTTTGGGATGAATTAGAGCGGAGACTGAGAGCCAGGCCTTCTCGTCCAACATCAGTGTGCGACCTCACAAATGCGCTTCTGGAAGAATGGTCAAAAATTCCCATAAACACACTCCTAAACCTTGTGGACAGCCTTCCCAGAAGAGTTGAAGCTGTTCTAGCTGCAAAGGGTGGACCGACGTCATATTGAACCCTATGGATTAGGAACGGGATGTCACTTAAGCTCATATGTGAGTCAAGGCAGGTGAGCAAATACTTTTGGCAATATAGTGTATCTAGTGCTACTACCACAGATGATCTCACTCTCAAAACGCAATTGAACGATTCAGATTAGCTAGCCGAATGAATATAAGGGGAAGAGCGTAGCCGCCTGTGGCCCTGGCTGCCTGTCACAACTCCAGTCCGGCGTGTGGATGACGTCATACACTCACCGGCCACCTTATTAGGTACCCCATGCTAGTAACGGGTTGGACCCCCTTTTGCCTTCAGAACTGCCTCAATTCTTGGTGGCATAGATTCAACAAGGTGCTGGAAGCATTCCTCAGGGAGTTTGGTCCATATTGACATGATGGCATCACACAGTTGCCGCAGATTTGTCAGCTGCACATCCATGATGCGAATCTCCCGTTCCACCACATCCCAAAGATGCTCTATTGGATTGAGATCTGGTGACTGTGGAGGCCATTTGAGTACAGTGAACTCATTGTCATGTTCAAGAAACCAGTCTGAGATGATTCCAGCTTTATGACATGGCGCATTATCCTGCTGAAAGTAGCCATCAGAAGTTGGGTACATTGTGGTCATAAAGGGCTGGACATGGTCAGCAACAACACTCAGGTAGGCTGTGGCGTTGCAACGATGCTCAATTGGTACCAAGGGGCCCAAAGGGTGCCAAGAAAATATTCCCCACACCATGACACCACCACCACCAGCCTGAACAGTTGATACAAGGCAGGATGGATCCATGCTTTCATGTTGTAGATGCCAAATTCTGACCCTACCATCCGAATGTCGCAGCAGAAATCGAGACTCATCAGACCAGGCAACGTTTTTCCAATCTTCTATTGTCCAATTTCGATGAGCTTGTGCAAATTGTAGCCTCAGTTTCCTGTTCTTAGCTGAAAGGAGTGGCACCCGGTGTGGTCTTCTGCTGCTGTAGCCCATCTGCCTCAAAGTTCGACGTACTGTGAGTTCAGAGATGCTCTTCTGCCCACCTTGGTTGTAACGGGTGGTTATTTGAGTCACTGTTGCCCTTCTATCAGCTCCAACCAGTCTGGCCATTCTCCTCTGACCTCTGGCATCAACAAGGCATTTCCGCCCACAGAACTGCCGCTCACTGGATGTTTTTTCTTTTTAGGACCATTCTCTGTAGATGGTTGTGTGTGAAAATCCCAGTAGATCAGCAGTTTCTGAAATACTCAGACCAGCCCTTCTGGCACCAACAATCATGCCACGTTCAAAGTCACTCAAATACCTTTCTTCCCCATACTGATGCTCGGTTTGAACTGCAGGAGATTGTCTTGACCATGTCTACATGCCTAAATGCACTGAGTTGCCGTCATGTGATTGGCTGCTTCCTAGACTGCTGGAGGACATATTCTGCTTCATTCTATCTCTATTCTCCCACTCTTTATAATTTGTTAGTTCAATCTCTAATGTTATTTTTAATCTGCTTTTTCTCACAGTAGCTTCACATGGTCTGTTCCTGTTTGGCTGTGACTCCATCCCGGAGAGAAATATTAACTGTGCTGCTGCTATCATCACTTTTACTTGTGTTCGAGCTCACTTACTCAATGTATATCTGTTTCTCTGACTGTGACTGGCTGGATGTGCTTCCTTCATCCTCTTGGGACTGGCTCAGAGCTTGTCTCCCTGGCTGTGTGTTTCCTGGACGGGACCACCTGTGGAGCTGATTGACAGTTGCTTTTTGTATCTATGTCTAGAGGGATGTCTGGGATTCCGTGCTGAGATTGATTTCAATCTAATGCAATATTTTCTACTGTTATAAACTATAAATAAATAATAAATTAGAATAATTGCAAAATAATCCCCTTTCACTTTTTATTGAATATCTGCCAGCTGAAAATAGTTAAATTTAATGCAGTATTTTCTGCACAATTATAAATTGTGAAAATACATACATAATGATTCAAGTGACCTTTGCTGTAGAGAGTCCAGATTAGAGGCAGAGAAAGGATCATCTTTAAATAAAGATTAGATTAATCCGGGGTGTAAGGTCTCCTGGTTTTTTTAGTAAGAATCAAGAGCACTGAAACACTTTAAAGCAGGGTCAACGACCTAATTTTTAATCCTGAGAAATACCTCATGGGTACTGAGGTATAGGAAGGGCTACCAATATTATGAACGGGAGGAGTCAGCATTCAGTTAAACTTCATGCATAATATTTTTAATGTTTCTTCTAATTTTTATTTACATATTGTAATTTTGAAAACTTTATAAAAAGAATTGAAAAGACCAACAGAATCAACATTTTAACCTAGCCCACTGGTGAGTTGAGCTGTTTTCACAATATGCTCAGGGCAACGCATTGATCTCTGATGCCCCCTCGTGCCGTTAATAAAAGTTGCTTTAAAGACCCTACGTATGATCTCACCTCAATGAACAGGTGTGTCCTAATGTTAATGCCGTAAATGATCAAGAACGGTGTCACAGAATCTAAAAACATATCAACACACCCTTAACACACCTATTCTTGCATAACAGATACTGTTTACTGTGGACACATGCTGTTCTAGCAGGAGAGTATCACACAGAGACAATGACTCGATGCAGTCAGCTTGTTTTTCTCGGATAAAAATTTGTTTAACCAATCTGACTGAGTATTGGTGCAATATAAAGTAAGTTCTATCCATCCTATTTTAAAACATAAATACAATAGCATTCTTTTTTGAGTTAACCTAACAGTTTTAAAAGAGGAAATTAATCTAGTACATGCTTTGCTCAGTCTTCTATTTGTTCTGATCTTTCACTTGACTCCTAGTCAGCTCTATTCAGCATATGAAAAATTCTGATATAAGACAAAAATGTTATCAAATTTCAGGGACCAGATATAGTTCCTTAAGACCTGTTATCAAACCTGCTCCTCAAGTCAAAGCAGCCTGCCTGTTTTGGATCATTTCTTTGATGCAACACACCTAACTGAAAGGATGGCCTTTTCATTAAAAATAAGTTTGGCACAAGCCTGGTAATCATTTCTCCATATGAGTCAAATGTATGGCAGCAAGTTAGGGCAATTCTAAGGGCCCTTCACTGAGGCGGGACCCAAAAGAAGAAGAGAAGACTTGTCCCACTATATCTTTCAAATATAAAAAGAAAATCCAGAAGTAAAATAAATAATCTTCATGTTCTCCCTCATTTTTCAGCAGTAAACAGTGAAACAAAGCATGAATATATTGGTACCCTGCATCCCGTGAAATTGCAAGAAATTGTTCGGTTCTCAGGTCCTACATTATATCAGGTTTCCAATCTGTCACCTGCAATTCGCTCCTACCGGGGCCTAAATGCCACGTGCATGCCTTTTGATGTAGTGATAATGAAATAAAACTAATTAACAAGAAAATATGTAAATAAACAGCAGTGTGGCAAAAAAAATGCAACACCCCAAAGTCTGGGTTTCAAAAAGGAAGGAAAGGAAGGAGAAAAAGGAGGGAGCGGGGGAGAAGGCATCCAATACGGTGACCCAGGTTTACTTAGATAATCCTCCTCAGTGTCGGAGGGGAATCACATCATAAATGATGCCGCATCTCCAGTTGTTTTTAATAGGGATGCACGATATAATCTGCCCCCTATCGATATCGGCCTTAAAACTGAATATCGGACATCGGCCACCCCACCGATATTTAACCTGATATTTGATCAGCTTCTGAGTTTCTAAAGTCTAAAAAAAAAAATAAAAAAAATACTTCTTCTTCCTCAAAAACTTCTTTTTTACAGACTTAAAAACTTCTAAAGACGAGGGGAAAAATATTGATACATTAAAATATCCCAATATCTTCATATGCTGATATATTGCCATTTAAAAACACCATATCAATCTCTGTTATTAATGAAATATTGCTATATGTCATCGTTATGCTACGAAATCCCCCGAAAATTCACAAAATTTTGCCATATTTTTATATGTTGATATATTGACGCGTTATCGATCTATTTTACTAACAAAATCTCACAAGAATTTGCAAAATTTTTCAAAGTGTCAGAAATGGGTAACAAAACTGCTATTTACAATGACTACTTATTTTTGTCCAGCTTTAACATCGATATCGATATCAGTTCTTGGCTACATGAGTTTTAAAATATCGGCATATCGGATATCGGCCAAAATCCCAATATCGTGCATCCCTAGTTTTTAATGTACCCTTGAAAGCTGAAGGGCATTCGGACCATATCGATGTCTTTCATGGGGCCCTAAATTCCTGGCAGAGCAAAATTCAGCATTGGTTTCATAATTTTGGAACATGTCTGGAATACATCAAACTTTAGCTCCTGTTTTTTTCTCCTTTAAATTAAAACATATAAAAGAAGAGAAAAATTTTAATCTAAAGTGTTTTAAAGCAGAGAACAACAATCGTTCAGTTTGGTATAAAGACAATATCCTGTTTAACATATTTTATAAACAGAGGTGTCAAGTAATAAAGTACAAATACTTAAGTTATTGTACTTAAGTATACATTTTACGTATCTATACTTTACTCCATTACTTATTTTTCTTCCTACTTCTGACTTCTACTCATTACATTTTCACACAAGTATCTGTACTTTCTATTCCTTACATTTTTCAAATTAACGTTAGTCGTTAGTCTTGGCTTCAGTTTAATGTTTTAAAATATTTATTTCACGTCATGTGTACCATCCACGTCTAGTGAAAACTAGTGTAACTGACGAGTCATGTAGCGCAAACACTCATTGGTTAGCTATTTGTGAAATTTGTACTGACGCCAATGGAAATCATCAGAAGCAAGCAGGTGTTCTTCAAGCTGCAAACGTGAATTGTCTGTGCCAAGTTACAATGTCAGATTCAGAATAAGAAATGTCTGAAAGGTCGTACACAGGTGAGAGCTTATCGGGAGATGGAGACGGAGACCAACAAGACCTCCCTCATCCTTGGCCCTATCTCAAAGAATCTCTCTAAATAGTCGAAAAATCCATTCATATAGTGGCATACGGCTGTTTTTTTAAAGGTTACTTTATACTTTTATACTTTAAGTAGTTTTTAGAGCACATACTTTTTCACTTTTACTTGAGTAAAGAGGTGAAGTTAATACTTCAACTTTTACCAGAGTGTTTTTAAACTGCAGTATCTATACTTATACTTAAGCAGAGATGGGAAGTAACAAAGTACAAATACTTCGTTAATGTACTCAAGTAGATTTTTCTGATATTTTTACTTTACTTTACTACTTATTTTTATGGTGACTTTTTACTTCTACTCCTTACATTTTTACACAAATATCTGTACTTTCTACTCCTTACATTTTTAAAAATTGGCTCGTTACTTTAGTTTTGAATCATTTCAATGAAGTTACCGTTATTATTTTTCACGTCATCAATACCAAATTCAATCTAAGTGGATGGGAATCTACGTTGCATTTGACGCACCACTACAAGATGAATCAACAGATTCGGAGGTATTCATTGGCGGCAAATCATTGCAGCTTGGTGGCGGTGGCGTTAGCATAGTAGCATGGACGACGAGATGATTGAAAATGAACACAATGGAGATCTAGTCCTATTGGCAGACATCCATTTAAAATGTAGGCAACTGCATGAAAAAAGTGGTTTCTACTTTTACTTTTATACTTTAAGTAAATTTACAAGCCTGTACTTTGTTACTTTTACTTGAGTAAAGAAGTTTAATCAGTACTTCCACTTTTACCAGAGTATTTTTTAACACAATTATTTGTACTTTTACTCAAGTACCAAAAGTGTGTACTTTTGACACCACTGTTTATAAAACTCCAGAGCTGACAGCTTCTTATTCTCGTTTTTCTTTTTTATTGCTTAATGAGAGCAGTGGGCTTCAGGCTGAAACCTGGATTTGAATGGAGACTAAGCCATTCTAAAGCACATATCAAGGTGCTCATTTTGAGCCTGGATCGATATTTATTTTTGATTCTGTCCATGGTGGAGAATCCTGCTTCACAGCAGCAGGTGAGCCAAAGATAGTCAAAATGTGCAGGGTCATCTTTGATCACGCCATTTCACTTTTTTTTTCACCAATTCACCGCAGTTCTTCAAGCAGTCCACACTTTATTTCACTTTTTCTCCTCATCCTGTCCTTTTTTTCCCACAGCCCAGCTTGCCAAAGTTTTGCCTGCAGTGTCTAAAAATAGCTGGCAGCAGCAGCCCTGATTGACACAGCTCATTGGCTAATTTGGATCATGTGTAGCCTGGTGCTGAACACCCCGGAGGGCTTTACTGTACAAACAGGAGAAGTGATGCAAGTGAAATAGGACACTGTCATCAGCGAACATGCAGTAATTTATAAATGTTTTGAATTAGTTCCGGTCCGGATTGGCCAGCGGGTGGGTCCGGATGACTTCTTCTTTAAAGACTCCACTTATGAACTCATATAACAGGTGTGTTCATGTTTACAGCGCCAAACATCAGGAAACTATGTCACAGAATCAAACAACAACTTAACACACCCTTAATTCACCTACTGATGCATACCAGAGTATGAAAAGAGAAGAAAAGGTCATTAATACCAAACATATGAATAACATCGGTTAAATGGGTTTTGAGGACATAGTCTTCTCATCTTTTGCCTCTTAGTTGCTGATGTGACTTCCTCTGTGTTTTGTTGTTACTTTTTTTTTCAATTGATTAAACTTGAGACAAACATTGCCACCTTTAGAGATATTTCACCTATCTCAATTTGGTTGGTATGTGTGTTGGTGAAGGTCATCCAGGTCATAGTCATTCCAAAAAAAAACCATCCACTGGACTTTGTTTCCAAGTTTGAAGACGGTTTGCTTCCCATCCAGGAAGCTTTTTCAGTTCAAAATGTCAGGAATAGTGTTGAGTTCGAGGATTTATACAGTAACCGAACAAACCCTTGGTTTTATTTTGAAAACATGCAAATTGGAACAGATAAAGGGGTCCACCCCTTTGGAAATGGGCGACATTTGGCTTCTTTTGTTATACTGCAGTACCTCATTACCATCTAAAAGTCTGAAAGTTCAATCTTAAAGGAGATTATTGCGCTGGCTTAATAGACAAGGTCTATTAATCCACTCTCCTTTACAGTGGGTGGGACTGCAACGCTTATGGGAAGGGATTAACTCAGTGGCTGCATTGTAAGTTTTTGAAAGATGGAACCTGAGTCCACCCCCCCTGTTTAAGGTTGTTTTTTCTTTCTTAACATAGATGGCTTCCCTCATGCCCCTCTCAAACCTCTTTTTTTTTTTTTTTTGTCCATGTGAGCATTCTGGTCCTCAAAAGAATGTCCTTTGTCCATAAGGGAGATATCCCGCAGCGTCCTGTCTCGATGAGGTTGGTCTTCTGTGTTGGGCCATGCGTCATTCTAACTATCTCAGTCTATTTTTTGTGGGGGGGGGGGGGGGGGGGGGGGGGGGGGGGGGCTTCTTCTCTTTTTTTGAAATCTGAGGTGCAACATTTTCTCCACCATTCCTTCGTGGCTGATTTATAAGGCTAAACTATTTTCCTTAGTTGTCTGCCCGAACCTGTGAACTGAACGGCTGCTAAACCTGCTCTATGTCTCCACCTTTGTTAAGATGAGGTCCTTTGCTCTCCCATCTAAACAGGACAAATGGACAAAACTTTAGACTTTTTACTTTTTTCAAAAGGCTTAAATGGTTACCTAAACAGTTTTTTTTTACCGTACATCCCTTTTGTGTTTTGTCCCATGGGGGATCATGCGTCAAAAAGGGAGGAATAGGAAATGGATAAAAATTGTGTTATGTTCTGTTATTGCACCAAGAGGACAGTAGGGGGAGCTATGTACATGGAGATGACTAACTGCTGTATGTGAGGGAGGAGGAGAAGAGGGAGAACGGAGAATAAACAAAGGACTGAAACTGAATTATGTCTGCGGCCATAAGCGTCGTTAGACCTATTTAAGGGTGGCTTCAGCCACCCTTTCTTTGGCATTAGCCACCCTATAATTATTTTGCGATTTTAAAAAATATTTTTTTTTTTTCTGTATTTATTTTTTCCTCATATTTTCCCAAAACAAATGCAGTAAAGCACCGAATAAAAGCCATAAAGAAGACAAGTTAATCTGAACAATCATAGGCGTAACTTCCTTAAGGACTGGTGTGGACATCACCCCACCAATATTTTGTACACGTATTTTGCTTTCGGTGCTGTGTATATCTGATTAAAACCCCATTCATGCCGCTCCTCAGAAAGAAAATAAAAAAGTTCTCCCCGCTGCTCACCGTCCACAAACCCCGACAAAAAACTCAGAAAAAAGAATCTGTTGCCTCTCGCTTTCTCCCCATCACCCCCCTCCAACCTCTCCCCATAACATTTGAATTGAAGATATCCGCGGGTGACCGGTCGTGTTCGGTAGTCATCCTAACGGGTTCGGGCGGGTGCGGGTTGGTAAAACTCGACCCATGCAGGTCTCTAGGCTACACTACATTCAGTATCGTTGCCATAGAAACAGACAACAGCGCCAATATATCAGAATTATACTAAAACACACGCAAATAATTTCCCACATAAAAACAGGACTTTCAGTCCATTACAGTTTTCCGTTTTTAGAGGGTTGTTTATTTTGCGTTTATTAAGTGATGGCTGTGGTATATTAGCTTTCACTGCTATAAGCTTTCGCAGCAGTGATTGATTAATTTAAACACCTGCTCTACTGATGGTCTGTCAGAGTTGGTGTTTAGGTTGAACATAAAGAACACCTTTTATTTGAAGCTTCTTGTAGCTACTGTTTTAATCCCGGCTTTACTTAAAACTTTTTCCTGACTTTGATAGTGTTGCCATTCAGTAGCAAGCACTGCGCCCCTTTTTCTTTTATATGTACACCTACATTTAAGATTTAGCGTGTTATGTTGACAACTCATGAGCAAGCTGCTTTTTGCAATCTAGCAGGAAGGTAAGGATAGGATCTTGCAGGTGTGACGTCACTCTGCAGGGGGTCCAAAGATAAAAGATTTAAACAATTTTGGCATTGGAATTTCAGATTTAAGGGAGTTAGAAAGTTCACTTAGTAAAAGTGCAAATAATAAATCTGATTACCCATTACTTTTAAGCTGGTTGAACATACTGCGACAGACTGGTGACCTGTCCAGGGTGATCCCACCTCTCACCCAGAACGTGGCTAGAGTTATGCACCAGCACCTCCTGATCCCACTGAGGGATAAGGTTAAAGAAAATGGATGGTTGAACATAGTCCGCTCTCCCAGATTCTATCAAATCAGTATTGATACCCTCAGGGGCGGATTTAGGAAATTTGGGGCCCTAGGCAAAGACAGGCAGGGGGCCCCCTGAGAAGTAAACCCATAAAACAGACCCATTCTACAGATAGAGAAATGTTAATAGAATAGACATCCATTATTTGTTCTAGGTTTTGTCCCTCTCTTCTTGTCCCTTTTTCCTCTCTATTTATCAGCGTTCTGATGGCATTTTAGCCAAAGGATTTTTATCAAAAACATAATTAATGAGCACAAATAAGGATTAGTTGTATTAACCATACATGGAAACAGAGTTTTATGGGGCCCCCAGAACTTGGGGCCCTGGGCAACTGCCTAGTATTGCCTAATGGTAAATCCCCCCCTGGATACCCTGCTGGTGGATGTTCTTGACAGAAAGATGGAGTTGCTTAATCATATTCTGCTTAAGGTCCCATAAGATCTTGTCCGAGTCTTGGTTTAAAAGTAAATTAATTTTAAAAAGTGACCCAAAATTGACCATCAATAAATGTTCTACAAAATTGATATATTTATTTGATTTCTTTGATTTGTACTGTCTGTTTAGATTTATGTGATATTTTTTGCACAAAATATATAAGTGAATATTGTAACAGTTATGTTTTCAACTATAAGCATTAAATTGATAAATGTTATTCGCATTTTTTTGGCTTTATCCTTTCCAACAAAAAAAAAAAGGCGTCGCGCAGGTAGCTCCCTTTCCTTATGAGCCGTCCCCACCAACTTTCAACACAAAGTTACACGCTTGTCTTAGACAACGCCTTAGCAGGTGCCCTGAAAAAATTCGGCAAGCGCATAGCGCGCGCATTACCTTCTGGGGGCTGAGCCACCCTTGTCTCTTAAACCTAGAGACGCCCCTGTCTGCGGCTGCTTAATTTCTACTATTTCAAGATAGCACACCATAACAAATTGGTTCACTGTTAATGTTTTTCTCAAACAGAAACAAAGTTTTGTGAAAAATGTGTAATATGTGCAGGTCACAACATTTCTAGAAGTACAGCAAATGATGTGCCAGCCAGCCAGCCCATAGGGGGCACTGGGGCACCGCCCTCCCTGATAAGAAGAGAGAAACTTAAAATATATTTTTACAAATTAACTCATAAATGTCAGTTTTACTCTCTAGAGTGTGTACCTATAAGCAAAACAAATTATATAAACTACATTTCCCTACCTACTTTTATTCATTGGTGGATTTCCACAGACAGACTCCTACCGTCTCTGTCTTGGGGCGCTGATCAGACTGCCCCACATGTGCAGAGAATCTGCCAATCAAGTACTATTGCTAGGTCAATTTATTAATTTAATGGCCAATCAACGTCTCCGAATTTTATGGTCTTGGGGCTCTGAAAATACTGCCCTTTAACAGGCTTCTGCACCCAATGCGCAGGTGCAGACAGTTAGAGGGACGATGGCGAACGTAACGAGCGAGATGCAGCTTCCACCAAATTCGGTGAGATCCTTATTTATCTACCCGTTTGCCAGAAGAACATCCCCTTTGTAGGATATGAAAATTTCATCTCATGGTTATTGTGACTGTGACGAATCCATCTCGTCACTTAAAACAACCTCTCTAACTTTGCGTGCCACACATACATTCCTGTTATACTGTGCTTGTGAGGACCAATACACTCGCGCTGAGCCCTACAGTAGCGGTCCATTAACTTAAAACACACAAGCTGTTCCTGGTTACCTGCTGGCGTATTGAGGGTGCACACTTAATATTTCAGATAACCGTGTGTGTGTGGGTGTGGGGAGTGTGGGTGTGTGTGTGTGTGTGTACGTGTTTATGCTAAGGGGACTTGTCATCTTCAGTCTGGTGGCGTATTTGCTGGGTTCAAACCCGAGGCAACGCTCAGTAAGCGGTTAAAACGCCACAGTTGTTGGAATGCGAAAGTGACGTCACCAACACGTGACTCGCTAAATGTTTGTCAGATTATAATTTTTTTTTGTATTTTATGTTTAAAAGTTTGGTGTAATTGAATAAGTCAATTAATCTGTGTAAAGGAATTAAGTTGTAAAAATTATTTGTTTTTGTATATCAATTGTTTGTGGAGGTAATATATGGACAAAACTGATTTATGAAAGGAAATCAGAAATAAGAGACCCTGAGGGGAGGGGCTTAAACTATTTAATGAGGGCTGTGGGAAGAAGAGCGGCCATTTTTGTTTTCTGTTTCTTTGTTACATTGCTGGTAACTGGAGGGAGGCTGAGGCCCAGAGTATCTTGTATATGTTTAGTTTCTTTTGCACCCTGTTTTGAGTTTTTGAGCAAAATAAATCACCAACACCGGTAACCCGACTGATCCTGGATTCTTGGAGGCCAAAGAACCCCGTCACAGTGACCAAAATCATCACTGTTACTGTTATTATATAGTAAATTAAATCATTACTGTTAAATTGTATTTATTGTCCAATTGTTTATTTGAATTCTTATTCTGGATTAGTTGGAGGCATACACTAGGCTATATCAGCCCCACCAAAATATTTTTCACCAGCTGCCACTGGAGCCCACAAAAAACTTGATGCTCCATTTTAATAACGTATGATAGATTTTTATTGAACTAACTCCATGTGAATATCACAACACATCACTGAGATGCTTAATGTTACCCTAATGAAGCTTTGTGTCTATCATCCACAGAGCAGGGGAGCTGTTAAAAGAAAAATAAGATTTGTGAAGAAATGGGTCTGAATTGGGTCCAGGCACTCCCAATAGTTTTGATGCTCATGCACAACTGTAAAACAAAATCTAACCTCAATCATTTTGAAATTCTCTTTGCAGAGAATGGTTCTTTGTAGATGATCAACTAGATGTCTTTTTCTGAAAAAAACAGCATAATTTCCATTGATGTGTCTTAATGAAGGTTCTGTCTTAAACCACTGAACAGTGATGGATAGAAACGGAAGCACTGGTGTTCGTCCTGATCTTTTTTGTTGTTTTTTACTTTCATGTTATGAAACATTTATGTATTTTACATTACTTACTGTTTTTATTCTGTTCTGCTTTTGTTTTAATTATTCCTGATAAGAAAAAAAAGGGAGTTGTGAGAGCATATTTTTCCTTAGCCCATTAGTGAGATTAAATGTTTGTGAGTGTGCCTTTTTTCTGCCTGAATATGGGTGATTGTTTAGAAGCCTTGTTTGAGTCTTCTGGAATGTAGGAAGTTGAAGCAGGGGTGATCTAAAGCAGTTTCCTCTCTACTCTAAACAAGGGTGAAATAAAACATTTTTGGGTGTAAATGTAAGTGCTTAGGTTGAGTTAGTCAGAGCTTTTATATACTCTCCGTCTAATCTAAGAACTTTAGATAAATTTGAATATTATGTCTTGCGAGTAATGCTTCCGACTCAGTTTCCTAACTTGACATTGTTTTCTATCAGTGTTCAGTTCTTGAGTTACTCTCTGTGCCTCCTTGTGCTTGTTCCCTTCTTCCTTGGCACTTCAAAGATGGATGGAGATGGTACACTCTGTCTATTTTCCAAGACCTGGTTTAGCTATAAGGCTTCACTAACTGCATGCAGAGTGGCTCAAACTTTATTCTGCTTTCCCTGCTTCCCTTTTCAAATGTTAGGATCTGCACTATGGATAAAAACAGGTATATACCTGATCAAAACACTTTTTAGAAAAGGCAAATAAGCATAAGTAATCTTGGATTCACAGGGAAAATAATATAATATAGTGTACATTTTCTAGGTGCTTGTTAATTTGCACGATAATTGTACTTTTTTTTTTAGGTCTGCAACACCATATTGGACCATGCAAAACACAGATTTGCCTTCACAAAAGAAGGGTAAAATTTATGTACAAAAAATAAAGTTGTACAATAAATTATGTTTTAATAAAGCATTTTTATAATTCTCTTTGTTGTTGGCAATCATATAAATATAATGTTTTTTGAATGTATAGCCCCCCCCTCCCAATCCATCAGCTGAAACTACTGTCAGAATATCCTGTTGAGGATGAACTAACTGTAAGTAGCGTAGTTCATCTTTGATTTTTAAGGCATGACTTTTCATGCTTTTCTGGACAGCAATGTATTAAAAGAAGCTGCTGCTTCAGGTACCGGTGTCATAATGCTTCCACAAAGGGTCGTTTGGCTGCAGGTTTTCTTTCCAACCAAGCAATACCACACCAGACTCCAGCCATCTCATCAAGGGAGTCCAATCTGAACATGATGACTTGATGAGATGAATGCAATTTGGTGTGCTATTGTTTGGTTGGAAAGAAAACCTGCACCCACATGGCCCTTTCTAGAACCAGTTTGACACCTGTGTTCTAGAAAATAGCTCAATGGAGTGTAGGATCCTCAAGAAATCCCAAAATTCTTTATGTGATAAGAAGAACAACAACAGAACACATAACAGATCCTAGATCGTAGTTGAGTGATGTTCCCAATTAGGAAGAAATAGAGTACTGAAGGTATCAGAACTATGGTAGCAGTTGACAAACTTTATATTAATGTTCAGTTGTTCAGGGATCAGAAGATCACTCCTTGACTTTATTAGATGCACAACAGGTGGATTTAAAGCATGTGACATAAAGTGCATAGAACAAAAGACGGTGATAAATGAAATTTATGGATAGCTAAAGAGCACGTTGCATTGTGTAGTTAGTCACGGTTGGGTACACGAGGCATGAGCTGTGGTTCTTCTTTCATCTTTTCTGACTTATTGCACTTTCTTAATTCTCTGTCTTCCTTTATCTTATTCGTCTGCTACTTTCCTGTGGACCAGACAATCACAAGCACATTGTTTTATGCTATCTTGGTCTATGTAAAACAGTTTCTTCAGGGGCATGTACTTTGTAGCTTCTCACTCACACCTATGGTGAATGTAAGTATGTGACATAAAATGTGCATGGATCTGGCACCAGGGAGAAAAAAAAGATTTTTAACCAACTTACAAGGTTAAAGGCAGATGTTGTCTTATTGCAAGAAACCCATAAATCAGCGACTACTCTTAAGTGATCTCAACTCACCTGAGTTTAATAATAGATTCTGAAGGTACATAGAAGCTGTAAAAAGCATGCCAAATAAAAAGGCTCCAGGTCACGATGGTTTCCCTACTGAGTTTTATAAAGAGTTCTGGAATATTCTGGCACCAAACTTCGACCGAATGCTGCAGGAAACTCAGGAAAATAGCAAATTTCCAGCTAATATGAATTCTGCTAACATTAGTCTCCTGCTTAAGCCAGGCAAAGATCCTACATTTCCCACCAGCTATAGTCCCATATCCTTAATTAATGTGAATATTAAAATAATCTGTAAAGCTTTAGCAAAACGTTTAGATAAAGTCACTCCTCTCATAATCCACCTTGATCAAACTGGTTTCATTAGAGGAGGGCAGTCAGCCACAATAACATACAGATTTACAAATTTAATAGATTATTCTGACAGTAAAAAATGTAAATCCAACATATTGGCTTAATATGCATAAAAATCATTGGATAGAGTAAACTGGAAATTTGTATTCGCTACCCTGCATAAATTCGGTTTTGGCAATTTTTTTATAAACTGGTTAAAAATCTTATACAGCTTCCCAACGGCCTGTGTCAGGATAAATAATCAAACATCTTCCCGCTTTTGTCTCCAGAGGGGCACTAGGCCAGGATGCCTGCTCTTCCCCTCACTCTTTGCCATTTTTATTGAACCTCTAGCTGCAACAATTAGACAAACTAATGCTGTTAAAGGTATAAAATGCATGAAAAATTATCTTTACGCAGATGATGTATTACTCTATCTCCAGGGGGGTGGGTCTTTGGCTCTTAACAACCACTATTGAGCATTTTTCTTTTGAATAAGCCTAACATGCACAAGTGCACTCTCACAAACAACTACAGGTGCTTGGTTCCAGGTACTTAGATATTCACTTCCATTCAGAAAGCCCATATTCTTATCTCCAGCTACCGCAGTATACATGTCAGATTAAATAATACTACATATACTTTAGCAATTGTATCAAGGTGTTAATTTATTGTAT
Source organism: Cyprinodon tularosa (assembly GCF_016077235.1). Classification (NCBI taxonomy): domain Eukaryota; kingdom Metazoa; phylum Chordata; class Actinopteri; order Cyprinodontiformes; family Cyprinodontidae; genus Cyprinodon; species Cyprinodon tularosa. The sequence goes on from NW_024038189.1 coordinate 59,183, forward strand.
CTGTTATACTATATCCTTTGGTTGTTCTTTTCTTTTTACATATCTCTTCGCAATGTGATGAAGCAGACAGATGTTTTATCATTATCTCCCCTTTATCTCCTCTTTCTTTCTTCTTTTCTCCTTTTTCCTGCTTTTTCTTTCTTGTTCTACTTTCCCATTTCAGTGTCCATATAATCTAGAATACTCCCTGCAGGAATTATAATAAAGCCATTTTAATGCATAAATCAAGCGGAACACTATAGCGAAAGCGGTACTGCTCCACTTTATGAAAGTAAAATATGTTGGGCTCTTTTTGGCATCAAGACAATAGTTCTTATTGCCACATTGCCAGGCCAGACAGTGTAAAAAAATAAATAAATAAATAAATAAAGGTGATTTTGGCATTTGATATCTGAAACCATTGCTACAAGTTTTTCCATTTTGTTTTAGTCCAGAACAATTATAGGCTATCTGTTCAAAAGAAAAAAAAACATTATCTAAGGAAGTGGTTGTCATCACCACTCATCAGTCATGTAGAAATTATTTTTAATGAATAAGGCCGTGTAATCCTTTCAATTAGGTGTGTCGCAACAAATGATCTAAAACAGGCAGACTGGTTTGACTTGAGGAGCAGGTTTGATAACAGGTCTTGAGCAACTGCATCTAGTACTTCTTGAAATTTGATAAATGTTTTGTCTTAAACCAGAATTATTCATATGCTGGATAGAACTGACCAGGAGTCAAGTGAACGATCAGCACAAACAGAATACTGAACAATGTACTAGATGAATTTCCTATTTTGAAACTGCTGGGTTTACTGAACAAAGAATATCATAGTCGTTATGTTTTAAAATAGGAGGAAAAGGGAGTTTTCGTTGAAAGTTTGGACTTTTTTTTTACAGTGATTACATTTAATTCAGCCACAGATAACTTACTTTATATAGCACCAATATTCAGTCAGATTGGTTAAACAAATTTTTATCCAAGAAAAACAGCTGGCTGCATCGAGTCATTGTCTCTGTGTGATACTCTCCTTCTGGATCAGCATAAATATTGGCTCGTATTGTGTCTTCACAATCAAATAGTTCTAAAGATAAGCTTGGTGGTTCCAGGTATTTAGAATAGCAAAAGAAATAAAACTGCAAAGACGTCACATCATCAACAGAGACGTCAAAGCTGTGACTGTTGTCCTTAAATCCTCTTTAGCAGTAGTGCGTTTTAGAATTTTAATGATATGTTTGGTCATTATTACTTTTTCTTTCTCTTCAGAATCTGTTATGCATGAATAGGTGTGTTAAGGGTGTGTTGATATGTTTTTAGATTCTGTGACATCATTCTTGATCTTTTACGGCATTAACATTGGGACACACCTGTTCATTGAGGTGAGGTCATATTCAGGGTCTTTCAAGCAACTTTTACTAACGACACCAGGGGGCATCAGGGATCAATGCGGTACCCTGAGCATATTGTGAAAACAGCTCAACTCACCAGTGGGCTAGGTTACATTTTTGATTCTGTTGTTCTTTTCAAAATGACAATAAGTAAATGAAAAGTTGAAATCAGAAGAAACATTTAAAATATTTTTATTATGGATGAAGTTTAAAGTCGTAGGGAAGTGGCTGTTCCAACTGTGGCAGTTACGAATTCTCCCAAGTGGTGCCCGACTTTACTCGGGTGAATAAAGTGAATATGATCGGTCGTTTATCAAGGGGACGGGATTGTTGTGGCGGAAGGTTCGCAAACAATTTTGATTGAGGCCGGTTTGTTGGAAGCATCTTGCTAACCAGTTAGCAACTTAGTGCTAGTAGGTTCCCAATGGGAAATTCAAATGGGACCAAGTAGCACTAAATTGGTGACTTAGAAACAACATTGTCAAGGAACGCTATGGACAGCGGAAACATGCAAGAGGAGGAGAGTTTAGTGTCGGAGGTCGTGGATGAGTCTCCTCCGTCATCCATTTTTTATTTAAAGGAGGAAAGCGGGGACGAAGATGTTGTGGAAGAGGACGCCAGGGCGGCAGAAGCTTGGTTTGGTGTAGAAGGCTTCCAGCCGTACATGTTTGAACCCTTGCCTCGCAACGCTGCCAGTTCTGTTAGCTCTACGCCTGCAGAAGACACAGACATTCATCCCCGTGAACACTGGGACGGAACTCAGTGGGAAAGGAAATCATTCTAATTTCTTATTTCATCCATTGCATATATTAGCTGCAACATATGAATCCAAATGTTATAACTGAAAAATGCTGGTGAAGGTTCTCAATCATCCAGGTCATATTCATTCCATAAAAAATTGCAAAAAGTCTACTGGATTTGGTTGCAGTACTCCTGATTCTTACCGTACTATAAAAATCAGGAGACCTTACACCCAGTATTAATCTAAGCATCATCATGAAGATGATCCTTTCTCTGCCTCTAATCTGGACTCTCTACAGCAAAGGTCACCTGAATCATTATGTATGTATTTTCACAATTTATAACTGTGCAGAAAATACTGCATTAAATTTAACTTTTTTCAGCTGGCAGTGATATTCAATAAAACGTTAGAGGGGTTATTTTGCAATTATTCTAATTTCACAGTTTTCTAAACATATTCATATGTTTGATACAAACATAAAAAATGAAAGAACAAACAAGAATTTAAACAAAACCTAATAGAAGTTAAGGTTCCAGTGGACTGAATGATGTGTCTGTCTGAATGTTTCTACTTTAAACTGGTTCTGTTGATCCATGTGTTTTAGTAATTATCTAAAGAAATCCAACAGATTCTAAAGGATGTTTAAAGCCTTTCTGCTTCAGTTTTGCTAAGACATTTTTAATCAGACTATGGTGTTCCAGTTGTATTCTCAATAGAGGTTATTTAATGATAAATAACCTCTATTGGGACAAGCTGTACCAGCTCAACGTGCCCAGCTCCCTCTGCAGGTGGATTACTGACTTCCTGACGGACCGGAGACAGCACGTGCGGCTGGGAACAACTGTCTCGGACACACGGACCATCAACACCGGATCCCCCCAGGTCTGTGTCCTTTCCCCCTGGCTTTTCTCCCTGTACACCAACTGCTGCACCTCTAGCCATCAGTCCGTGAAACTGATCAAGTTTGCGGACGACTCCACCCTCATCGGGCTCATCTCGGACGGTGATGAGTCTGCCTACAGGAGGGAGGTGGACCGGCTGGTGTCCTGGTGCAGCAGCAACAACCTGGATCTGAACACCCAAAAGACAGTGGAGATGATCGTGGACTTCAGAAAGGTCACAGCCCCACCGTCCCCCCTTGCCCTCACAGACAGCCCTACCCCCATCTCCAACGTGGAGTCCTTCCACTTCCTGGGCACCACCATCACCTAGGACCTCAAGTGGGAGCCGACCATCAGCTCCCTCGTCAAGAAGGCCCAGCAGAGGATGTTCTTTCTGCGGCAGCTGAGGAAACTTAAGCTGCCAACCCGGATGTTGGTGCAGTTTTACACCTCCATCATTGAGTCCATCCTCACCTCCTCCATCACCGTGTGGTACGCTGGCGCCACCGCCAGGGACAGATACCAACTGCAGCGCATTGTGCGCTCCGCTAAGAAGGTGATCGGCTGTAAGCTGCCATCTCTCCAGGACCTGTATGTCTCCAGGACCAGGAGGCGTGCAGGTCGCATCACAGCCGACCCTTCTCACCCTGGACACAGACTGTTTGAACCTCTCCCCTCAGGGAGGAGGCTACGGTCCATACGGACCAGAACCTCCCACCATAAAAACAGCTTCTTCCCCTCTGCCATAAGACTCATGAACACTATATGTCAGACTCCATAACCTGCCCATGCCATTCACACTGCTGTATTTGCACTACCTTGTACATTTTACTTTTTATATTTATCCATATTTTTATCTTAAGTGTATATATTAGTATATTTTTTGCATGCCTTATACCCTAGTGTTTTTAGAGATTTTTATAATTTTATTTACTATTTCATATATGTTTCATGTTGCACGACTGTACCACAAAAAATTCCTAGTTGTGAACTTCTTCACTAACAATGGCAATAAACCCGATTCTGATTCTGATAATTCTTACTCATCGTCTCTTTCTTCATCTGGAACCAGGACACGCAAGCTTCAGTCTCAGCACAGAATCCCAGACATCCCTATCCCTATTTCATTTCAGCTCATTTATATAGCGCCAGTTTACAATCCATGTCATCTCATGGCCAATAAAATTTCAACCAGATCATGCAGTCAAAGTATTCAAAGTTTTCTATCTACGGAAAACTAGTTGATTGCATCGACTCATTGACTCGAAGGCAATCCCTCACAACAAGCATGCTTGTAGCAACAGTGGAGAGGAAAACTCCCTTTGAGCATGAAGAAACCTGTTAGCAGCAATCTGCCGAGGCCAACTGGGGTTCAAAGAGACAGTATCAGACATACAGATAGTAACCGAGATACAAAAGGCACTGTCAACCAGCTCCACAGGTGGCCCCATCCAGGAAACACAAAACCAGGCATATGAGCTCCGAGCCAACTCCCATGTAAAAGGATGAAGAGAGCACATCCAGCCAGTCACAGTCAGAGAAACAGGACTACACTAAAAAATAGGCTGAGCTCAAACATCTATAAACAAGTGTTGATGGCAGCAGCACAGCTGATATTTCTCTCCAGGATGGAGTCACAGTCAAACAGGAACAGACCGCATGTAGCTACTATGAGAAAAAGCAGATAAAGCATAACGTTAGAGGATAAACTAAAAAAGTATACAAAGTGGGAGAATAGAGATAGAATGAAGCAGAATGATGAAATAGGGGTCCCTATGTCCTCCAGCAGTCTAAGCCTATAGCAGCATAACTATAGAGATAGCTCAGGATAACCTGAGCTATCTCTAACTATAAGCTTTATCAAAAAGGAAAGTTTTAAGCCTAGCCTTAAAAGTAGACAGGGTGTCTGCCTCACGGACTAAAACTGGTAGTTGGTTCCACAGGAGAGGAGCCTGAAAACTAAAATATCTGCCTCCCATTCTACTTTTAGAAATTCTCGGAACCACAAGTGAACCTGCAGATTGAGAGTGAGGTGCTCTGTTGGAAACATAAGGAACAAACATATTATACATATAATGTAAGATGGAGCTGGGATATTTAGATTAGATTAGATTCAACTTTATTGTCATACACAGGTACAGGTGCATGTTTTAAGGCTTTATATATGTTCCCTCACAATAGTGATTTTAAATATACGTAACAGGCAACCTTCTTTGTGCTTAGTGGACTGCGCAGCAATGTACTAAAAGTAAAAATCTGTAAGTAAAATAAGGTTTTAGCTTAGTCACATGTAGTGCTGTAACAAATCCAACTTGAAAATCTTTTTAAGAAGTTTAACTCTGGAAAATAGAAAGGAAAATGATTTCATTTAAGGCATTAATTGTTTGGTATGTATTCTACTTTATCTGTGTTTTTGTGTTTCTATGAAACAGAGATGGGAGTGTCTACATGCTGCTCAATCCAACTACATCCAATGCGTAAGGACCGAAGAGGAGGATACCTTTTATTTTTGTGATGAAGGGGGAGAGATTCTAAAAAATTTGTCAAAATATATTTTTTTTAAATGGAAAAAAAACACACTAAAGACCTCACATCTGCAACAGGGAGGCCAAAACTGAGAAGCTTCTTTTCTCAAAGTGTGTTTTATGTTGTTAATCACATGTTTGGTTTTAATTACCTTTTATTCTCTTTTCATACTCTGGTATGCATGAATAGGTGAGTTAAGGGTGTGTTAACTTGTTTTTAGAGTCTTTGACATCGTTTCCTGATGTTTGACGCTGTAAACTTGGGAACACACCTGTTATATGATGTCATAAGAGGAGTATATAAAGTATAGCAGGACTCCTGGGTTTTAGTATCAAAACCAGGAGACCTAACAAACAGGATTCATCTGAACATCACTATGAAGCTGATTTTTTTTCTGACTGTCATCTGGGCTCTCTACAGCAAAGGTAACAATAATAACTTTAAATATATTTTTCACATTCTCTACCACATAAAATATTATAAATATTTTGTAATTATTTTAATTTTATAGCTTTATAAACTTTTGCTGTGTTGGATACAAACATGACTTTTTTTCAAAGGAAAGAGGAAAGAGTTGGCTAAACAAATATATATAACCGGTTATGTGTGTATATATATATATATAGATATATATATATATATATATCTATATATATATATATATATATATATATATATATATATATATATATATATATATATATATATATATATAGTGAAAAACGCTTTCTCAACTGTTTTTTTTTTAAGTGTCCTGTCTGGCAATGTGGGCAATAAGAATAATTGTCTTGATGCCAAAAAGAGCCCAACAGATTTTACTTTCACAAGTGGAGCAGTACGTCTATTGCCATAGTGTTCCGCTTGTTTCATGCATATAAATTGTTTTATTATAATTATGCAGGGAGTTTTACAGATTATATGGACATTGCAAAGTAAATAGAATCGAATAGGTAAAACAGAAAAAAAGGAGAAAAGATTAAAGAAAGAAGAGATAGAAAGGAGATAATGATAAAACATTTTCAGTCTGCTTCATCACCTGCAACGTGATGAAAATAGAACAGCACAACCAACAGACATGGTACGAGACATACAATAAAGTAACACCTTGAAACTATCGCTGAAGTAGTATTATTTAATCTGACATGTACTCTGTTACCTGAAGATAAGAATGTGGGCTTTCTATATGGAAGTCAACTGTCTTTTTTTTAAATATGTCAAAACCACTTCATGGTGTTCAATTCTCAACAATAGTTATTTAATTATCATTTTTATGACTTCTTTTATTGTTGCTGTTTTTATCTTCTTTTTCTTTTTAATTAAAATAGCACATTTGAGAATAAATAAACCTTGATCTTTGATTTATTTTCTCGGAATGCAGTATTGTTATCTTTTCTTATTCTCCACCATGACTTAAGCCTTAAGTAAGAGAAATCTGACTTTGAAAATGAGCCATTTCCCGACTATGGTTTAATTTAACATATTTTTGACTATTTATTCTCAGGAATTTCTTTTGAAATCACCAAAAACTAGAAAGATGAATTTTTAAATCAATGGACATATTGTCAGAATGTTTCATGAAAGATTTTGAACAATTCTTTAAATCCAACATTTCAATTGTGTGCAGCTGGGGCTCTGCAGTGCATCACCTGCACCAATCAGGCATGTTCAAGCACAGCACCACTAACATGTGGCTCAGAGACGATGTGCATAACAGCTAACATTAAAGGTATTGGTATGTTTATGTCTTACTACTTTTTATAATTGGAATTTTTGCTTTCATTTTCAGGCTGTGTATGTTTTCTAATAAAACAACAAATATCCCATTGGCTTTGCAGGAACTCAGTCTGGAGTTACAGGAACACAAATCTACAAAGCCTGCGCACCATCCTCTCTGTGTCCAAGCACAGGCACTCAGACGTTTTCAGTCAACTTGGGTTACCAAAGTGCAATTGCATCTGCTGAGTGCTGCAACACTGACAACTGCAATTCACAAACTCTGGCTTGTAGGTTTCATCCGCAGTTTTAATAATACTGACATTCCCTTTGTGTTATGTGTGTTTAACAAGTTTCTCTTTCATCTGCGGTTTCCATTTCAGCGCCACCTACACCGCCAATCAACTCCCTTCAGTGTGTTGTTTGTGACCCCACCACATCTCAGTGCACCACTCCCATCCCATGTTCAGGAGATGAGAGCAACTGTGTGACAGCAACTTGTAAGTTTACATTTTTGATAGTTTGGATGAAATATTGTAATTCTAAAAAATACTTTAGAGCTGGAATGATTCAAAAGCTAATGTTAGAAGCTGAAGAAAGCACAAAGAGCAGTCTTCTGTTGTTTGAATAATTGGATTGATTGTTCTTTGGAAATAAATTGGACTTACTCGACTTTCTTTTAAATATTAACAGTAAACGATGGAACAAACACAATTCAAGCGCTGGGATGTATTAGTCCAAACACTTGTGCAGCTGCTTCAAGCCTGGGTAGTTTGCCATTCATGGAGAGTGTTGGTTCGATAACTAGTGGACCAAGCTGCTGTACAACAGGTTTGTGCAATGATCCAAGAACAACAACCACAACAGTGGCACCAACTACCACCACCACAACAGTGGCACCAACTACCACCACCACAACAGTGGCACCAACTACCACCACCACAACAGTGGCACCAACTACCACCACCACAACAGTGGCACCAACTACCACCACCACAACAGTGGCACCAACTACCACCACTACAACAGTGGCACCAGCAACCACAGCATCCCAGTCAGCCACCACTGCATCAACCACCAGTAGTGCTTCTAGCGTCGCCATGGGCACCCTTCATCTATTACTTTTATTGACTGTTGTCATTCTGTAAATATCCTTAAAAAATTGACAGCATTAATGGTCAATTAAGAAACGGTTAGTCACAAATGTGAGGGAATTGTCTTTTTAGTTTCTCATGCTTTCTTTTGATTTTTAATTATTGGTTTCTTAATTTTGGTTTTTATTCAATTACATTACTTTTTATGATTGTATTTTCTTCCTTAATCAACTTGTGTACTGCATATGTGTCTTATTAATTTTGTATTTAATTTTCATGTAACTTTTACAACATAATTTCTATTTTATAAACATCTTTATGTTTGGGGGCTTTATATCTACAGAATTTCCTCAAGATGTTTGAGAAAAACATGTTAAATAAACCTTATTAAGTATTTGTCTGTATTTTGTGAGGGAGAAAATGAATATGAAAAATAACATACACCAATAATCCCCCATATATATTAGATAAAATAAGATAAAAGGATAATTTTAACTGCCCAAATGTTCACTAAAGAAGCAATAACCATTCCATCTATTTGGAGGGTTTTTTTTATGTGGGTCTGTGTCAATTTCACACTGCTTAATGTAATTCTATAACATCAGCTCTTCCCTGACAGCATGGAGGAAGTTTCTTATCCTACAAAATAATATGATAAACTTCTAGTAATGGAAGAATAAAGGTATTGCATATATGGATCATTTATTTGAAGGAAATTAGTTTAGATTAAATATGCAATATGGCATTGACAAAAATAAATTCTTAGAATATGAACAAATTAAATCTATATTTAGAAACAAAATCATGCATATTAATAGTGGTTTACAAGTTGCAACTTTATTATAGTTCCTAGAATTAAACCCCCCAAAACAACTGTCTACATTATACAGGACACTGACAAAACTATATAATACAATATCTCTTCCTATTATGAAATGGGAGGGGGTATTTATCATTCAGCTTTCAACAAAACAGCTGGGCTCAGATATGTCAAAGAACTTTTAACATAACTAGATACTCCAAGTTAAAACGAATACAAGACAAAATCTTTCACCTGTACACTATACAGGTCAATAACAAAATATCTGGGTACAGATATTTAAGGACTTAGTTGTAAGTGCCTGAGTTCTAAAATTGTACCTTCTCCAACAGTTTCCTTGCTGGGTGACTGAGGGAAGCTCTCTGGAAAAACAAATAGTTTGCATGGCCCCTTTTTTGCATCAATACAATTATTCTTATTAGAACATTGTCAGACAGGAAACTGTAAAAAAAGAAAAAGTGATTACTGATTTAGTGATTAGTGATTTATGACAGTGATTAACTTTAATTAAATCACAGATAACTTACTTTATATAGCACCTATATTTAGTCAGATTGGTTAAAAAATTTTTTATCAAACTAAAAATTTACTCGTTTTGTGCCAAATAGCTGTGCTACAGCCAAACGGTTCTAAAGGTAAGCTTGCTGGTTCCAGGTATTTTGAAAAGCAAAACAAAAACAACTGCAAAGACGTCACATCATCAATAGAGACGCCAAAGCTGTGAAGCTCTTGTCCTCAAATCCTCTTTAGCAGTAGTGCGTTTTAGAATGTTAATCATATGTTTGATCATAATTACTTTTTCTTTCTCTTCAGAATCTGTTATGCATGAATAGGTGTGTTAAGGGTGTGTTGATATGTTTTTAGATTCTGTGACATCGTTCTTGATATTTTATGGTGCTAAAATTGGGACACACCTGTTCATTGAGGTGCGGTCATATGTAGGGTCTTTAAAGCAACTTTTACTGATGGCACCAGGGGGCCTCAAGGAACACATGGGGTGCCCTGAGCATCTTGTAAAGACAGCTCAACTCACCAGTGGGCTTAGGATCAAATTTTGATACTGTTGTTCTTTTCAATTCTTTTTATAAAATTTTCAAAATGACAATATGTAAATGAAAATGAGAAATTATAAGAAACATTAAATATATGTTTAATATGTATGAAGTTTAAGTGAATGCTAACTCTTCCAGTTCATAAGTCAGTATTGGTAGCCCTTCCTATTGCAGAAAGTTAAGAGTCATCCAGGTTTTCACGTATTCAAATCATGCCTGTAATCTTTGTAATGTGTTAGTTTCATCTGGATTTAAAGACATTTATAGCTGAGTATCATCAACATATTAGTGGAAATTAAACCCATGCTGTCTAATAATTCTACTATATAGGAGCATATATATCAGTGGCGGCTGGTGACAAATATTTTTGGTGGGGCTGAGATAGCCTAGTGTATGTCTCCAACTAATCCAGAATAAGAATTCAAATAAACAATTGGAAATTAAATACAATTTAACAGTAATGATTTAATTTACTATATAATAACAGTAACAGTGATGATTTGGGTCACTGTGACAGGGTTCTTTGGCCTCCAAGAATCCAGGCTCAGTCGGGTTACCGGTGTTGGTGATTTATTGTGCTCAAAAACTCAAAACAGGGTGTAAAAGAAGCTAAACATATACAAGATACTCTGGGCCTCAGTCTCTCTCCAGTTACCAGCAATGTAACAAAGAAACAGAAAACAGAAATGGCAGCTCTTCTTCCCACAGCACTCACTGCAGGCAACTGTTAGGACAGCTCAGTGACAGCACCAGGGGGATATTTCATAATTGGGATATAAAAAAAATATAGTTTTGACTAGTTCAAATTAACTAAAATATCTTGATTATAATTCCGCATGTGTGATACTTTAAATGACAAATCAGATGACTACATTTGAGATATCTGAAAAAGCATTTTGACTCTCCAAATTGTGATTAAAGATATCTTGAATAGTTATTTTTCCCTAGACATAATATTAAAATATAAAACATCATTAGGGCAGTCAAAACTCAGCAAGTAATGTTTGTCTATTCTATTAAAATGTCTGTATCTCTATAATGGATCTGTATTATGAGTTTTCTTCTCAATTCAGAGGGCCCCATGCCTGTCTTTGCCTAGGGCCCCAAATTTGCCTAAATCCACCCCTGCTTCAATTCTCTCCTCCAGGTTTCATCTGTTGTGCCTAGAATTAACTCTGTTGTCGCGGGAGCACGCATCGCCCGAAACTCACGCCTACTGATGAGAAAACAGATTCAAATAATGAAGGAAAAGGTAAATTTTAAACATGTTGTTAATGTTTTCATATTTCTTATACATGGTTGCCTTAAAGTTGATAGTTTTAATGGAAGAATAAATTCAAATTAATAGGATTTTACTGGTATGGAGACACGTTTCAGTCAATGTGCAATGAATACATTCTCTTCTCAGTGGATGCCAATTCCCAATTTTGCTATCAACGCCATTGTAGATCATGTCTGACACTTTAATTGTTAAACTTAGAACCTGGAACCTGCCGAATTTTCCCTCCCCTCCTTATTTTCACATTCCTCAAATCGCATTGGTGCTTGGCAGTGAGGCTGTTCACAACAGCGCAGGCTGTGCGCTACTTGTAAGTGCACAACCTGCCAAATGTTGAAAGGGCAATACTATTGCCATTACTCTTAATATATAATAGAAATTTACACATTGAGTGATAAAATGTCACAGGTGATGTTATGGGGGGGTGGTCATTTAAGAAGGGGGATGCACATCCCCCCTTAACTCAAGTACTGGTTCTGGGAACAGATCTGTAAGGACTTAGTTGTAAGTGCCTGAGTTCTAAAATTGTACCTTCTCCATCAGTTTCCTTGCTGGGTGACTGAGGGAAGCTCTCTGGAAAAACAAATAGTTTGCATGGCCCTTTTTTTTTTTGCATCAATGCAATGATTCTTATTAGAACATTGTCAGACACCTGTTTTCAATCCTCTCGTTAACCCTCTCTTTGTCTCTGTCCCCTTTAAAAGCCCTCCCTCTTCAGTTGCTGTTTGCTGGATCCTCGTCTAATGTCTGTCTGCGTACCTCGTCTCTCCCTGGCTCCTAGAGTTTGGTTTTCCCCTGATGTCTCCCTGGTTCTGGTTCGTCTGTTATTTCTGTTGGATTTTTGATTCCTGCCTCAGTTCCTGTAAACCTCAATAAACCCACCTAAATTCACCTCTGCCTACTTGCCTCTGCATTTGGGTCCTCAAACCAACACCAAATCCTGACAACAGGAAACTATAAAAAAAAAAAAATGATTACTGATTTAGTGATTAGTGATTTATGACAGTGATTAACTTTAATTAAATCACAGATAACTTACTTTATATAGCACCTATATTTAGTCAGATTGGTTAAACAAATTTTTATCAAACTAAAAATTTACTCGTTTTGTGCCAAATAGCTGTGCTACAGCCAAATAGTTCTAAAGGTAAGCTTGCTGGTTCCAGGTATTTTGAAAAGCAAAACAAAAACAACTGCAAAGACGTCACATCATCAATAGAGACGCCAAAGCTGTGAAGCTGTTGTCCTCAAATCCTCTTTAGCAGTAGTGCGTTTTAGAATGTTAATCATATGTTTGATTATAATTACTTTTTCTTTCTCTTCAGAATCTGTTATGCATAAATAGGTGTGTTAAGGGTGTGTTGATATGTTTTTAGATTCTGTGACATTGTTCTTGATCTTTTATGGTGTTAACATTTAGACACACCTGTTCATTGAGGTGCGGTCATATGTAGGGTCTTTAAAGCAACTTTTACTGATGGCACCAGGGGGCCTCAAGGAACACATGGGGTGCCCTGAGCATCTTGTAAAGACAGCTCAACTCACCAGTGGGCTAGGATCAAATTTTGATACTGTTGTTCTTTTCAATTCTTTTAATAAAATTTTCAAAATGACAATATGTAAATGAAAATGAGAAATTATAAGAAACATTAAATTTATGTTTAATATGCATGAAGTTTAAGTGAATGCTAACTCTTCCAGTTCATAAGTCAGTATTGGTAGCCCTTCCTATTGCAGAAAGTTAAGAGTCATCCAGGTTTTCACGTATTCAAATCATGCCTGTAATCTCTGTAATGTGTTAGTTTCATCTGGATTTAAAGACATTTATAGCTGAGTATCATCAACATAAAAGTGAGCACTAATTCCTATGGTGCTCCACAGGTAACCCGGGAGCATGAGGAAGATTTATTATTAATGTGAACAAACTGAAATCGGTCAGACAGATACGATTTAATACTTATAAAATATTCAAGTTTGGTATGTATTCTACTTTATCTGTGTTTTTTGTGTTTCTATGAAACAGAGATGGGAGTGTCTACATGCTTTGTAATGAAGAGTGATGCCATGGTTCAACAAGCTACTCAATTCAACTACATCCAATGCGTAAGGACCGAAGGGTAGGATCCTTTCTATTTTTGTGATGAAGAGGTTAGAGATTCTAAAGAAATGGTCAATATAGTTTTTATTAAAATTAGAATAAAAACACTTAAGACCTGACATCTGCAACAGGGAGGCCAAAACTGAGAGGCTTCTTTCCTCAATCCCTATTTTGCAGAAGTGTGTTTTATGATATTAATCATGTTTGGTTTTAATTACCTTTTCTTCTCTTTTCATACTCTGGTATGCATAAATAGGTGAGTTAAGGGTGTGTTAACTTGTTTTTCGATTCTGTGACATCGTTCCCTGATGTTTGACGCTGTAAACATGGGAACACACCTGTTATATGAGGTCATAGGTAGAGTATTTAAAGTATAGCAGGACTCCAGAGTTTTAGTATCAAAACCGGGAGACCTAACAAACAGGATTCATCTGAACATCACTATGAAGCTGATCTTTTTTCTGACTGTCATCTGGGCTCTCTACAGCAAAGGTAACAATAATAATTGTCCATGTACTTTCACATTTTCAATAGAAAACTACAACACTAGAGCAAAGAGGGAATATTTCGCATTAATTTTTTTATGGCTTTCTAAACTTTTTCTTTTTTCCGTGACTTTTTTTCAAAGGAGAGAGCCAGGTATACAAATACATGAAAGCATATCTATGTATATATATCTATATATATATATATATATATATATATATATATATATATATATATATATATATATATATATATATATATATATATATATATATATATATATATATATATATATATATCACAATTATAATGAACATTGCAACTGATCCCTAAATGTGTACCAAAAGTTTTATACATCAAAATCACTTCATGGTGCTCCATTTCTACAATAGTTATTTAATGATAATTTTTATGAATTTTTGTCGTTGTTTTTTTTTTCTTTTTCTTTTTAATAAAAATAGCACATTTCAGAATAAAAAAAACTTTGGTCTTTAATTTATCTTTCTTGGAATGTAGTATTTTTATCTTTTTTATTCTCCACCATGCCTTAAGCCTTAAGTAAGAGAAATCTTACTTTGAAAATGAGAATAGTTTAATTTCACAAATTTTTGACTATTCTCAGGGCTTTCTTTTGAAATCACCAAAAACAATAAAGTTGAGTTTTCAAATCAATCTTCATATTTTCAGAATGTTTCATGAAAGTTTTTGAACAATTCATTAAATCCAACCTTTTAATTATTTGCAGCTGGGGCTCTGCAGTGCATTACCTGCACCGATCAAGCATGTTCAAGCACAGCACCACTAACATGTGGCTCAGAGACGATGTGCATAACAGCTAACATTAAAGGTATTGGTGTGTTTATGCCTTACTACTTTTTATAATTGGAACTTCTGCTTTCATTTTCAGGCTGTGTATGCTTTCTATCAAAAACAACAAATATCCCATTGGCTTTGCAGGAACTAAGTCTGGAGTTACAGGAACACAAATCTACAAAGCCTGCGCACCATCCTCTCTGTGTCCAAGCACAGGCTCTCAGACGTTTTCAGTCAACTTGGGTTACCAAAGTGCAATTGCATCTGCTGAGTGCTGCAACACTGACAACTGCAATTCACAAACTCTATCTTGTAGGTTTCATCCGGAGTTTTAATAATACTGACATTTCCTTTGTGTTATGTGTGTTTAACAAGTTTCTCTTTCATCTGCGGTTTCCATTTCAGCGCCACCTACACCGCTACTCAACGCCCTTCAGTGTGTTGTTTGTGACCCCACCACATCTCAGTGCACCACTTCCATGCCATGTTCAGGAGATGAGAGCAACTGTGTGACAGCAACTTGTAAGTTTACATTTGTGATAGTTTGGATGAAATATTGTAATTCTAAAAAAATACTGTAGAGCTGCAAAGCTTATATTAGAAGCTGAAGAAAGCACAAACAGTACTCTTGTGTTGTTTTAATACATCGATTTTTTGTTCTCCGGGAAAAAAAATTGGACTTACTTTACTTTCTTTTAAATATTAACAGTAAATGATGGAACAAACACAATTCCAGCGCTGGGATGTATTAGTCCAAACACATGTGCAGCTGCTTCAAGTCTGGGTAGTTTGCCATTCATGGAGAATGTTGGTTCAATAACCAGTGGACCAAGCTGCTGTACAAAAAGTTTGTGCAATGATCCAAGAACAACAACCACAACTGCAGCACCAACAACTACAACAGTGGCACCAACCACCACAACTGCAGCGCCAACAACTACAACAGTGGCACCAACAACTACAACAATGGCACCAACCACCACAACCGCAGCACCAACAACTACAACAGTGGCACCAACTACCACAACTGTTGCTACAACCACCACAACAATGGCACCAACTACCACAACTGCAGCACCAACCACTACAACAGTACCACCAACCACCACAACTACAGCACCAACAACTACAACAGTGGCACCAACTACAACAACTGTTGCACCAACTACCACAACTGCAGCGCCAACCACTACAACAGTGGCTCCAACCACCACATCTACAGCACCAACAACTACAACAGTGGCACCAACTACCACAACTGTTGCACCAACCACCACAACAGCAGCACCAACAACAGCACCAACTACCACAACTGCAGCACCAACCACCACAACTGCAGCACCAACAACTACAATACTGGCTCCAACTACCACAACCATTGCACCAACAAGTACAACCGTGGCACCAACCTCCACAACTGCTGTACCTACAACTACAACAGTGGCACCAACTACCACAACTGTTGCAACAACCACCACAACAATGGCAACAACTACCACAACTGCAGCACCAACCACTATAACAGTGGCACCAACCACCACAACTACAGCACCAACAACTACAACAGTGGCACCAACTACCACAACTGTTGCACCAACTACCACAACTGCAGCACCAACCACTACAACAGTGGCTCCAACCACCACATCTACAGCACCAACATCTACAACAGTGGCACCAACTACCACAACTGTTGCACCAATTACCACAACAGCAGCACCAACAACAACAGCACCAACTACCACAACAATTGCATCAACAACCACAGCAGTGCCACAAACTACCATAACTCCTGTACAAACAACTACAACAGTGGCACACACTACCACAACTGTTGCACCAACCACCACAACAGCAGCACCAACAACAACACCAACTACCACAACTGCAGCACCAACCACCACAACAGCAGCACCAACAAGTACAACAGTGGTACCAACCACCACAACTGCTGCACCAACAACTACAACAGTGGCACCAACTACCATAACTGTTGCACCAATTACCACAACAGCAGTACCAACAACTACAACAACAGCACCAACTACCACAACAATTGCATCAACAACCACAGCAGTGCCACAAACTACCATAACTCCTGTACAAACAACTACAACAGTGGCACACACTACCACAACTGTTGCAGCAACTACCACAACCATGGCACCAGCCACCACCGCCAAAACAGTAGCACCAGCAACTACCACAACTGTGACACCAGCAACCACCACAAAAGTGGCACCAGCAACCACCACAACAGTGGCGCCAGCAACCACCACAACAGTGGCACCAGTAATAACCACAAATGTGACACCAGCAACCACCACAAAAGTGGCACCAGCAACCACCACAACAGTGGCACCAGCAATAACCACAACCAAATCACCTACATCATCCACAGCATCCCAGTCAGCCACCACTGCATCAACCACAAGTAGTGCTTCTAGCGCGGCCATGGGCACCCTTCATCTATTACTTTTATTGACTGTTGTCATTCTGTAAATATCTTTTAAAAAATTAAAAGCATCACATCAATGGTAAATTAAGAAATGGTTAGTCTCAAAAGTCATGGAAGTCTATTTTAGTTTCTTATGCTTTCCTTTGATTGATTTTATTTATTGGTTTCTTATTTTTGGTTTTTATTTAATTATATTTATTACTTTTTACGCTCGTATTTTTTTTCTTATTCAAACTGTGTACTGCAGCTGTGTCTTATCAAAATGTATTTTATTCATGTTGTAAGTTTTACAACACAATTTCGATTATATAAACATCGTAGTGTTTTGGAGATTCATATCTACACAATTTCCTCAAGATGTTGGAGACTGTGAAATAAACCTCTTTATTAAGTATTTGTCTGTATTTTTTGAGGGGAAAAAAATTACTATAAAATATAAAAATATATACACTAATAACCCCCAATATACATTAGATAAAATAAGCTCAAAGAATTATTTTAACTGCCCAGACTTTCACTAAAGAGTGCTCCAAAGGTGCAAGAGGGGGACAGAATAGTCGCAGGTTCATCCTCTTGTTTTTTGGGGCCATGAAGTCTGGACAGAGCATCAGGTTTTACATTACCGAAGCCAGGAAGGAAGGCAATTGACAGATTAAACTGGGAGAAGAAGAGTGACCAGCGGGCCTGTTGTGGTTTCAGACGTTGAGCTGACTGCAGGTATGAGAGGTTCTTATGATCCGTCCAGATGACTATGGGCAGCTCGGAACCCTCCAGCCAATGTCGCCTCTCCTCCAAAGCTAATTTTATGGCTAGCAGTTCACAATCTCCTACATCCAAGTTACGTTCGGCGGGAGACAACCGACGGGAGAAAAAGGCACATGGACGGCACTTCTGGTCAGACTCAGACTGCTGAGAAAGGGCTGCTCTGACACCAGGCATCAATCTCTAGGAGGAATTGTTTACTGGGATCAGGATAAACTAGAATGGTGGCCTGAGAAAACATGTTCTTGAGTTAATCAAAAGAGACCTCAGCCTCTTGATTCCAAACAAAAGGAACCTTAGGTGAAGTTAGGGCGTGGAGACCTCCAATAGAAGTTAGCAAACCCTAAAAAATGCTGTAGCTGTTTTCTGGACTCCGGTGTAGGCCACTCAACTACGGCTTTGATCTTGTCGGGGTCAGATCTAACTTGTCCACCTTCAAGAATGAGTTAGAGGAACGAGACTGAGGACTTATGCAACTCACATTTCTCAGCCTTAACAAACAAAGATTTTCGAGCAAATGTTGCAAAACCTGATGGACATGATGTTGGTGTTGGACAGGATCTCGGGAGTAAATCAGAATATCGTATAGACAAAGATGAAGACATGAATTGATGATCTTAACCCATGTGTAGGCGGAACTAACAGCCATATAGGTTTGTCTATTCGCTCCCGACTTCTGCTGCAGAAACGGGCGTCCAACTGAATAGCAAGGGCTAACAAACCTTCAAAAGTTTCTGTCTGCTTAACTCGGGCCAGTTCATCCGTTAACTAGAAGCGAGACTGCTGCACTGGATCGGCAGAAAACACTGTCTTAAATTCATTTAGGAAAGCCTCGAAGGTGCAGCCGAAAGATCGTCAGTCTGGAATGAGAGCTTCAAATGGGAGAATTATCCTGCCATAATGCAAGAGCACATAATTTTAATTATGTTCACATTCAGTAGGGTTAAACAAGCGCACCCTTTCTGAGGCTGTCGTTCTATTGGCTGGAAAGGTTGCTAGGCGACGATCCGACTGCAATCTGAGATAGAGCAAAAAAAATCCGCAATCAGAGCCTACGGGTTTGCGAGCGTATCTGAGACTCGAGCAGAGCGCGGTTTGTGCGCGAAGAGAAGGAGGCAAGCGAGAGAAGGAAATATCTGTGCAAGAAGCATTAAATCTGAGAGAAGAAACAACAGTCCGCGGACCCCCTGTTGAAGACCTCTGATCTAAGGCATAAGTGCGGGGAGACTGATTAAACACAAGGGAGCATTGAAAAAGAAACCCTCCAGAATCTGCACCGTCTCCGGAGTATTTTTCCTGGATCGGAGACGATCTCTCTGAGAAAGGGAGAGACTGATCAGGCGAACCCGAAGTAAAGCCACTAGGAGGTGAAACACTGGCAGACACGGAAGTGTCCGAACTAGAATCATACAGCAGATAGCTGGTTAGGTTGATCCGACACAATCTGTATTTGTCCCTGAGCTGCGCTTATAGCTAACCCTAGAGTCTGTAACTGCTCCTGCTGAATGCGTCTGCTGGGTCAATTTGGCCAGAGTGTTCTTCTGTCATGGTTTTAATGTTTTTTGGCGCACATGCAGATACAGACGGTTGAAATAGGAGCAGTTTAAGATTTTTATTGACTACACAACAATCTGAGTTATAAAATTAACCCCCTTGAAAATCCCCTCTTATTGTTACATCGGATTTATCCAAATCTCTTTGAGTTGCGGTTGGATGGAAGGAATGGACGGAAGACGGGCCTGCAGAAACCAGACCGAGCAGACCTTCCCTCCACTTCCCTGGCGTGAAAGTGTCAGCACATTTTAATTTTCCAGGTGAAGGCACTCTGTCTCCCCCTGGTGGTTGCTCTTTGAATTACAGCTATAACTTGTATCCGTCTTTGTGTTGAGTGTTTTAATTGATAATCTTAGAGGGGTGATTTTAAACTATAGGTTTGAAACTTGAGTTAATCAAAAAGCTTGTCTGTCAGGTTTGCCACTTCTGAGGGGATATCCAAACACTGCATATGTCCTTTTTGTGTTAGCTTGTTTGGTAAATGTTCCATACACGAGCATTATCGCATTCAGCTAATTAAACCTTCTAAAACACGGAGAGGCAGCATTTAGATCCTATGCTCCACTTATCTGGAACAAAATTCCAGAAAACTGTAAAGGTGCGGAAAGCCTGAGTTCCTTTAAATCAAGACTAAAAACACATTTGTTTAGGATCACCTTCAACTGTTCTAGTTAAACAGTTCAACTAAAAAATTTTTTCTTAAGTCCAACTGTTTTTAATATTCTTTTTTGTTTCTGTATTTTTTATTTTATTTTATTTTTTTCCTGTTTTATCTTCCTGTATTTTAATCATGTAAAGCACTTTGCATTGTCCTTTTAATAAATTGGTTAAAAACATTCACTCATTCAAACATTCTCAACCTTTGTCTCCAGAGGGGCACCAGGCTAGGATGCCTGCACTTCACCTCACTATTTGCCATTTTTATCGAACCTCTGGCAGCAACAATTAGACAAACTAATGTTGTTAAAAAAGATATAAAATGCCTGAAATAATAATAATAATGCATGAATCTTTACACAGATGGCGTGTGACTCCTGCAGTCAAACACTTCCCTCTCTCAACTAATTAGATTAAAAGAATATTTCTCAAAAGTTTCAGATTACTCTATAAATTTGTCTAAATCTACAGTACTGCCAATGAATTGCTCTCTACAGAACCCTCTAGATTTACTACTACAATCAGGAAATCTCAAATATTTGGGAATTACTGTGTTGTCTAAATTAGCTGATTTACCAAAACATAACCACTTCCCCTTGAAAAGATAGGAGAGGACCTTAAAAGAGCACTAGGATGGGAAGTTATAATAACTGAGCCTGTGTATGTTTTGTTTTTGTTCATTCTGTTTACTTGACAGGTTTGGGTCTCAAGTGCTCCCTCTCCCAAAAACATTTGAAGTCTCTGTTAAGTATGGATCCCATTCCCCCTTTCCTGCCCCCCTCCACTGGCTGCTGCTTTGGCCCGCTGGTTCATTGGTGGTTTTCAGGGTTTGGGGGTGGATGCTCGGGCAGGTACTGGCTCATTTCTATAGGCCGCTTTGCAGGGCTTGGGCCCTTGGGGCACGGTCAGGCCTTCCGCCGGTGGGCATGGCACGCCTGGGGCCTCGGGTCCCTTGGGCCCAAAGCAGATCTTTGGCTCTTACCAACCACTATTGAGCATTTTTCTTTTGGACGAACTATACATGCACAAGTGCACTATCACAACAACATTATCACAAACAATTACAGGTGCTTGGCTCCAGGTAATTAGAGATTCACTTCCATACAGAAAGCTCATATTCTTATCTCCAGCTTCCAAAGTATACAGATTGAATAATTCTACATATACTTCAGTGATAGTATCATGGTGTTATTTTATTGTATCCGCTGGTTGTGCTTTTCTTTTTACATCTCTCTTTGCAGACAGAAGATGTTTTATAATTTTCCTGTTTTTCCTTTCCTGTTCAATTATTCAAGACAATTATTCTTATTGCCACATTGCCAGAGAGGACACTGTAAAAAAAAATAATAAAAAAATATGTGATTGGGCATTTGACATCTGAACACATTGTTAAAAGGGTTTCCACATTGTTTTAGCCCAGAGTAAATATAGGTTTTCTTTGTCTAGGGAAGTGGCTGTTATCACCAGTCATCAAGTACCACTTCCCTGAGTGTTTTATTTGTTTATTTACTGACATACATCTGACTCATATGGAGCAATGATTACAGGCTTATGCCAAACTTATTTGTTGAAAAGGCAATGGAATACTTTCAATTAGGTGTGTCACATAAGAAATTATCTTAAACAGGCAGGCTGGTTTGACTTGAGGAGCAGGTTTGATAACTGGTCTTGTCGTCTCTGGTTCTTCTTGAAATTCGATAACATTTTTGTCTCAAATCACAATTACTCATATGCTAAATAGAAATGTCCCGGAGTCAAGTTAAAGATCAGCACAAAGACTGAAAGATGCATGTACTAGATGAATTTACTCTTTTAAAACTGTTAGGTTTACTCAAAAAAGAATGCTATTGTATATATGTTTTAGTTTTTTAGTTTAGTTTTCGTAGAAAGTTTAGAACTTGTATTATTTAGCTTTTAGTGTTTTAGTCAGTAATTACCTTTAATTTAATCACATATAAAGGACTTTATACAGTATATCACCAATATTCAGTCAGATTGGTGAAACAGCTTTTTATCCAAGAAAAACAGCTGGCTGCATCGAGTCATTGTCTCTGTGTGATACTCTCCTCTTGGATCAGCATGTGTCGACAGTAAATATTGGCTCGTATTGTGTCTCCACAGTAAAAATAGTTCTAAAGATAAGCTTGGTGGTTCCAGGTATTTTAAATAACAAAAAAAAACAATAATTAAAAAAACATCAAAGACATTATATCATCAACAGAGACGTCAAAGCTGTGAAGCTGTTGTTCTCAATTCCTCTTTAGCAGTAGTGCGTTTTAGAATGTTAATCATATGGTTGGTTATATTTACTTTTTCTTTCTCTTCAGAATCTGTTATGCATGAATAAGTGTGTTAAGGGTGTGTTACTTATTTATCGGATTCTGTGACATCGTTCTTGATCTTTTACGGTGTTAACATTGGGACACACCTGTTCATTGAGGTGAATTTATATGTAGTGTCTTTAAAGCAACTTTTACTAACGGCACCAGGGGTCCTCAAGGACCACATGGGGTGCCCTAAGCATCTTGTAAAAACAGCTCAACTCACCAGTGGGCTAGGATCAAATTTTGATTCTGTTGCTCTTCAATTCTTTTTATAAGGTTTTCAAAATGACAATATGTAAATGAAAATGAGAAATTTTAAGAAACATTAAAAATATGTTTATTATGCATGAAGTTTAAGTGAATGCTAACTCCTCCAGTTCATTTGGTCAGTATTGGTAGCCTTCCTATAACTCAGTACCCATGAAGTATTTCCAAGGATAAAACATTAGGTCGTTGACCCTGCTTTAAAGTGTTGCAGAACTCCTGATTCTTACTATAAAAACCAGGAGACCTTACACCCTGGATTAATCCAAACATCATTATAAAGATGATCCTTTCTCTGCCTCTCATTTGGACTCTACAGCAAAGGTCAACTGAATTATTATGTATGTATTCTCACAAGTTTCTAACAGTAGAAAATATTGCATTACATTTAACTTTTTTCAGTTAGCAGTGATTTTCATGAAAAATTGAGAGGTGATTATTTTGCAATTATTTTAATTTCACAGTTTTCTAAACATATTCATGTGTTTCATACAAACATAAATAATGAAAGAACAATATTAAAAAAAAAACCTAATACAAGTGAAGGTTGCAGTGGACTGAATGATGTGTCTGTCTGAATGTTTCTACTTTAAACTGGTTCTGTTGATCCATGTGTTTTAGTAATTATCTAAAGAAATCCAACATTCAGCATTCAGCAACAGAAAGTTAAGAGTCATCCAGGTTTTCACGTATTCGAATCATGCCTGTAATCTTTGTAATGTGTTAGTTTCATCTGGATTTAAAGACATTTATAGCTAAGTATCATCAACATAACAGTGGAAATTAAACCCATGCTGTCTAACAATTCTACGATATAGGAGCATATATATATATATATATATATATATATATATATATATATATATATATATATATATATATATATATATATATATATACGAAAGAGAATTAGTCCTAGCACTAATTCCTGTGGTGCTCCAAAGGTAACCTGGGAGCATGAGGAAGATTTACTATTCATGTGAACAAATTAAAATCGGTCACACAGATTTAAACCAGTCTAGTACTGTTCCTGAATCTTTTTAGTCTTTCTAAAAAAAATATTATGACCAATGGTGTAAAATTCATACACCTCCCAAAGGCATTGATGAGGAATCCAAAAAATGTATTCAAGCCACCTTAGCTGACTCTTCACCTCATTTAGCATTGACATCCCAGTCGCAGAAACAGCGCAAAAACTTTGAACCCTGTAGGCATTACTTTTCCTGCTTTTCCTTAAAGAATCAGATAGTTCTTATTTGATTCTTAATTCTTTAGACAAAGATTCCCTCACTATAGTGCTTTTAAATATGGGTAATAGGCAACCTTCTTTGTACTTAGTGGACTGCGCAGCAATGTACTAAAAGGGAAAATCTGCTTCAGGTACCAGACCTGATGCAACTGTAAGTAAAATACAGTTTTAGCTTAGTTTTAGCTGTAAGAAACTCAACTTGAAAAGCTTTTTCAGAGGTTTAACTCTGAAAAATAGAAAGGAAAATTAATTGTTTGGTATGTATTCTACTTTATCTCTGTTTTTTGTGTTTCTATGAAACAGAGATGGGAGTGTCTAAAGGCTTTGTAATGAAGGGTGATGCCATGATTCAACAAGCTGCTCAATCCAACTAAATCCAATGCCTAAGGACCGAAGGGTGGAATCGTTTCTATTTTTGTGATGAAGAGGGAAGAGATTCTAAAGAATTAGTTAATATAGTTGATGTTTTTAAAATTAAAATAAAAACACTTAAGACCTGACATCTGCAACAGGGAGGCCAAAACTGAGAAGCTTCTTTCCTCAAACCCTATTTTGCAGAAGTGTGTTTTATGATATTAATCATGTTTGGTTTTGATGACCTTTTCTTCTCTTTTCATACTCTGGTATGCATGAATAGGTGAGTTAAGGGTGTGTTAACTTGTTTTTAGATTCTGTGACGTTGTTCCCTGATGTTTGACGCTGTAAACATGGGTACACACCTGTTATATGATGTCATAGGAGGAGTATTTAAAGTATAGCAGGACTCCTGAGTTTTAGTATCAAAACCAGGAGACCTAACAAACAGGATTCATCTGAACATCACTATGAAGCTGATCTTTTTTCTGACTGTCATCTGGGCTCTCTACAGCAAAGGTAACAATAATAATTGGAAATGGATTTTTAGAAAACTAGCACACTAAAGCAAATAGGGAATATTTTGTAATGATTTAAATTTTATAGCTTTCTAAACTACATACAAATATATGAAAGCAAAGATATATATAAACAATTATAATGAACATTGCAAACTACTTTTCAAATTTTCAGTTGAAAACTACCACACTAGAGCAAAGAGGGATTATTTTGTAATTACTTTAATTTTAGAGCTTTCAAAACTTTTTCTTCTTTCCGTGACTTTTTTTCAAAAGAGAGAGCGGGGTATACAAATATATGAAAACAGAGACAGTTTTTTTATACATATATATATATATATATATATATATATATATATATATATATATATATATATATATATATATATATATATATATATATATATATATATATATATATATATATATATATATATATATATATATATATATATATACATATATACACATGTATCATTGATCAACAGACAGATAGACAGATAGATAGATAGATAGATAGATAGATAGATAGATAGATAGATAGATAGATAGATAGATAGATAGATAGATAGAGAGAGAGATAGATAGATAGATAGATAGATAGATAGATAGATAGATAGATAGATAGATAGATAGATAGATAGATAGATAGATAGATAGATAGATAGATAGATAGATAGATAGATAGATAGATCAGAATTATAATGAACATTGCAACCCTCAATGTGTCCCAAAAGTTTTTTTTTAAATATATCAAAATCACGTCATGGTGTTCCATTTGATACAATAGCTATTAATGATAATTTTTATGACAAAAAAAAAACTTGGTCTTTGATTTCTCTTTCTCGTAATGCTGTATTGTTATCTCTTCTTATTTTCGACCATGCCTTAAGCCTTAAGGCATGGTCTTAAAGTAAGAGAAATCTTACTATGAAAATTTGCTATTTCCCAACTATAGTTTAGTTTAACATATTTTTGACTATTTATTCTCAGGATTTTAAACAATTCTTTAATTACAACTTTTCCATTGTTTGCAGCTGGGGCTCTGCAGTGCATCACCTGTACTGATCAGGCATGTTCGACCACAGCACCACTAACATGTGGCTCAGAGACGATGTGCATAACAGCTACCATTAAAGGTATTGGTGTGTTTATGTCTTACTACTTTTTATAATTGGAACTTTTGCTTTCATTTTTAGATTGTGTATGCTTTCTAATAAAACAACAAATATCCAATTGGCTTTGCAGGAACTCAGAATGGAGTTCCAGGAACACAAATCTACAAAGCCTGTGCACCATCCTCTCTGTGTCCAAGCACAGGCTCTCAGACGTTTTCAGTCAACTTGGGTTACCAAAGTGCAATGGCATCTGCTGAGTGCTGCAACACTGACAACTGCAATTCACAAACTCTATCTTGTAGGTTTCATCCGGACATTTAATAATACTGACATTCTCTTTGTGTTATGTGTGTTTAACAAGTTTCTCTTTCATCTGCGGTTTCCATTTCAGCGCCACCTACACCGCAACTCAACTCCCTTCAGTGTGTTGTTTGTGACCCCACCACATCTCAGTGCACCACTCCCATCCCATGTTCAGGAGATGAGAGCAACTGTGTGACAGCAACTTGTAAGTTTACATTTGTGATAGTTTGGATGAAATATTGTAATTCTAAAAAATACTTTAGAGCTGGAATGATTCAAAAGCTAATGTTAGAAGCTGAAGAAAACACAAAGAGCAGTCTTCTGTTGTTTGAATACTTGGATTGATTGTTCTTTGGAAAAAAATTGCACTTACTCGACTTTCTTTTAAATATTAACAGTAAACGATGGAACAAACACAATTCCAGCGCTGGGGTGTATTAGTCCAAACACTTGTGCAGCTGCTTCAAGTCTGGGTAGTTTGCCATTCATGGTGAATGTTGGTTCGATAACTAGCGCACCAAGCTGCTGTACAACAAGTTTGTGCAATGATCCAAGAACAACTACAACAGTGGCACCAACTACCACAACTGCTGCACCAACCACCACAACTGCTGCACCAACAACTACAATAGTGGCACCAACCACCACAGCTGCAGCGCCATCCACTACAACAGTGGCTCAAGCCACAACAACTACTGCACCAACCACCACAACTGTGGCACAAACCACCACAACTGCTGGACCAACCACCACAACTGCAGCGCCAACCACTACAACAGTGGCTCCAAGCACCACAACTGTTGCACCAACCACTACAACAGCAGCACCAACTACAACAACTGCTGCACCAACCACAACAACTGCTGCACCGACAACTACATCAATGGCACCAGCTACCACAACTGCTGCACCAACCACCACAACCACAGCATCAACCACTACAACAGTGGCACCAACCACCACAACAGTGGCAACAACCACCACAACTGCAGCACCAACCACTACAACAGCGGCACCAACCACCACAACCGCAGCACCAACCACTACAACAGCGTCACCAACCACCACAACAGCAGCACCAACGACCACAACTGCTGCACCAACCACCACAACTGCAGCAGCAACCACCACACCTGCAACACCAACAACTACAACAGTGGCACCAACCACCACAACCGCAGCACAAACCACTACAACTGCAGCACCAACAACTTCCACACTGTCATCAACTACCACAACTGCAGCCCCAACCACTACAACAGTGGCCCCAACTACCACAACAGCAGAACCAACTCCAACAACTGCTGCACCAACCACCACAACAGCAGCACCAACTACAACCACTGCTGCACCAACCACCACAACCGCAGCGTCAACCACTACAACAGTGGCACCAACCACCACAACCGCAGCACCAACCACTACAACAGCGGCACCAACCACCACAACAGCAGCACCAACTACCACAACTGCTGCACCAACGACCACAACTGCTGCACCAACCACTACAACTGCAACACCAACAACTATAACAGTGGCACCAACCACCACAACTGCAGCAGAAACCACCACAACTGCAACACCAACAACTACAACAGTGGCACCAACCACCACAACCGCATCACCAACCACTACAACAGCAGCACCAACTACAACCACTGCTGCACCAACCACCACAACAGCAGCACCAACTACAACCACTGCAGCACCAACCACCACAACCGCAGCGTCAGCCACTACAACAGTGGCACCAACCACCACAACCGCAGCACCAACCACTACAACAGCGGCACCAACCACTACAACAGCAGCACCAACTACCACAACTGCTGCACCAACGACCACAACTGCTGCACCAACCACCACAACTGCAACACCAACAACTATAACAGTGGCACCAACCACCACAACCGCAGCACCAACCACTACAACTGCAGCACCATCCACAACAACTGCAGCACCAACCACAACAACTGCTGCGTCAGCCACTACAACAGTGGCACCAACCACCACAACCGCAGCACCAACCACTACAACAGCGGCACCAACCACCACAACAGCAGCACCAACTACCACAACTGCTGCACCAACGACCACAACTGCTGCACCAACCACCACAACTGCAACACCAACAACTATAACAGTGGCACCAACCACCACAACCGCAGCACCAACCACTACAACTGCAGCACCATCCACAACAACTGCAGCACCAACCACAACAACTGCTGCACCAACAACTACCACACTGTCATCAACTACCACAACTCCTGCACCAACCACTACAACAGTGGCCCAAACTACCACAACAGCAGCACCAACTACAACCACTGCTGCACCAACCACCACAACAGCAGCACCAACTACAACCACTGCTGCACCAACCACCACAACGTCAGCACCAACAACTACAACAGCGGCACCAACCACCACAACAGCAGCACCAACTACCACAACTGCTGCACCAACGACCACAACTGCTGCACCAACCACCACAACTGCAACACCAACAACTATAACAGTGGCACCAACCACCACAACCGCAGCACCAACCACTACAACTGCAGCACCATCCACAACAACTGCAGCACCAACCACAACAACTGCTGCACCAACAACTACCACACTGTCATCAACTACCACAACTCCTGCACCAACCACTACAACAGTGGCCCAAACTACCACAACAGCAGCACCAACTACAACCACTGCTGCACCAACCACCACAACAGCAGCACCAACTACAACCACTGCTGCACCAACCACCACAACGTCAGCACCAACAACTACAACAGTGGCTCCAACCACCACAACTGTTGCACCAATAACCACAACAGCAGCACCATCTACAACAACTGCTGCACCAACCACCACAACTGTAGCACCAACAACCACAACCGCAGCGCCAACAACTACAACAGTGGCTCCAACTACAACCACTGCTGCACCAACCACCACAACAGCAGCACCAACTACAACCACTGCTGCACCAACCACCACAACCGCAGCGTCAGCCACTACAACAGTGGCACCAACCACCACAACCGCAGCACCAACCACTACAACAGCGGCACCAACCACCACAACAGCAGAACCAACTACCACAACTGCAACCCCAACAACTATAACAGTGGCACCAACCACCACAACTGCAGCAGCAACCACCACAACTGCAACACCAACAACTATAACAGTGGCACCAACCACCACAACCGCAGCACCAACCACTACAACAGCGGCACCAACCACTACAACAGCAGCACCAACTACCACAACTGCTGCACCAACGACCACAACAGCTGCACCAACCACCACAACTGCAACACCAACAACTATAACAGTGGCACCAACCACCACAACCGCAGCACCAACCACTACAACTGCAGCACCATCCACAACAACTGCAGCACCAACCACAACAACTGCTGCGTCAGCCACTACAACAGTGGCACCAACCACCACAACCGCAGCACCAACCACTACAACAGCGGCACCAACCACCACAACAGCAGCACCAACTACCACAACTGCTGCACCAACGACCACAACTGCTGCACCAACCACCACAACTGCAACACCAACAACTATAACAGTGGCACCAACCACCACAACCGCAGCACCAACCACTACAACTGCAGCACCATCCACAACAACTGCAGCACCAACCACAACAACTGCTGCACCAACAACTACCACACTGTCATCAACTACCACAACTCCTGCACCAACCACTACAACAGTGGCCCAAACTACCACAACAGCAGCACCAACTACAACCACTGCTGCACCAACCACCACAACAGCAGCACCAACTACAACCACTGCTGCACCAACCACCACAACGTCAGCACCAACAACTACAACAGCGGCACCAACCACCACAACAGCAGCACCAACTACCACAACTGCTGCACCAACGACCACAACTGCTGCACCAACCACCACAACTGCAACACCAACAACTATAACAGTGGCACCAACCACCACAACCGCAGCACCAACCACTACAACTGCAGCACCATCCACAACAACTGCAGCACCAACCACAACAACTGCTGCACCAACAACTACCACACTGTCATCAACTACCACAACTCCTGCACCAACCACTACAACAGTGGCCCAAACTACCACAACA
This sequence comes from Cyprinodon tularosa, assembly GCF_016077235.1. Taxonomy (NCBI): domain Eukaryota; kingdom Metazoa; phylum Chordata; class Actinopteri; order Cyprinodontiformes; family Cyprinodontidae; genus Cyprinodon; species Cyprinodon tularosa. The sequence goes on from NW_024038189.1 coordinate 89,756, forward strand.
GCAGCACCAACTACAACCACTGCTGCACCAACCACCACAACAGCAGCACCAACTACAACCACTGCTGCACCAACCACCACAACGTCAGCACCAACAACTACAACAGCGGCTCCAACCACCACAACTGTTGCACCAATAACCACAACAGCAGCACCATCTACAACAACTGCTGCACCAACCACCACAACTGTAGCACCAACAACCACAACCGCAGCGCCAACAACTACAACAGTGGCTCCAACTACAACCACTGCTGCACCAACCACCACAACAGCAGCACCAACTACAACCACTGCTGCACCAACCACCACAACCGCAGCGTCAGCCACTACAACAGTGGCACCAACCACCACAACCGCAGCACCAACCACTACAACAGCGGCACCAACCACCACAACAGCAGAACCAACTACCACAACTGCAACCCCAACAACTATAACAGTGGCACCAACCACCACAACTGCAGCAGCAACCACCACAACTGCAACACCAACAACTATAACAGTGGCACCAACCACCACAACCGCAGCACCAACCACTACAACTGCAGCACCATCCACAACAACTGCAGCACCAACCACAACAACTGCTGCACCAACAACTACCACACTGTCATCAACTACCACAACTCCTGCGCCAACCACTACAACAGTGGCCCCAACTACCACAACAGCAGCACCAACTACAACCACTGCTGCACCAACCACCACAACAGCAGCACCAACTACAACCACTGCTGCACCAACCACCACAACGTCAGCGCCAACAACTACAACAGTGGCTCCAACCACCACAACTGTTGCACCAATAACCACAACAGCAGCACCATCTACAACAACTGCTGCACCAACCACCACAACTGTAGCACCAACAACCACAACCGCAGCGCCAACAACTACAACAGTGGCTCCAACTACCACAACAGCAGCACCAACTACCACAACTGCTGCACCAACCACCACAACTGCTGCACCAACCACCACAACTGCAACACCAACAACTATAACAGTGGCAGCAACCACCACAACTGCAGCAGCAACCACCACAACCGCAGCGTCAGCCACTACAACAGTGGCACCAACCACCACAACCGCAGCACCAACCACTACAACAGCGGCACCAACCACCACAACAGCAGCACCAACTACCACAACTGCAACCCCAACAACTATAATAGTGGCACCAACCACCACAACTGCAGCAGCAACCACCACAACTGCAACACCAACAACTACAACAGTGGCACCAACCACCACAACCGCAGCACCAACCACTACAACTGCAGCACCATCCACAACAACTGCAGCACCAACCACAACAACTGCTGCACCAACAACTACCACACTGTCATCAACTACCACAACTCCTGCGCCAACCACTACAACAGTGGCCCCAACTACCACAACAGCAGCACCAACTACAACCACTGCTGCACCAACCACCACAACAGCAGCACCAACTACAACCACTGCTGCACCAACCACCACAACGTCAGCGCCAACAACTACAACAGTGGCTCCAACCACCACAACTGTTGCACCAATAACCACAACAGCAGCACCATCTACAACAACTGCTGCACCGACCACCACAACTGTAGCACCAACAACCACAACCGCAGCGCCAACAACTACAACAGTGGCTCCAACTACCACAACAGCAGCACCAACTACCACAACTGCTGCACCAACTACCACAACTGCTGCACCAACGACCACAACTGCTGCACCAACCACCACAACTGCAACACCAACAACTACAACAGTGGCACCAACCACCACAACCACATCACCAACCACTACAACAGCAGCACCAACTACAACCACTGCTGCACCAACCACCACAACAGCAGCACCAACTACAATCACTGCTGCACCAACCACCACAACCACAGCGTCAGCCACTACAACAGTGGCACCAACGACCACAACCGCAGCACCAACCACTACAACAGCGGCACCAACCACCACAACAGCAGCACCAACTACCACAACTGCTGCACCAACCACCACAACTGCTGCACCAACCACCACAACTGCAACACCAACAACTATAACAGTGGCAGCAACCACCACAACTGCAGCAGCAACCACCACAACTGCAACACCAACAACTACAACAGTGGCACCAACCACCACAACCGCAGCACCAACCACTACAACTGCAGCACCAACCACAACAACTGCTGCACCAACAACTACCACACTGTCATCAACTACCACAACTCCTGCGCCAACCACTACAACAGTGGCCCCAACTACCACAACAGCAGCATCAACTACAACCACTGCTGCACCAACCACCACAACAGCAGCACCAACTACAACCACTGCTGCACCAACCACCACAATGTCAGCGCCAACAACTACAACAGTGGCTCCAACCACCACAACTGTTGCACCAATAACCACAACAGCAGCACCATCTACAACAACTGCTGCACCAACCACCACAACTGTAGCACCAACAACCACAACCGCAGCACCAACAACTACAACAGTGGCTCCAACTACCACAACAGCAGCACCAACTACCACAACTGCTGCACCAACGACCACAACTGCTGCACCAACCACCACAACTGCAACACCAACAACTATAACAGTGGCACCAACCACCACAACTGCAGCAGCAACCACCACAACTGCAACACCAACAACTACAACAGTGGCACCAAGCACCACAACCGCAGCACCAACCACTACAACTGCAGCACCATCCACAACAACTGCAGCACCAACAACAACAACTGCTGCACCAACAACTACCACACTGTCATCAACTACCACAACTCCTGCGCCAACCACTACAACAGTGGCCCCAACTACAACAACAGCAGCACCAACTACAACCACTGCTGCACCAACCACTACAACAGCAGCACCAACTACAACCACTGCTGCACCAACCACCACAACGTCAGCGCCAACAACTACAACAGTGGCTCCAACCACCACAACTGTTACACCAATAACCTTAACAGCAGCACCATCTACAACAACTGCTGCACCAACCACCACAACTGTAGCACCAACAACCACAACCGCATCGCAAACAACTACAACAGTGGCTCCAACTACCACAACTGCAGCACCAACCACAACAACTGCTGCACCAATCACCACAACCACAGCGCCAACCACTACAACAGTGGCTCCAACTACCACAACCGTAGCACCAACCACTACAACAGTGGCTCCAACTACCACAACAGCAACACCAACTACAACCAGTGCTGCACCAACCACCACAACTGCAGCACCAACAACTACAACAGTGGCACCAACCACCACAACCGCAGCGCCAACCACTACAACAGTTGCACCAACCACCACAACTGTTGCACCAACCACCAGAATAGCAGAACCATCTACAACAACTGCTCCACCAACCACCGCAACTGTAGCACCAACAACTACAACAGTGGCACCAACAACCACAACCGCAGCGCCAACAACTACATCAGTGGCTCCAACTACCACAACTGCAGCACCAACCACAACAACTGCTGCACCAACCACCACAAACGCAGCAACAACCACTACAACAGTGGCTCCAACTGCCACAACACTAGCACCAACTACAACAACTGCTGCACTAACCACTACATCAATGGCACCGACTACCACAACTGCAGCACCAACCACAACCACGGCTGCACCAACCACCACAACTGCAGCGCCAACCACTACAACAGTGGCTCCAACTACCACAACTACAGCACCAACCACAACAACTGCTGCACCAACCACCACATCCGCAGTGCCAACTACAACCACTGCTGCACCAACCACCACAACTGCAGCTCCAACCACTACAACAGTGGCTCCAACTACCACAACAGCAGCACCAACTACAACCAGTGCTGCACTAACCACCACAACCGCAGCGCCAACCACTACAACAGTCGCATTAACCACCACAACTGTTGCACCAACCACCACAATAGCAGAACCATCTACAACAACTGCTCCACCAACCACCACAACTGTAGCACCAACAACTACAACAGTGGCACCAACAACCACAACCGCAGTGCCAACAACTACATCAGTGGCTCCAACTACCACAACTGCAGCACCAACCACAACAACTGCTGCACCAACCACCACAAACGCAGCAACAACCACTACAACAGTGGCTCCAACTACCACAACACTAGCACCAACTACAACAACTGCTGCACCAACCACCACAACCGCAGTGCCAGCTACAACCACTGCTCCACCAACCACCACAACTGCAGCTCCAACCACTACAACAGTGGCTCCAACTACCACAACTGCAGTACTAACTACAACTACAGCTGCACCAACCACCACAAGTGCAGCACCAACTACAACCACTGCTGCACCAACCACTACGACTGTGGCTCCAACTACCACAACTGCAACACCAACGACCACAACTGCTGCACCATCCACAACAACTGCAGCACCAACAACAACAACTGCTGCACCAACAACTACCACACTGTCATCAACTACCACAACTCCTGCGCCAACCACTACAACAGTGGCCCCAACTACCACAACAGCAGCACCAACTACAACCACTGCTGCACCAACCACTACAACAGCAGCACCAATTACAACCACTGCTGCACCAACCACCACAACATCAGCGCCAACAACTACAACAGTGGCTCCAACCACCACAACTGTTGCACCAATAACCACAACAGCAGCACCATCTACAACAACTGCTGCACCAACCACCACAACTGTAGCACCAACAACCACAACCGCAGCGCAAACAACTACAACAGTGGCTCCAACTACCACAACTGCAGCACCAACCACAACAACTGCTGCACCAATCACCACAACCACAGCGCCAACCACTACAACAGGGGCTCCAACTACCACAACCGTAGCATCAACCACTACAACAGTGGCTCCAACTACCACAACAGCAGCACCAACTACAACCAGTGCTGCACCAACCACCACAACCGCAGCACCAACAACTACAACAGTGGCACCAACCACCACAACCGCAGCGCCAACCACTACAACAGTTGCACCAACCACCACAACTGTTGCACCAACCACCACAATAGCAGAACCATCTACAACAACTGCTCCACCAACCACCACAACTGTAGCACCAACAACTACAACAGTGGCACCAACAACCACAACCACAGCGCCAACAACTACATCAGTGGCTCCAACTACCACAACTGCAGCACCAACCACAACAACTGCTGCACCAACCACCACAAACGCAGCAACAACCACTACAACAGTGGCTCCAACTACCACAACACTAGCACCAACTACAACAACTGCTGAACTAACCACTACATCAATGGCACCGACTACCACAACTGCAGCACCAACCACAACCACGGCTGCACCAACCACCACAACTGCAGCGCCAACCACTACAACAGTGGCTCCAACTACCACAACTACAGCACCAACCACAACAACTGCTGCACCAACCACCACATCCGCAGTGCCAACTACAACCACTGCTGCACCAACCACCATAACTGCAGCTCCAACCACTACAACAGTGGCTCCAACTACCACAACAGCAGCACCAACTACAACCAGTGCTGCACCAACCACCACAACCGCAGCACCAACAACTACAACAGTGGCACCAACCACCACAACCGCAGCACCAACCACTACAACAGTGGCTCCAACTACCACAACTGCAGCACCAACCACAACAACTGCTGCACCAACCACCACCACCGCAGCACCAACCACTACAACAGTGTTACCAACCACCACAACTGTTGCACCAACCACCACAACAGCAGCACCAACTACAGCAACTGCTGCACCAACCACTACAACTGTAGCACCAACAACTACAGCAGTGGCACCAACCACCGCAACAGCAGCACCAACTACAACTCCCGCTGCACCAACCACAACAACTGTTGCACCAACCACCCCAACTGCAGCGCCAACCACTACAACACTGGCTCCAACTATCACAACCGTAGCACCAACCACTACGACTGCAGCACCAACAATTACAACAGCGGCACCAACCACCACATCTGTTGCACCAGCCAGCACAACAGCAGCACCATCTACAGCAACTGCTGCACCAACCACCACAACTGTACCACCAACAACTACAACAGTGGCACCAACAACCGCAGCGCCAACAACTACAACAGTGGCTCCAACTACGACAACTGCAGCACCAACCACAACAACTGCTGCACCAACCACCACAACCACAGCGCCAACCACTACAACAGTGGCACCAACAACCACAACCAAATCACCCCAATCATCCACAGCATCCCAGTCAGCCACCACTGCATCAACCACAAGTAGTGCTTCTAGCATCGCCATGGGTACCCTTCATCTATTACTTTTATTGACTGTTGTCATTCTGTAAATATCTTTACAAAATTAAAAGCATCACATCAATGGTAAATTAAGAAATGGTTAGTAACAAAAGTCATGGAAGTCTGTTTTTAGTTACTTATGCTTTACTTTGATTGATTTTATTTATTGGTTTACTATTTTTGGTTTTTATTTAATTATATTTATTACTTTTTATGCTCATATTTTCTTTATTATTCAACTTGTGTACTGCAGCTGTGTCTTACTAAAGTTTAATTTAATATTCATGTAAGTTTTACAACATAATTTCTATTATATAAACATCCTATTTTTTGGGAGATTCATATCTACACAATTTCCTCAAAATTTTTGAGACTGTGAAATAAACCTCTTTATTAAGTATTTGTCTGTAATTTTTTGAGGGAAAAAATGAATATGAAAATTAATATATACACGGACGGAGAGCAATTGATAGATTAAACTGGGAGAAGAAGAGTGACCAGCGGGCCTGCTGTGGGTTCAGACGTCGAGCTGACTGCAGGTATGAGAGGTTCTTATGGTCTGTCCAGATGACTATGGGCTGCTCAGAACCCTCAAGCCAATGTCGCCACTCCAAAGCTAATTTTATGGCTAGCAGTTCATGATCTCTTACATCATAGTTACGTTCGGCTGGATACAGCTTCAGGTCAGACTCATACTGCTGAGACAGGCCAGTGTCTGAGCCATCAATCTCTAAGATGAATAATTTACTGGGATCAGGAATAACTAGTATGGTGGCCTGAGAAAACCTGGTCTTGAGTTCATCAGAAGAGGCCTCCGCCTCTGGACTCCAAACAAAAGGAACCTTAGCTGAAGTTAGGGCGTGGAGACCTCTGATAGAAGTTAGCAAACCCTAAAAAACGCTGTAGCTGTTTTCTGGACTCCGGTGTAGGCCACTCACCTATGGCTTTGATCTTGTTGGGGTCAGGTCTAACTTGTCCACCTTCAAGAATGAGTCCGAGGACCCAGAGTGAGGACTTATGAAACTCACATTTCTCAGCCTTAACAATCAAACGATTTTCGAGCAAATGTTGCAAAACCTGACGGACATGATGCTGATGTTGGACAGGATCTCGGGATAAATCAGAATATCGTCTAGATAGACAAAGATGAAGATATCAAGGAAGTCACGTAGGACATCGTTCACGAGGGCCAAAGTTTAAATGTCATGACGAGATACTCAAAATGCCCTAGGGGGTTTTGAGAGCCATCTTCCACTCATTCCCCCAACGGATTTAGACCAGGTGGTAGGTGTTACGCTGGTCAATTTTGGTGAAAATGACCGCATCTAGGACAGGTTCTAAAGCAGAAGACAGCAGCGGGAGAGGATACTTGTTCTTTACAGTAATCTGATTTAGCCCTCGATAGTCGATACAGGGATGGAGGGATCCATCTTTCTTACCCACAACAAAGAACATTGTGCCCAATAGAGAGCAAGATGGATGAATCAACCCTGCAGGTAGGGATTCTCCAATGTATTTTTTTAAAGCACCTGACATTCCGAACTAGAGATACTGTACAGTTGACTGGTGGGTCAAGGAGCACCCGGTGAAAGATCAATGGTGCAGTCATAAGGGCAGTGCAGTAGCAATGAACAGGCCCAGCTTTTACTGAAAACCTGGCGCAGGTTATGATAGATCTCGTAGACCAAACTGAGATCCAACAAATCCTCTCCCTCGCGAGAGGAGTTGGATGAGTAAAAAACAGGTTGCGCTGACTGCAGACAACGTAACGTACAAGTTGGTGACCAGGATTCTAAGCATGACTTCACCCAGTTAAGATGGGGATTATGTTTCTTGAGCCAGGCGTAATTCAGCTCCACCAGACAATGTTTTATGCGAAGAAGGAGAGTACCCCTTGTGGTTTCCAGAGATTATTAGCTCCAAAGGATTACTATGATGAGTGATAAGTGTTAAACGTTCCCCATCTGGAGCGAAACCTGGAGAGGCGTGGACAAAGGTTTTTTCTCAATCTGAGACTGCAAGACAAGTTTCTGGTCAATTAAATCAAATTCATAACCAGAATCAACGATGGCGGAGAAATTAAAATTGTCCCGATCCGAAACAAAAGTAGCTGGCAGACAAAAATTAGACTGATCGGTAGGGTTGGGAATTGATTTTCACAAATTAATTTCCCTTATCGATTCTCTTATCGATTCCGTTAATGAAAAAGTATTTTTGGGAAATAAGCTCATCTCCCTGAAATGCATAAACGAGCGTCACCTTTCTCTTGCTACCTGAACAGCGGAGCAACTTCATAGCATGTTTCGTTACATCCATTGCAATAGCTAGAATCATGTAGGAATTCCAGCTACCACAAGTTGTAATTAAACATGCTTGCAATGAAGGGCTGTGGAACCAACTACCAGTTTTAGTCCGTGAGGCAGACACCCTGTCTACTTTTAAGGCTAGGCTTAAAACTTTCATTTTTGATAAAGCTTATAGTTAGGGTGGCTCAGGTTATCCTGAGCTATCTCTATAGTTATGCTGCTATAGGCTTAGACTTTTGGAGGACATAGGGACCCCCATTTCATCATTCTGCTTCATTCTCTCTCTGTTCTCCTATTCTGCAGAATCTGTTAGTTCAATCTCTAACCTTCTGCTCTCTCTGCTTTTCCTCAGAGTAGCTTTGCCTCGTCTGTTCCTGTTTGGCTGTGACGTCATCCTGGAAAAAAAACATCAGCTGTGCTGCTTCTATCAACACCCTTGTTAATAGATGTTGGAGATCGGCCTGTTTTCCAGTGTGGTCCTGTTTCTCTGACCGTGACTGAGTGGATGTGCTCTCTTCGTCCTCTGGCATGGGAGCTGCCTTGGAGCTCGTCTGCCTGGCTGCGTGTTTCCTGGACGGGGCCGCCTTTTACAGCTGCTTTTTGTATCTCTGCTTCTGTCTCCTTGAACCCCAGTCGGCCTCGGCAGATGGCCGCTCACACTGAGCCTGGTTCTGCTGGAGGTTTCTTCCTGTTAAAAGGGAGTTTTTCCTCTCCACTGTTGCTACAAGCATGCTTAGTGTGAGGGATTGTATTTGAGTCAATGAGTCAATGCAATCAACTGGTTTTCCTTAGATAGAAAACTTTGTATCAATTTGACTGTATGATCTGGTTGAACTGTAAAGTGCCTTGAGATGACATGTGTTGTGAATTTGGCGCTATATAAATAAACTGAATTGAATTGAATTGAATTAATGAGATAGGCACAATCCCTTAATAACCCCAAAGAGAGGTAGAAAATGGGTTTATTTCCAGAATTGGCATATGATTTACTAGTAACCACATTAAGCACAGCCAGTGACATAAAACTAGCTACTTACCACCAGAGTTGCCTTCCATGCGGGTCATAACTTTAGCTTCTGTCTGAAAGCATCAAAAACCAAGCATTCGTTAAAATGTATGACATGTTGTTTCTGCATGTTGGATGTATTTCCTCCCATGGATGTAATGGCCACTCAGATCCAAACTTTTGATTGGTTTACCCAATGTGATGCCATTTTTTTTGTTTTGCTATTCTAGACTTATGTCTGGCGTAACTTGCGTGAAAAACGTGACGTAACTTACATAGAAAACCTGACGTAAATCGTGCTGCCCAGCGCTGGGCTGCCTGGAACCGCTAAGAGAACAGTGAAACGAGCTGCCAAACAGTGCCATGAAATTGGAACACATGGAACCGGTTCTGAACAGGAACCAGTTTTTGATTCCTATCCCTACTTATAGGGTCTATTTGGAAATGAGAGGGGCCAAAAGTTATGTCGGTCCACCATCTTCCCCACTACAGGCGATGGACCTGATCTTTTGGCCAAACCGGACAAGAATTTATGTAGTGTCCAGGCTTTCCACAATAAACACACAGATTATCAGAAATGTGTTGTTCCTTCCCGACCGATTTGCATCGGTCATGGGGATGACGGCGGAGCCTCCACCGAACGTGGTGATCTTAACCCATGTGCAGGCGGAACTAACGGTCAAATAGGTTTGTCTATTTGCCCCTGATTTCTGCCACGGAAAAATGGCGTCCAACCGAATAGCAAGGGCTACTAAACCTTCAAAAGTTTCTGGGTCCTTAACTCGGGCCAGTTCGTCCTTTAACTACAAACAAGACAGCTGCACTGTATCCGTTTTGGCAAAAAACACCGTCTTAAATTCATTTAAGAAAGCCTCAAAGGTGCAGCCAAAAGATCGGCAGTCTGGGAATAGAGCTTCAGCCCATCTGAGAGCTCTTCTGGTTAATAACCGTAAGATAAAAGAAATCTTGGCATGATCTAAGGCATAAGTGCGGGGAGACTGATTAAACACAAAGAAGCAGTGAAAAAGAAACCCTCCAGAATCTACTCTGTCTCCGGAGTATTTTTCCAGAATCAGAGACGATCGCTTTGAGAAAGGCAGGTTTGAGGAGCAGCTGTAGCCTATGGGGTCTTTTGTCCGACTCGGTGGTACCAAGGGGAGCGCCAGAGCAGAATCTGTTCAGCAGGGATTCTGTGACCAGTCCTCTGAGCAAGGAGACAGGGGGATGAGCAATCCAAAGCTCGACGAACACAATGGTTTAACACTCTGGCATCCTTTAGCTGGCTGAACGCTCCTCTTAAGCTCAGCAGAGCATCCTCAATGAGCCGCAGGTGCGGGGCCATGCCCACCTGTCAGCATCGACTACCTGTGGAAGAGGTTTGCACTGGCAGGACCAAGTCAGACTGCCTTTTTCCTGCGATTCAGAAGGAACTGAACGCAGTGTTTTTATTTTGTTTTATTACTTGCTGCTTCTTTTATTGCCCAAAGAAGCAGCAGGAAGCTGACCTTGACCGCCTGTGAGATGAAGAGACGAAGCAGTGCCGCAGAAGTGCTCCAAGCCGCGGCTATACGCTAACCACCGTAGCTAAAGGGAGACATCCCACATGCTACCATGAGTTATAAAATTAACCCCCTTGCAAATCGCCTCTTATTATTGCATTCCTGAGTCGTTATTCATTTTCCACCATAAACTGAATGAAACTTCACCGGTTGAATTCAGTTAATATCTGTGTCAGGGTTTATTTAAAATTAATCTGCTGCTATTATGAAGGACACTTTTAAATGCATTAGGTCTTGAACTTCGAATATTACGGACTTTGAACTGACTTTTAAATTGTCTCTTTCTCTTTTATTTCTTTAATTTTGCTTATTTTCAGTACTGGTTTGTGTTTTTGATTAGTTATTAGATATAATACTGTGAGATTGTAGCTAATAAAGGTATCATTGTATTTTAACCCGTGGTTTTTTGTGATCATTTTACACAGTGAACGATTTATTGTTAAGGCAGGATTCACTCTTCTTTCAGTAGCAACAGAGACACATTTTTTTGGGTTGGTGATTAATAACTCTGCTGATAGTCATAGCCTAAACTACTAAATTGGTGAAAGACAACTGGATTTTTAACAGCCGGATTCAGGAGTCTCACCCTTTTAGGAAAGGGGCTAAAACCCTGGTCAGTAAGCAAGTTACAGTTATAATCATTCAACTTGTGACCAAGTGTAAAATAAAATATAAAGAGACTTAATTAGTAGTAAAATATTTGTGCATTTAATTGCAGAAATATAAAAGCATCATTATTAGTGGTTCTAAAATCTTATATAAAAATATAATATGTGGCAACACAGTTCATTGATGGGCTGTATTTAAAACAGGACAAGTACAATTGGCTGAATTGGGGTTGTGCAAATAGCAATAATAAATATACAGTTGGGAAACACCAATAAAATCAATATGACACGGTCAAACAAATAAAAACAAAACAAAACATGCAAAGGTGCCCTTAAGTCAATCCAATGTGACACAGTCCAAAAAAGTCTATACAGGCTCAAACAACTAATGTACAGCTTAAACTTTAACCAAGGGAAAAAAACAGTGGATGGCGGCTCAGTGGCATCCAAATCATCACTAAAAAATGCAAATATTTTACATTCAGTATGACAATCATTTTATTATTAAAATTACTATCTTAACAATTTAAAAGTAATCTTTATTAACATCCAACAAAAGAACTCTCCCAGTTCTGGAGGCCAGCAGGTGATTGGATCTTTCAAGTAAGGTGGGACACACACTTTCCCAGGACTGATGACTGGTACTATTGCTTGGACCTAAGAGGATGTGGTCAGTATTGGCTGCACTGCTTTTGTGACAAACATATTGCATCCATTTACCTTCTTGTCTGTGCTCCAAACCCGGATTTGGCTTAAAAGCTCGAGTGTAATGGCTGCCAGTTGCCCTCTACAACCATGTGGAGTAACTGAGTGAAAGGCCCAGATCTGCCTCCCTTTGGCTTTTAAAGACTAAGCTCCGCCCCCCACTTCCTACTTCCTGGTTTACCCTATCACAAACTGATAATAAATAACTAGCTTTACTCTTGATTTGAATGACCTATTAATTAATTAACTTCCAGTTCTAGTTGTTTAATACATTCATGATCTTATGGTGAAGTGGCACAACATATTTTTGGTTTACGTCTGTGTGGGCCTGAGGTGAAATGAGGTGAAACATTTAAAATGTGTAAATGTGTTGCGAGTGGGTGCACTAGGATGGGAATTTTTTACTGAGCCTGTAAATGTTTTTTTTTTTTTTTCCTTCTGTTTACTTGCCTCGGTGCTCTGGGGGGGGGGGGGGGGGGGGGGGGGGGGGGGTGTTTGGCACTTCGCAACCACTATTGAGCATTTTTCTTTTGGATAAAATTTACATGCACAATTGCACTCTCACAAACAACTACAGGTGCTTGGTTCCAGGTAATTAGAGATTCACTTCCATACAGAAAGCCCATATTCTTATCTCCAGCTACCACACTATACATGTCAGATTAAATAATAATACTTAATAATACTTAAATAATACTACATACATTATAGTAGTATCAAGTAGTATAGTATCAAGGTTTCAATGTATCTGTCATACTATAATCTTTGGTTGTGCTTTTCTTTTTACATCTCTCTTTGGAGGTGGTGAAGCAGACAGAAGACGTTTTATCATTGTCTCCTTTTTATCCTTTCTTTCTTTCATCTTTTCATGTTTCATCTTTCTTTTTCCTGTTTTACCTTTCCTGTTCTACTTTCCCATTTCAGTGTCCATATAATCTGAAATACTTCCTGCAAGAATCATAATAAAGCTATCTACATGCATAAATCAAGCGCAACACAATGGCAAAAGCCCTATTTCTCCACTTGTGAAAGTAAAATTGTTAGGTTTTGTTTGGAATCAAGACAATAATTATTACTTATTGCCACATTGCCAGAGAGGACACTGTAAAAAAAAAAAAAAAAAAGGTTAAACGGTATTTGACATCTGAAAACATTGCTAAAAGTCTTTCCATGTTGTTTTAGTCCAGAGCAATTATTGGATTTCTTGGTCTAGAAAAGTGGCTGTCATCACTAGTCATCAAGTACCACTTCCCTGAGTGTTTTATGTGTTTATTTGCTGACATACATCGGACCCCTATGGAGCAATGATTACAGGCTTATGCCAAACTTATTTGTTGCTGAAAAGGCCATGGAATCCTTTCAATTAGGTGTGCCGTGACATAGAAATTATCTAAAACAGGCAGGCTGGAGCAGATATGATAACTGGTCTTGTCGTCTCTGGTTCTTCTTGAAATTCGATAACATTTTTGTGTCAAATCAGAATTATTCATAAGCTAAATAGAACTGTCCAGGAGTCAAGTTAAAGATCAGCACAATTAGAAGACTGAAAGATGCATGTACTAGATGAATTTCCTATTTTAAAACTGTTAGGTTTACTCAAAAAAGAATGCTATTGTATAATTTTTTTAAAATAGGACGAAAAGGGAGTTTTCGTTGAAAGTGTAGAACTTGTATTATTTAGATTTTAGATTTCGTTTACTGTGATTACCTTTAATTCAATCACTTATAAAGGACTTTATACAGCACCAACATTCAGATTGGTTAAACTAATTTTTATCCAAGAAAAAAACAGCTGGCTGCATCGAGTCATTGTCTCTGAGTGATACTCTCCTCTTGGACCAGCATGTGTCGACAGTAAATATTGGCTCGTATTGTGTCTCCACAATAAAAATAGTTCTAAAGGTAAGCTAGGTGGTTCAAGGTACACTATATTGCCAAAAGTATTTGCTCACCTGCCTTGACTCACATATGAGCTTAAGTGACATCCCGTTCCTAATCCATAGGGTTCAATATGACGTCGGTCCACCCTTTGCAGCTAGAACAGCTTCAACTCTTCTGGGAAGGCTGTCCACAAGGTTTAGGAGTGTGTTTATGGGAATTTTTGACCATTCTTCCAGAAGCGCATTTGTGAGGTCGCACACTGATGTTGGACGAGAAGGCCTGGCTCTCAGTCTCCGCTCTAATTCATCCCAAAGGTGTTCTATCGGGTTGAGGTCAGGACTCTGTGCAGGCCAGTCAAGTTCATCCACACCAGACTCTGTCATCCATGTCTTTATGGACCTTGCTTTGTGCACTGGTGCACAGTCATGTTGGAAGAGGAAGGGGCCAGCTCCAAACTGTTCCCACAAAGTTGGGAGCATGGAATTGTCCAAAATGTCTTGGTATGCTGAAGCATTCAGAGTTCCTTTCACTGGAACTAAGGGGCCAAGCCCAGCTCCTGAAAAACAACCTCACACCATAATCCCCCCTCCACCAAACTTTACACTTGGCACAATGCAGTCAGACAAGTACCGTTCTCCTGGCAACCGCCAAACCCAGACCCGTCCATCAGATTGCCAGATGGAGAAGCGCGATTCGTCACTCCAGAGAACGCGTCTCCACTGCTCTAGAGTCCAGTGGCGGCGTGCTTTACACCACCGCATCCGACGCTTTGCATTGCACTTGGTGATGTATGGCTTGGATGCAGCTGCTCGACCATGGAAACCCATTCCATGAAGCTCTCTGCGCACTGTTCTTGAGCTAATCTGAAGGCCACATGAAGTTTGGAGGTCTGTAGTGATTGACTCTGCAGAAAGTTGGCGACCTCTTCGCACTATGCGCGTCAGCATCCGCTGACCCCGCTCCGTCAGTTTACGTGGCCTACCACTTCGTGGCTGAGTTGCTGTCGTTCCCAAACACTTCCATTTTCTTATAATACAGCTGACAGTTGACTGTGGAATATTTAGGAGCGAGGAAATTTCACGACTGGATTTGTTGCACAGGTGGCATCCTATCACAGTTCCACGCTGGAATTCACTGAGCTCCTGAGAGCGACCCATTCTTTCACAAATGTTTGTAAAAACAGTCTGCATGCCTAGGTGCTTGAATTTATACACCTGTGGCCATGGAAGTGATTGGAACACCTGATTCCAATAATTTGGATGGGTGAGCAAATACTTTTGGCAATATAGTGTATTTTAAATAGCAAAAAAAAACAAAACAAAAAGAAATCATCAAAGACATCATATCATCAACAGAGACGTCAAAGCTGTGAAGCTGTTGTTCTCAATTCCTCTTTAGCAGTAGTGCGTTTTAGAATGTTAATCATATGTTTGGTTATAATTACTTTTTCTTTCTCTTCAGAATCTGTTATGCATGAATAGGTGTGTTAAGGGTGTGTTACTAATTTATTGGATTCTGTGACATCGTTCTTGATCTTTTACGGTGCTAACATTTAGACACACCTGTTCATTGAGGTGCGGTCATATGAAGTGTCTTTAAAGCAACTTTTACTAACGGCACCAGGGGGCCTCAAGGACCACATGGGGTGCCCTAAGCATCTTGTAAAAACAGCTCAACTCACCAGTGGGCTAGGATCAAATTTTGATTCTGTTGCTCTTCAATTCTTTTTATAAGGTTTTCAAAATGACCATATGTAAATGAAAATGAGAAATTTTAAGAAACATTAAAAATATGTTTATTATGCATGAAGTTTAAGTGAATGCTAACTCCTCCAGTTCATTTGGTCAGTATTGGTAGCCTTCCTATAACTCAGTACACATGAAGTATTTCTCAGGATTAAAAATTAGGTCGTTGACCCTGCTTTAAAGTGTTGCAGAACTCCTGATTCTTACTATAAAAACCAGGAGACCTTACACCCCAGATTAATCCAAATATCATTATAAAGATGATCCTTTCACTACCTCTCATTTGGACTCAACAGCAAAGGTCACCTGAATTATTATGTATGTATTCTCACAAGTTTCTAACAGTAGAAAATACTGCATTATATTTAACTTTTTTCAGTTGGCAGTGATATTCATTAAAAATTGAGAGGTGATTATTATTGCAATTATTCTAGTTTCACAGTTTTCTAAACATATTTATGTATTTGATACAAACATAAATAATAAAAGAACAATATTTTTTTTTTTTAAACCTAATACAAGTAAAGGTTCCAGTGGACTGAATGATGTCTCTGTCTGAATGCTTCTACTTTAAACTGGTTCTGTTGATCCATGTGTTTTAGTAATTATCTAAAGAAATCCAACAGATTCTAAAGGATGTTCAAAGCCTTTCTGCTTCAGTTTTGCTAAGACATTTTTAATCAGACTATGGTGTTCCAGTTGTATTCTCAATAGAGGTTATTTAATGATAATTCTTACTCATCATCTCCTTCTTCATCTGGAACCAGGTCACAGGAGTTTCAGTCTCAGCACAGAATCATAGACATCCCTCTCGGCAGACACCTCCAGTTTGTCCAGGGGAGGTGAGCTGTGCTTGAAAACCCTTAATTCAATTCAACGTATTTATATAGCGACAATTTACAATCCATGTCATCTCAAGGCAAATTAAATTTCAACCACATCATGCAGTCAAATTATTCAGTTTTCTATCTAAGGAAAACCAATTGATTGCATCGACTCATTGACTCGAACACAATCCCTCACACCAAGAATACTTGTAGCAACAGTGGTTAGGAAAACTCCCTTTGAGCACGAAGAAACCTATTAGCAGCAATCTGCCGAGGCCAACTGGGGTTCAAGTAGACAGTAGCAGACATACAGATAGTAACAGAGATACAAAAGGCACTGTCAACCAGCTTTACAGGCAGCCCCGTCCAGGAAACACACAGCCAGGCAGATGAACTCTGAGCCGGCCCCCATGGCCGAGGATGAATGCACATTCAGCCAGTCACAGTTAGAGAAACAGGAGTACACAGAAAAACAGGCTGAGCTCAGACATCTTTAAGTAAAGGTGTTGATGGCAGCGGCACAGCTAATATTTCTCTCCAGGATGCAGTCACAGCCAAACAGGAACAGACCACACAAAGCCACTATGAGAAAAAGAAGATAAAGAATAACATTAGAGATTGAACAAACAAAGTCTACAGAGTGGGAGAATAGAGAGAGAATAAAGCAGAATGATGAAATAGGGGTCCCTATGTCCTCCAGCAGTCTAAGACTATAGCAGCATAACTATAGAGATAGCTCAGGATAACCTGAGCCACTCTAACTATAAGCTTTATCAAAAAGGAATGTTTTAATCCTAGCCTTAAAAGTAGACAGGGTGTCTGCCTCACGGACTAAAACTGGTAGTTGGTTCCACAGGAGAGGAGCCTGATAACTAAAAGATCTGCCTCCCATTCTATTTTTAGAAATTCTCGGAACCACTAGTGAACCCGCAGATTGAGAGTGAAGTGCTCTGTTAGGAACATAAGAAAAAATCATATCTCTGATATAAGACGGAGGTTGGCCTTTTAAGGCTTTATACGTGAGAAGGAGGATTTTAAAAGTTTATTCTGGAATTAACAGGAGGCCAAGGCAGAGAAGCCAGTATAGGAGAGATATGATCACTGCTTTTAATTTTCATCAGAACTCTGGCTGCAGCATTTATTGGTCAGCTGAAGGCTTTCAACTACAGTTTTTGGACTTCCGGTAGTTTTTCAAGGACTCTGATCCAAAGACTGTTAGTTCCGTTTTGTCTGCATTGAGGAACAGAAAGTTAAGAGTCATCCAGGTTTTCATGTATTCAAATCATGCCAGTAATCTCTGTAATGTGTTAGTTTCATCTGGATTTATAGACATTTATAGCTGAGTATCATCAACATAACAGTGGAAATCAATCGCATGCCATCTAATGATTCTACCAACTGGGAGCAGATTTATGCTAAAGAGAATTAGTCCTAGCATTGATTCAAAGAAAACTTCTTGAGGAAGATTTATTATTAATGTGAACAAACTGAAATCGATCAGACAGATACGATTTAAACCAGTCTAGTACCGTTCCTTTAATTCTTATAAAATATTAAAGTCTTTCTAAAATAATGTTACGATCTACTGTGTAAAAATTCATAAACCTCCCAAGGGAGGCATTGATAGGAAATCCCAAAAAGATATACAAGCCACCGTAGGTGACTCCTTTCCTCAGTTAGCATTGACATCCCAGTCGCAGAAACAGCGCAAAAACTTCGAACGCTGTAGGCATTACTTTTCCTGCTTTTCCTTAAAGAAATTAATCAGATAGTTCTTATTTGATTCTTAATTCTTTCGAAAAAAGCTTCCCTCACAATAGTGCTTTTAAATATGGGTAATAGGCAACCTTCTTTGTACTTAGTGGACTGCGCAGCAATGTACTAAAAGGGAAAATCTGCTTCAGGTACCAGACCTGATGCAACTGTACGTAAAATACAATTTTAGCTTAGTCACATGTAGTGCTGTAACTAACACAACTTGAAAAGCTTGAAAATAAAAAGGAAAATGACTGCATTTAAGGTATTAATTGTTTGGTATGTGTTCTACTTCATTTGTTTTCTTTTTGTGTTTCTATAAAACAGAGATGGGAGTGTCTACAGGCTTTGTAATGAAGGGTGATGCCATGATTCAACAAGCTGCTCAATTCAACTACATCCAATGCGTAAGGACCGAAGGGTAGAATCTTTTCTATTTTTGTGATGATGGGGGAAGAAATTCTAAAAAAAAGGGTCTATATAGTTGTTTAAAAAAAACAAAACAAAACACTTAAGACCTGACATCTGCAACAGGGAGGTCAGAGCTGAGAAGCTTCTTTTCTCAAAGTGTGTTTTATGATGTTAATCACATGTTTGGTTTTAATTACCTTTTCTTCTCTTTTCATACTCTGGTATGCATAAATAGGTGAGTTAAGGGTGTGTTAACTTGTTTTTCGATTCTGTGACATCGTTCCCTGATGTTTGACGCTGTAAACATGGGAACACACCTGTTATATGATGTCAAAGGATGAGTATATAAAGTATAGCAGGACTCCTGAGTTTTAGTATCAAAACCAGGAGACCTTACAAACAGGATTCATCTGAACATCACTATGAAGCTGATCTTTTTTCTGACTGTCATCTGGGCTCTCTACAGCAAAGGTAACAATAATAATTGTGCATGTACTTTTATTTTAAGTTTAGAGCTTTCAAAACCTTTTCTTTTTTCCGTGACTTTTTTTCAAAAGAGAGAGCTGGGTATACAAATACATGACAACAGACAGGTTATATATATATATATATATATATATATATATATATATATATATATATATATATATATATATATATATATATATATATATATATATGTATATATATATATATATATATATATATATATATATATATATATATTATAGACATAGTGATATTATATACATTTATACACATGTATGATCGATCAACAGACAGACAGACAGACGGACAGACGGACAGATAGATAGATAGATAGATAGATAGATAGATAGATAGATAGATAGATAGATAGATAGATAGATAGATAGATAGATAGATAGATAGATAGATAGATAGATAGATAGATAGATAGATAGATAGATAGATAGATAGATAGATAGATAGATAGATAGATAGATCACAACTATAATGAACATTGCAACTGATCCCTGGATGGATGGATGGATGGATGGATGGATGGATGGATGGATGGATGGATGGATGGATGGATGGATGGATGGATGGATGGATGGATGGATGGATGGATGGATGGATGGATGGATGGATAGATAGATAGATAGATAGATAGATAGATAGATAGATAGATAGATAGATAGATAGATAGATAGATAGATAGATAGATAGATAGATAGATAGATAGATAGATAGAAAGATCACAACTATAATGAACATTGCAACTGATCCCTAAATGTGTCCCAAAAGTTTTTTTTTAAATATATAAAAATCACGTCATGCTGTTCCATTTGATACAATAGTTGTTAATGATCATTTTTATGACAAAAAAAAAACTTGGTCTTTGATTTCTCTTTCTCGTAATGCAGTATTGTTATCACTTCTAATTCTCTATCATGCCTTAGGCCTTAAGTAAGAGAAATCTTACTTTGAAAATTTGTCATTTCCCAACTATAGTTTAATTTAACATATTTCTGACTATTTATTCACAGGTTTTTAAACAATTCTTTAATTACTACTTTTCCATTATTTGCAGCTGGGGCTCTGCAGTGCATCACCTGCACCAATCAGGCATGTTCAACCACAGCACCACTAACATGTGGCTCAGAGACGATGTGCATAACAGCTAACATTAAAGGTATTGGTGTGTTTATGTCTTGCTACTTTTTATAGTCAGAACTTCAGCTTTCATTTCAGGCTGTGTATGCTTTCTATTAAAAACAACAAATATCCCATTGCCTTTGCAGGAACTCAGTTTGGAGTTCCAGGAACACAAATCTACAAAGCCTGCGCACCACCCTCTCTGTGTCCAAGCACAGGCACTCAGACGTTTTCAGTCAACTTGGGTTACCAAAGTGCAATTGCATCTGCTGAGTGCTGCAACACTGACAACTGCAATTCACAAACTCTATCTTGTAGGTTTCATCCGGAGTTTTAATAAAACTGACATTTCCTTTGTGTTATGTGTGTTTAACCTGTTTCTCTTTTATCTGCGGTTTTCATTTCAGCGCCACCTACACCGCAACTCAACTCCCTTCAGTGTGTTGTTTGTGACCCCACCACATCTCAGTGTACCACTCCCATCCCATGTTCAGGAGATGAGAGCAACTGTGTGACAGCAACTTGTAAGTTTACATTTGTGATACAGTAGTTTGGATGGAATATTGTAATTCTAAAAAATACTTTAGAGCTGGAATGATTCAAAAGCTAATGTTAGAAGCTGAAGAAAGCACAAAGAGCAGTCTTCTGTTGTTTGAATACTTGGATTGATTGTTCTTTGGAAATAAATTGGACTGACTCAACTTTCTTTTAAATATTAACAGTAAACGATGAAACAAACACAATTCAAGCGCTGGGATGTATTAGTCCAAGTACATGTGCAGCTGCTTCAAGTCTGGGTAATTTGCCATTCATGGAGAGTGTTGGTTCGATAACTAGTGGACCAACCTGCTGTTCAAAAAGTTTGTGCAATGATCCAAGAACAACAACTACAACTGCTACCCCAACAACTACAACAGTGACACCAACTACCACAACCATGGCACCAACAACTACAACTGCAGCACCAACCACGACAACAGCAGCACCAACTACAACAACTGCTGCACCAACCACCACAACTGCAGCACCAACTACAACAACAGCTGCACCAACCACCACAACAGTGGCACCAACCACCACAATAGCAGCACCAACCACCACAACAGCAGCACCAACTACAACAACAGCTGCACCAACCACCACCACAAATGCTGCACCCACCACCACATCCGCATCACCAACCACTACAACAGTGGCACCAACCACCACAACCGCAGCACCAACAACTACAACAGTGGCACCAACCACTACAACTGCAGCACCAACAACTACAACAGTGACACCAACTACCACAACCATGGCACCAACAACTACAACTGCAGCACCAACCACGAAAACAGCAGCACCAACTACAACAACAGCTGCACCAACCACCACAACAGTGGCACCAACCACCACAATAGCAGCACCAACCACCACAACAGCAGCACCAACTACAACAACAGCTGCACCAACCACCACCACAAATGCTGCACCCACCACCACATCCGCATCACCAACCACTACAACAGTGGCACCAACCACCACAACCGCAGCACCAACAACTACAACAGTGGCACCAACCACTACAACTGCAGCACCAACCTTCACAACTGCAACACCAACAACTACAGCAGTGGCACCAACCACCACAACAGCAGCATCAACTACAACTGCTGCACCAACCCCCACAACTGCTGCACCAACCACCACAACTACTGCACCAACCACAACAGCAGCGCCAGCCACTACAACAGTGGCACCAACCACCACAACTGCAGCACTAACCACGACAACAGCAGCACCAACTACAACAACTGCTGCACCAACCACCACAACAGCAGCACCAACTACAACAACAGCTGCACCAACTACCACAACCGCTGCACCAACCACTACAACAGCAGCACCAACTACAACAACTGCTGCACCAACCACCACAACAGCAGCACCAACTACAACAACAGCTGCACCAACCACCACAACAGCAGCACCAACTACAACAACAGCTGCACCAACCACCACAACCGCTGCACCAACCACTACAACAGCAGCACCAACTACAACAACAGCTGCACCAACCACCACAACCGCTGCACCAACCACTACAACAGCAGCACCAACCACCACAACTGCTGCACCAACTACCACATCTGCTGCACCCACCACCACATCCGCAACACCAACTACTACAACAGTGGCACCAACCACCACAACTGCAACACCAACAACTACAACAGTGGCACCAACCACCACAACAGCAGCACCAACTACAACTGCTGCACCAACCACCACAAGTGCTGCACCAACCACCACAACAGCAGCGCCAGCCACTACAACAGTGGCACCAACCACCACAACTGCAGTACTAACCACTACAACAGTGGCACCAACCACCACAACTGCAGCACCAACCACAACAACTGCTGCACCAACTACAACAACTGCTGCACCAACCACCACAACAGCAGCACCAACTACAACAACTGCTTCACCAACCACCACAACTGCTGCACCAACCACCACAACAGCAGCACCAGCCACTACAACAGTGGCACCAACCACCACAACTGCAACACCAACAACTACAACAGTGGCACCAACCACCACCACCGCAGCACTAACCACTACAACAGTGGCACCAACCACCACAACTGCAGCACCAACCACAACAACTGCTGCACCAACTACAACAACTACTGCACCAACCACCACAACAGCATCACCAACTACAACAACTGCTTCACCAACCACCACAACAGCTGCACCAACCACCACAACTACTGCACCAACCACAACAGCAGCGCCAGCCACTACAACAGAGGCACCAACCACCACAACTGTTGCACCAACCACCACAACAACAGCACCAACTACAACCACTGCTGCACCAACCACCACAACCACAGCGCCAACCACTACAACAGTGGCACCAACCACCAAAACTGCAGCACCAACCACTACAACAGCAGCACCAACCACCACAACTGCTGCACCAACTACCACATCTGCTGCACCCACCACCACATCCGCAGCACCAACCACTACAACAGTGGCACCAACCACCACAACCGCAGCAACAACAACTACAACAGTGGTACCAACCACCACAAGTGCAGCACCAACTACAACTGCTGCACCAACCACTACAACAGTGGCACCAACCACCACAACAGCAGCACCAACTACAACTGCTGCACCAACCACCACAACTGTTGCACCAACCACCACAACAGCAGCGCCAGCCACTACAACAGTGGCACCAACCACCACAACTGCAGCACCAACCACCACAACTGCAACACCAACAACTACAACAGTGGCACCAACCACCACCACCGCAACACTAACCACTACAACAGTGGCACCAACCACCACAACTGCAGCACCAAAACCAACAACTGCTGCACCAACTACAACAACTGCTGCGCCAACCACCACAACAGCAGCACCAACTACAACAACTGCTTCACCAACCACCACAACTGCTGCACCAACCACCACAACAGCAGCACCAGCCACTACAACAGTGGCACCAACCACCACCACCGCAGCACTAACCACTACAACAGTGGCACCAACCACCACAACTGCAGCACCAACCACAACAACTGCTGCACCAACTACAACAACTGCTGCACCAACCACCACAACAGCAGCACCAACTACAACAACTGCTTCACCAACCACCACAACAGCAGCACCAACCACCACAACTGCTGCACCAACCACCACAGCCGCAGCGCCAACCACTACAACAGTGGCACCAACCACCACAACTGCAGCACCAACCACTACAACAGCAGCACCAACTACAACAACAGCTGCACCAACCACCACACCCGCTGCACCAACCACTACAACAGTGGCACCAACCACCACTGCAGCACCAACCACTACAACAGCAGCACCAACTACAACAACGCCTGCACCAACCACCACAACAGCAGCACCAACTACAACAACAGCTGCACCAACCACCACAACTGCTGTACCCACCACCACAACCGCAGCACCAACCACTACAACAGTGGCACCAACCACCACAACTGCAACACCAACAACTACAACAGTGGTACCAACCACCACAACAGCAGCACCAACTACAACTGCTGCACCAACCCCCACAACTGCTGCACCAACCACAACAACAGCTGCACCAACCACCACAACAGCAGCGCCAGCCACTACAACAGTGGCACCAACCACCACAACTGTTGCACCAACCACCACAACAACAGCACCAACTACAACCACTGCTGCACCAACCACCACAGCCGCAGCGCCAACCACTACAACAGTGGCACCAACCACCACAACTGCAGCACCAACCACGACAACAACAGCACCAACTATAACAACAGCTGCACCAACCACCACATCCGCTGCACCAACCACTACAACAGTGGCACCAACCACCACAACCGCAGCACCAACCACTACAACAGCAGCACCAACTACAACAACTGCTGCACCATCCACCACAACAGCAGCACCAACTACAACAACAGCTGCACCAACCACCACAACTGCTGCATCAACCACCACAACTGCTGCACCCACCACCACATCCGCAGCACCAACCACTACAACAGTGGCACCAACCACCACAAACGCAGCACCAACAGCTACAACAGTGGCACCAACCACTGCAACACCAACAACTACAACAGTGGCACCAACCACCACAACAGCAGCACCAACTACAAGTGCTGCACCAATCGCCACAACTGCTGCACCAACCACCACAACTGCTGCACCAACCACCACAACAGCAGCGCCAGCCACTACAACAGTGGCACCAACCACCACAACTGCAGCACCAACCACAACATCTGCTGCACCAACAACTACCACACTGTTATCAACTACCACAACTGTTGCACCACCCACTACAACTGCAGCACCAACAACTACAACTTCGGCACACATGACCACAGCTGTTGCAGCAACTACAACAACCGTGGCACCAGCAACCACCACAACAGTGGCAGCAGCAACTACCACAACTGTGGCACCAGCAACCACAACCAAATCACCTACATCATCCACAGCATCCCAGTCAGCCACCACTGCATCAACCACAAGTAGTGCTTCTAGCGTCGCCATGGGCACACTTCATCTATTACTTTTATTGACTATTGTCATTCTGTAAATATCTTTACAAAATTAAAAGCATCATATCAATGGTAAATTAAGAAATGGTTAGTCACAAACGTCATAGAAGTCTATTTTTAATGTCTTATGCTTTCCTTTGATTGATTTTATTTATTGGCCTCTTATTTTTGATTCTTATTTAATTATACTGTAGGTATTACTTGTTATGCTCATATTTTCTTTCTTATTTAACTTGTGTACTGCAGCTGTGTCTTATTAAAGTCTAACTTAATATTCATGTTGTCTGTATTTTTGAAGGGAAAAAATTAATATGTACACAAATAATCCCCAATATACATTAGATAAAATAAGCTCAATGGATCATTTTAATTGCCCAGACTTTCACTAAAGAAGTAAAAACCATTCGATCTATTTGGAGCCTTTTGTCATGTTGGGGTCTAATCTTCTAAACCACATGCAGAAACACTCAAGAGACAGGAAAAAAGTTAAAAGGTTTATTGACAATGTTTTCAGAAAAATGTGAACGGGGTCTTGGTTCGTCAGGCTGGTCACAGGAGGGAAGCAACTAGAGGACAGATCGGTTAGAGTGGATCCAGGAAAATTGCTGTTTAACGGCGGTTTGGGTTAATACCTGCTCAGGTGGTATTCTGATCGGCAGGGGGGGAACCTTGAGGGTCCAGAGGCTGATCGGCAGGCTGAGGGCAGAGGCGGTGACGGAGGCTGAGGCGGAGGGCAGACAGGCAGGTTCCAGGCAGCGAGAGTTTTCTCCAGGAGTTGACTGATTACCAGATATGTCAGGATCAGAGAGGCAGAAGAACACAGAGTCAGAGAGGTTCTCAAAAGATCAGGAAAAACAGATCAGAATTAGCTGGCTCAGGTTTGCTGGTACCATTACTGGCAAACACTCTGGCAGGGAAGTGTCAGATGAGCAGATGGGAAACAGGTGTCAGCTCATGCCCTCAGGAGGAAGATCTCAGGCTCCCTCTGGTGGAGAAAGGTGACAAGCCTCCAGATCCCAACACCTTTTTTTTTTATGTGGGTCGGGTGTTAATTTCAAACAGCTTAAAGGAGAAGTTCGGTTTTTTACACTTTAAGCCCATTTTCTGTAGTGTCCAGGATGAAATCGAATGATCGACACCAAAAGTTTGACAATTGCTCCTGTCTCTGCTTTTTGGCTCATTTAGAATCACCCTCTGGCTGCTTTAGAATAGCTTGCATAGAGCATGTCCGATAATGTCCTTAAAACAACCTTAAACGTTCTTTTTTTTAAATATGCTACTCACCGGGTCGTCAGCGCTGTTCAGTGACGTTCCAAAAAAAGTTTCGTAAAGAAAAAACGTTCCTGTAGTGTTTTATTTAGCATTTTGAAAATCCCATTGAGTTCTGTAGGAATAGTCAATATTCCGCTGCCACCGGAAACGGAAATGGGGCCTGTTTACACAGTTGTAGTCTTTTCGCTTCACTCTGTGTACTCCGACGTCGAGGTGCTAACGTCTCTGTTAAACACTTAAAAAAAAACTCTGAAAATGGAATACGAAAGGTGGATTCTTGATTCTCGACGTCGGAGTACACAGAGTGAAGCGAAAAGACTACAACTGTGTAAACAGGCCCCATTTCCGTTTCCGGTGGCAGCGGAATATTGACTATTCCAACAGAACTCAATGGGATTTACAAAATGCTAAATAAAACACTACAGGAACGTTTTTTCTTCACGAAACTTTATTTGGAACGTCATTGAACAGCGCTGACGACACGGTGAGTAGCATATTTTAAAAAAAAGAACGTTTAAGGTTGTTTTAAGGACATTATCGGACATGCTCTATGCAAGCCATTCTAAAGCAGCCAGGGGGTGATTCTAAATGAGCCAAAAAGCAGAGACAGGAGCAATTGTCAAACTTTTGGTGTCGATCATTCGATTTCATCCTGGACACTACAGAAAATGGGCTTAAAGTGTAAAAAAACGAACTTTTCCTTTAATGTAATTCTATAAATAGAATCAGTTTTTTCTTCATATTATTTCTATTTTATGATGTTCTGCATCTGCATACGTTTTGATAAAAATTGAAAGCCAAAAAATAGGAAGTGTCTGCATTTATGCTGGATTTCAGATGTGCTTTCTCGAAGATGACATGACAGCCATGGTCCATTTTCTTTGTTTTTTTAATCTTCTGTCTTGCTGTAAGCCCATTATCAATTTTGGTTAGACATAAAAACTCAAAAATTAAGTAATTTCCTTTTAGCTTCTGGGAAGCTGGTTCCTGGAAAATTGTGTAGACTGTTGGTGGCTGGCAATTAGCAGGGCACTGCCCCACCCATCCAACGACCTTGATTAAGGCATTAAAAAATAAAAACAATTATAGTAGAATCAAAATATTTCAGAATACATAAAACTAGTTTTTACAAAACATACATATATAAATATATAACAAGAACAACATGGCTGCGCTACTGGGCAGCAGCTTTATACAGATTTTGACAACTCTACAAATTAGCCATACATCCTGCATCTATGACCGCCAGTGTCTGCCAGGGTTAGCAGTACTGCTGTCTATTTGCCCTCCAGGGCTAATGCAAAAGAGGCCATGAAAATTCTTTACCAGGCTCTCTGAGCTTCAATTTGCACACACGGAGGGCATTTTTATCATTGCTGGCGATTTTAACCAGGCTAAGCTGAAGACTGTTCTCCCTTATTTTTACCGATATGTGAACTTTGTAACTCAGGGTCAAAACACTCTAGACCTGGTTTACTCTAACATCAAAGATGCATTCAGAGCAGCCCCCTGCCCTTTCCACGGGTCATCACATCACCTATCTATCAAGCTAATTCCTACATACAGGCCCCAGCTAATCAGGACAAAAACAACATTAAGGTAGGTCAGGGTGTGGACTGAGGGGGCCATGGAGAAATTCCAGGACTGTTTTGAGTGCTCTGACTGGAACATGTTCAAAGCTGCAACAACCTATGACTACAAAATATATATAGATGAGTATTCCATGACTGTGTCAGCCTACATTAACAAATGCATTTAGAAAGTCGTTGCCATAAAGTACATCCCCAACCGGGCCAACCAAGGATCCTGGATGAATTGAGAGGTTCAGAAATCACTAAAAGCGGGAAACTTAGCTTCCAAGTCTGGTGACAGAGAGGTATTAAGGACAGCACGTGCCAACTTGAACCATGCCATCAGATCAGTGAAGCAGAACCACAGAAGCAAGATCCGGGATCTGTTCACCAATGCCAGCAACACCTGGAGGATGTGGACATATTTAGCACCTCACTGGACCAATCGATTGTGCCAGCATGCTTTAAGTCTGCCACATTTAATTCAGTCCCAAAGAAGCCTCAGGTCATCTCATTCATGGACTGACTGTTATTCAATGAAGTGCTTCAAAAGACTAGTTAAAAACACATCGTCCCCAGTCTTCCCCCAACATTCAACGTGTTCAAGTTTGCATATTGACCGAACTGCTACAATGAGGATCTCTTCCGCTCTTCACCTGATCCTAGCACACCTGTAGGAGAAAAACACAGACGTGCAGATGCTGTTCCTGGACTTCAGTTCAGCTTTTAACACCATCATCCCACATCATCTGATAGGTAAAGTGGGACAGCTGGGCTTCAATACACTCCACCGCAAATTGGCTGCTAGACTTCTTGAGAAACAGACCCCAGAGAGTCCGATTTGGACAGAACACCTCTGATTTCATCAGTCTTCACAGGCTCCCCTGAGGGCTGCGTCCTGAGCCCCCTGCTGTTCACCATGATGACACATGACTGCGTCCCCAGGTTTCACTAACAGGTGTTAGTGAAACCCAGATTATGGACTAAAGTCTACTAATTTTCATGAATGCCATGATTCACTATAGACTAATTGATGAGCTGTCCAATTGCCTTACTTGGTGACAAACCTGAGAGGTAATTTACTTTTGCCCTGCTTGTAGATAGTGACAAAGAAGTTGGTATGATAATTCAAAGGCCCAGTTCAGGAAAATCATGGTTGTTTTGTTTAAATATGCAAGCTTGTTTTGTTTAAATATGCTCTTTTTTCAGGCTGTTTCTGTAATGATCCTTAAGTGTTACTATTTGTCCTCCAGGACAGGCTGGCAAAGTCTCATCCTTCAATGAATTTTTTTTTCAAGATGTGTACTCACTCTTTATTTTTCCTGCAGGTGCGGAATATCAGGAGAGAGAAATAAAATTAATGTGTCGGCTAAGGGCAGCCACAGAGAGGGGCTGAGATAGTCGCAAGCACTGGACCTTGATTAGATGGTTTGAATATGTTCTGACTGACTTGATGCCAATCCAATTTTATTTATAAAGCATTTTAAAATTTCTCAAAGGACCAAAGTGCTATACAGTGAAACAACATCACACCATTAAACAGACTAAAAAAACCATACAAGCATAAATGACTAGATTAAATCAGAACTAAAAATCTATGATAAAATAAAAATAAAAGTAATTTCAAATAATGTATCACAGACTAAAATCCACATCTCACACAGTTTTGTAATGATCTCACAATGTTGGACCCAGAATTCGAGGCGAGACAGACAATAGGAAAATTCAAAGCGTTTATTTAAACTGACAGGAGTGCGGGGCTGCTCGTCTGCTGTGGGATGGATCTCTGCAGGGGTAGGAGAATACAGGTCAGTGGCTGGATGTGGAGCTGAATACGACTTGGAGCAAAGTCACTAACCTGATTCAAAGTTTAGTCCGTTCGTGGAGAACACAGCTGAATCCAGACGAGCGATGCCCCCAGAGTTCCTAGAGAGCGAGCGGAGAGGGCACCAGCCGACGCCGAGCAACAACCAAGTCCAGAAGGGAAATCCAAGGCCGAAGTCAGAAGACAGGTCAGTGGCTGGATGTGGAGCTGAATACGACTTGGAGCAAAGTCACTAACCTGATTCAAAGTTCAGTCCTTTCGCGGAGAACACAGCTGAATCCAGACGAGCGACGCCCCCAGAGTTCCTAGAGAGCAAGCGGAGAGGGCACCAGCCGACGCCGAGCAACAACCAAGTCCAGAAGGGAAATCCAAGGCCGAAGTCAGAAGACAGGTCCAGGTTTAGAAGCTGGTAGAATCCAGGATCAGATCAGACAAACAGAGCAGACAGGGGCAAGGAAAAACTCAAAATTGTTAGCACAGTCTCTTACACAGCTTTTCACCTAGCCATTTAAGACACACTCAAGCTGAAATTCCTTTTCGTGTGACCACCCTTCACGGCACACTCATTTATTTCCACACAGGTGTAGGCCATTGATCATCTTGTCACGTGAGCATGTAATTGTGACGTCATCTTTACCACAGAAACAATTAAGAATAAACAATATTGAGAGCACAGCTCAACACCCCCATTTGCTCACATTTCATAACATTGTCAATAACAGAAATTCAGCCTTATACACCCAAAACTTTACATTGTTCATAAGACATTCTGTACAGTCATTTCATACTTTACCAAAAAGAAAACCATTAAACATTGACAATTTTGATTTGGTTGCTGGTTTGGTCATTACATCAGCAACCATCTGATCTGTTGGACAGTACTCCAGGGTAACCCTGCCTGAATTTAAAATGCACCTCACAAAATGGTATTTAATGTCCACATGTTTGCATCTTTGTCTCTGTACAGTACTTTTAGCTAATGCTATAGCTCCCTGGTTGTCCTCATAGATTTTGCATCTGTATTCTCGACCATCAAATGATTTTAAGAGCTGCTGCAAGTAAATGCACTCTTGTGTGGTTGCAGCCAAAGCCACATACTCAGCCTCACAAGTTGACAAAGCTACAGTGGGCTGTCTTTTTGATTTCCATGAGACTGGTGGACCATCTTTGGATAGACTGATGCAATAACCTGATGTACTTCTTCGGTCACTCACATTAGCTGTCCAATTTTCATCACTGTATGCATATATGATGCCATTATCTGTGTACTTCTGAAAGCTCAGTACTTTGTTTTCAATCCCATTTAAGTACCTTAGAGTGTGTTTAACAGTAGTCCACTGCTCAGTAGTTGGTGTTGTAAAATACTGTGACAATTTACTGACTACAAAACACAAGTCTGGTCTTGTACAAATAGCTAGAAAGATCAGACTACCAACAATTTCTCTGTATTTTTTCACATCCTCCAATGTTTCAGCATCCTCACTGTAATCTAGTCTCTGTTCACACGGTGTAGACCTAGCTTTACAGTTTTGCATGTCAAACCTCTCCAGTATTGTTGACAAATATGTACATTTAAACATTTTAACACAGTCTTTGTTTTGTTCAAATTCCTAAGAAATGAGTTAAACGTCCAAGGTCTTTCATTCTAAAGTGAGAGCTTAGCATATCTTTTACATTTTTCATAATCATGTCATCGTTTGTTGCAATAATCAAATCATCAACCCAAATTATTATGTACACTTCCTGATCATCTGTAATTTTACTGTACACACAATGATCAGCTGGATTTTGTACAAAGTCATTCTCATATAGATAGTCATGCAACATTTTGTTCCAGTTGGGTCCTGATTGTTTAACTCCATACAGGGATTTCTCCAATTTACAAACCAGTCTGTCATTTCCTTTAGCTTTAACTTCATAACCCTGTGGCTGTTCCATATAGATCTCTAATTCAATCGGTGCATGCAAATAGGCCGTTTTTACATCCATCTGGTGAACAATGAGATCCTCCTGTGCTGCTTTTTGTGCCAACACTCGGATACTGGTCATGTTAGCTAGGGTGACCAAACGTCCGTATTTCCCGGGACATATCCGTATTTCACGTCCTGTCCCGGGTGTCCCGGGTTTTTTTTAGAAAGTGAGGAAATGTCCTGATTTCACTACGCACGACGCTCCGTGTGACGTAATCCCTGAGCCGCGTCAGTGCGGGCAGCCCTGTTCTTAATCAGAGGCTCTGTTCGAAAACCTGGGACGCATCCTCCAAGGACGCGGTCTACCTAGACTGGATCCTAATTCGAACAGGTCCACCCTTCGGCGGGTTTTACTGCCGTATGCTCTGTTGCTTAGCAACCGTGAAAGTTGACACACAAAGCAGGAAAAGAATGAATACCGAGGTTTTCAAAACTGTTTGTTTATTTATTTATTTTTTTTTAAGTTAAAGTGAACAAAGACTACACTCACAAGAATCCAGAGTGGAATAAAGATTCCAACCACCGGGAGCAGGAACAAATAAAATCAAATGTAATGATAGAAACCTTAGTCGGTTAAATAACCTGCTGCTGTCATTTTGCACATCTCTGATGTCCATAGCTGCATATTGGTTATTAATTCTCCAGTGTTATATTGTTAAAGCACTTTAAAGAATTTTATTTTTTATATTTTAACTCTTCCCTATTATGTTATTCTTATACATTTTTTCTAAGGTCCACATTTGTGTGACCATTTTCAATAATCTTTCTGCTGCTGTAAATGTGCCCATTGTGGGACAATGAAGGGATTTTCTGTTCTATTCTAAAAAAGGGTTAGAAATATATAAGTAAATCTAAACAATGTATCTACAAAATATATCTCCAAAATCTCTAATATTCAACAACAAAAAATACTTAGTTAAGCATATTGTGCAAAACAACAATAAAAAAATTAAACTCCTATCAGATTTATAGTTCCCACTCTGCAGATATATTAGAATCTGTCCTTAAATTACAGCCAAACCCATTTACACAGTAACAGATAAAAACCTTTAGATAAATCAAACATTACCGCCACATATCTGACTCAATAACCATTAAAACAACTATTTTCACTCATTTCAGACGGAACTATTCACAGAGTTGTATTATATTAAACTGAACTTCCAATTTTTACCACTGTTCTGCGCCAAGTAACATTTCCTCTGATCACGGAGCAAATCCCGATGATGAGACATTTGTTCTTTTCAATCAACCACCACCCCCCCCCCCCCCCCCCCACCCACCCACCCCGCCCCCGCACTCCAAGTTGTCCTGGTTTTCCCAAATGAAAATATGGTCACCCTATGTTAGCAGTAGGAGAAATAGTGCTTTTAAATATGGGTAATAGGCAACCTTCTTTGTGCTTAGTGGACTGCGCAGCAATGTACTAAAAGTGAAAATCTGCTTCAGGTACCAGACCTGATGCAACTGTAAGCAAGTACAGTTTTACCTTAGTCACATTTAGTGCTCCTCTGAAAAATAAAAAGGAAAATGACTTGATTTAAGGTATGAATTGTTTGGTATGTATTCTACTTCATCTGTGTTTTTTTGTGTTTCTATGAAACAGAGATGGGAGTGTCTACAGGCTTTGTAATGAAGGGTGATGCCATGGTTCAACAAGCTGCTCAATTCAACTACATCCAATGCGTAAGGACCAAAGGGTAGAATCCTTTATAATTTTGTGATAATGGGGGAAGAGATTCTAATAAATAGTCTATATAGTTGTTTAAAAAAAACAAAACAAAACACTTAAGACCTGACATCTGCAACAGTGAGGTCAAAACTGAGAAGCGTCTTTCCTCAATCCCTATTTTGCAGAACTGTGTTTTATGATGTTAATCACATGTTTGGTTTTAATTACCTTTTATTCTCTTTTCATACTCTGGTATGCATAAATAGGTGAGTTAAGGGTGTGTTAACTTGTTTTTCGATTCTGTGACATCGTTCCCTGATCTTTGACGCTGTAAACATGGGAACACACCTGTTATATGATGTCAAAGGAGGAGTATATAAAGTATAGCAGGACTCCTGAGTTTTAGTATCAAAACCAGGAGACCTAACAAACAGGATTCATCTGAACATCACTATGAAGCTGATCTTTTTTCTGACTGTCATCTGGGCTCTCTACAGCAAAGGTAACAATAATAATTATGCATGTACTTTTAAAATTTTCAATAGAAAACTACCACACTAGAGCAAAGAGGGAGTATTTTGTAATTATTTTAATTTTAGAGCTTTCAAAACGTTTTTTTTTTTCCGTGACTCTTTTTCAAAAGAGAATTATATGAAAAATCATATGAAAACAGAGACAGGTTTTTTTTATATATATGTATATACACATATATATATATATATATATATATATATATATATATATATATATATATATATATATATATATATATATATATATATATATATATATATATATATATATTATATACATTTATACACATATGTGATCGAAAGACGGACGGACGGATCACAATTATAATGAACATTGCAACTGATCCCTAAATGTGTCCCAAAAGTTTTTTGTTTTTTTTTTATATATCAAAATCACGTCATGGTGTTCCATTTGATACAATAGTTATTAATGATCATTTTTATGACAAAAAAAAAACTTTGATTTCTCTTTCTCATAATGCAGTATTGTTATCTCTTCTTATTCTCGACAATGCCTTAAGCCTTAAGTAAGAGAAATCTTACTTTTTAAATTAGCTATTTCCCAACTATAGTTTGATTTAACATATTTTTGACTATTTATTCTCAGGTTTTTAAACAATTCTTTAATTACTACTTTTCCACTGTTTGCAGCTGGGGCTCTGCAGTGCATCACCTGTACTGATCAGGCATGTTCAACCACAGCACCACTAACATGTAGCTCAGAGACGATGTGCATAACAGCTATCATTAAAGGTATTGGTGTGTTTATGCCTTACTATTTTTTATAATTGGAACTTCTGCGTCATTTTCAGACTGTCTATTCTTTCAAATAAAACAATAAATATCCCATTGGCTTTGCAGGAACTCAGTCTGGAGTTACAGGAACACAAATCTACAAAGCCTGCGCACCATCCTCTCTGTGTCCAAGCACAGGCTCTCAGACGTTTTCAGTCAACCTGGGTTACCAAAGTGCAATTGCATCTGCTGAGTGCTGCAACACTGACAACTGCAATTCACAAACTCTATCTTGTAGGTTTCATCCGGAGTTTTAATAATACTGACATTCTCTTTGTGTTATGTGTGTTTAACAAGTTTCTCTTTCATCTGCGGTTTCCATTTCAGCGCCACCTACACCGCTACTCAACTCCCTTCAGTGTGTTGTTTGTAACCCCGCCACATCTCAGTGCACCACTCCCATCCCATGTTCAGGAGAGGAGAGCAACTGTGTGACAGCAACTTGTAAGTTTACATTTGTGATAGTTTGGATGAAATATTGTAATTCTAAAAAAATACTTTAGAGCTGGAATGATTCAAAAGCTAATGTTAGAAGCTGAAGAAAGCACAAAGAGCAGTCTTCTGTTGTTTGAATACTTGGATTGATTGTTCTTTGGAAATAAATTGGACTTACTCAACTTTCTTTTAAATATTAACAGTAAACGATGGAACAAACACAATTCAAGCGCTGGGATGTATTAGTCCAAACACATGTGCAGCTGCTTCAAGTCTGGGTAGTTTGCCATTCATGGAGAATGTTGGTTCAATAACTACTGGACCAACCTGCTGTACAACAAGTTTGTGCAATGATCCAAGAACAACAACTACAACTGCTACCCCAACAACTACAACAGTGACACCAACTACCACAACCATGGCACCAACAACTACAACTGCTGCACCAACCACCACAACCGCTGCACCAACCACCACAACAGCAGCACCAATTACAACAACTGCTGCACCAACCACCACAACTGCAGCGCCAACCACTACAACAGTGGCACCAACCACCACAACCGCAGCACCAACCACCACAACAGCAGCACCAATTACAACAACTGCTGCACCAACCACCACAACTGCAGCGCCAACCACTACAACAGTGGCACCAACCACCACAACCGCTGCACCAACCACCACAACAGCAGCACCAATTACAACAACTGCTGCACCAACCACCACAACTGCAGCGCCAACCACTACAACAGTGGCACCAACCACCACAACTGCAGCGCCAACCACTACAACAGTGGCACCAACCACCACAACTGCAGCGCCAACCACTACAACAGTGACACCAACCACCACCACCGCAGCACCAACCATCACAACAGCAGCACCAACCGCCACAACTGCAACACCAACAACTACAACAGTGACACCAACCACCACAACTGCAGCACCAACCACCACAACTGCAACACCAACAACTACAACAGTGGCACCAACCACCACAACCGCAGCACCAATTACAACAATTGCTGCACCAACCACCACAACCGCAGCGCCAACCACTACAACAGTGGCACCAACCACCACCACCGCAGCACCAACCATCACAACAGCAGCACCAACCACCACAACTGCAACAACTACAACAGTGGCACCAACCACTACAACTGCAGCACCAACCACCACAACTGCAACACCAACAACTACAACAGTGGCACCAACCACTACAACTGCAGCACCAACAACTACAACAGTGGCACCAACCACCACAACTGCAGCACCAACCACCACAACTGCAGCACCAACCACAACTGCTGCTGCACCAACAACTACCACACTGTCATCAACTACCACAACTGTTGCACCACCCACTACAACTGCAGCATCAACAACTACAGCAGTGCCACCAACTACCATTACTGCTGAACAAACAACTACAACTTCGGCACACATGACCACAACTGTTGCAGCAACTACAGCAACCGTGGCACCAGCAACCACCACAGCAGTGGCACCAGCAACTACCACAACTGTGGCACCAGCAACCACAACCAAATCACCTACATCATCCACAGCATCCCAGTCAGCCACCACTGCATCAACCACAAGTAGTGCTTCTAGCGTCGCCATGGGCACACTTCATCTAATACTTTTATTGACTATTGTCATTCTGTAAATATAATTACAAAATCAAAAGCATCACATCAATGGTAAATTAAGAAATGTTTAGTCACAAAAGTCAGGGAAGTCTATTTTTAATTTCTTATGCTTTCCTTTGATTGATTTTATTTATTGGTTTCTTGTTTTTTTGTTTTTATTTAATTATAGGTATTATTTGTTATGCTCATAGTTTCTTTCTTATTTAACTTGTGTACTGCAGCTGTGTCTTATTAAAGGCTAACTTAATATTCATGTTGTAAGTTTTACAACATAATATCTATTATATAAACATCCTAGTGTTTGGGAGATTCGTATCTACACAATTTCCTCAAGATGTTTGAGACTGTGAAATAAACCTCTTTATTATGTAAAGTAAATTTATTAAGTAAAATAAGCTCAAGTGATCATTTTAACTGCCCAGACTTTCACTAAAGAAGCAAAACTATTCCATCTATTTGGAGCCTTTTTTATGTGGGTTGGGTGTCAATTTCAAACAGCTCAATATAATTGTATAAATAGTATCAGTTTTTCTTCATATTATTTCTATTTTATGATGAGAAAAAAGTCAGACTTCCGAGATTAAAGTAGAATTCTGACTTTTTTCTTATATTATACAGAAATAAAATTTAAAAATCAGTTAACTTTTTTAATTTTTTCAGTGGCCCTAATCGTCTTCCGTACAAGAGAGAGGTGTTGGGTTCAAAAATGTAGGTTTGTAAAAGAAGAACTGAAATACACAGTAAGGGATTTACATACAGCTTCTGCAGAAGGAGAGACAGTTGAACCCCAGACTCAAACACACTGTCTCACACCGGACCTCCTCCGCAGAGCGTTTTATTAACAGAACATGACACATGGTTACAAACAGAGTATTGTTCTGATAGAACAGTTCATAAAGACAGGATGCTCCCCTCTTGACTGAATCACAAGGCAGGATGGTCTCCTGACTGAATCATGAGACAGGAGTGGAGCATCTAATTTCTACAATGTTTCATATGAACACACATTACTTTAATAATCATCATTGAATAAACCTAACAAGAGGAAATGGAAGGAAAGAGATTAAAGTTATGTGACGGAGGTCAGTAGACCTGAACTGTACTGTAATGATGCTGTATGCTTAGAGTTTATGCGTGGCTGCTACCTCCTCCCGCATACATTGCAAGGAAAGAATAATGTTGTTGTTAAACACAGTTAAAGATTTTTCACCAAATCCAAAATATGCTGAAATACTTGACACTACTGTAAGAAAATATTTTAATCCTTTAATTACCTGATCAACCAAAATCCTGAAAACATTTTGAGTCATTGATTTGCCTGAACTAGTTCAAACTTATTGAACCATCTTGTTTCCTGAAATAGTGCTAAAAAGAACCACCAGATGGTGCTGTGACTCAATATTTGAAGTGTGATCTCGTTGAGGTCAAAGTAATTAATATAAAATTAGGACAATCTAGCTATTTTGACTGATATGAATACACTTTGAAAGTAAATTATAATTTTTGCTCTGATTCCTCCTACTGAATGGGCCATGGAGGTCACCTGGGGGTTTAATTGTTGGAGGGGGATCCAGTGTGGGAGCGGTCCATGTCACTGATTTAAAAATTTGCAAAAAAACAAACAAAACTAAATTGTGTAAGAGGTTCCCTTTATTTATTTTTTTCTGACCAAGAAAAGCCAGCTGATAACAAAAAACCATTGACAAAGTTTATTTTAAGAGAAATATTAGAATGTAGTCTGGGTGAGGGAAAGTGGTTGCCTGTGCTGGCGTGTTTTGGATACGTTTCTGTTCCGCCACATATGAAGCATGTTTAACACATATTCATTTAAGTTTGCAGTGTAGCAGCAAGCAGACAAAACGAACAGGATAGGCACCCCCAAGGAATAGGATTGGTGAACCATCATCTTAAAAAAGCAACTCTAAGAACCTTAAAATAAAGGAAAACCTTGCTGCTGAATTTTAGCCATTTGTTGCATAGCAACGAACACTTCACTTGGTATTTTGATACTTTGTAAAAAGCAAGATTATTCAGCCCATTTCTAATTTTCATTGCATCTATACGTCAGAATGGTCTTGTGCTGTAAGCGGCAGTTAATCCATTATAAGAAAAAAATCAGATTTTGTTAACCAGTAGCCTATTGCAGACAACTTCTTTTAAGTAATTTTACTGATACCTTGTAGTATACTTAATTACCACCCATCACCACACTTTCATCATTGCAGCTGTTCCGTGAATCTTTGTCCCCTGAAAAATGCTGCTCATCATTTTTGATGTTTGCCATTGAATATATGTGAAAAAACTGCTGGATTCTCTTTATGCCTCCTCAACCTATGTGTTCCCCTTTTCTCTGGTTACTGATTTCCTTGATTTGTTATTTCTGGATTTATGCTTCTGTTGCCACAAATGTTTATTAAAACGCCAAGAAACCACCTCAGCTTCCATCTCTGCATTTGGGTCCTCTACAAACCTCCACACAACCTGTCAACCCAAGTGGTGCTCTTGGATGTTATAGCTCCTTTAAAAGGCAATATGGTAAAAATAGAACACTGTTTAAAAATAAATGTATTTCAACTGAAGTTTCTCACAGTGTTTAAACGCCTTTAGCTGAATCTTTGACACATAGCAGAAATAAAAGACAAATTGTAAAGACAGAAGACCCAAAATCTCAGCCAGAACACAGGTTTAGAACTTAAACACTTCAGGAGCATAGCCACCGAGGACCAGGGATTACTTATCAGAGTCCTTACTTCAGAAGGGATCAGCAGCTTGAACAGAGCATACTGCTCCTTTAAACAGTTGTTGGGTGGCCAGGAGCACAGAGGCAGGACCAAGGTCCTGGAAGCCAGACTCAGGCTTAAAGATCAAGGGGCCTTGGCAGGAGGCAGAAGTCAAGGGGCAGAAACAGGGTCGTTGTCCAGACGGCAGAGAAATCTGATGAGGGCTAGGCAAGAGGGAAAATCCGTGGAGCAGAGACTTTGTCAAGAGCTTGGTCAGGTAACATGAAGTGCTCAATACTGCTTGCTTGTTGGCTTGCAATTATCTGGCCCTGTCTGCCTGCCACAGGCTGCCTTATAACTGCTTAAACACAGCTGAGAGACATACTGCTGATTGCACTGCAGTGCAGTAGCTGGAGGTGATTGCTCACAGGGAGAGCAGAGCAGGCAGACAGAGCAGAAGCGTAACAATGACACTAACACATGCCCTAAAGTCAAACATTTTGTAAATTGAAAAACTTAGGAAAAATAATCCCCATTAAGTAACAACTCCTGACACATTGATACACAGCATGGTGCAATACTGGCTTCAATGATGTTGGACAATAAGAGTCTTGGGGCCCAGGTTTCTGTTGGGATCTGGAGCTGTACCACCTTCCTCCAGCAGAGTGCGCTGTGGGTCTCCCGGAGCTGGAGTCGTCCAGCACACCTGAGACGCATCTACTCATCAAGAGACCTTCCCTTTATAACCAGCTGCCAGACCTTGTTTCGACGCCGCAGTGTTGACCTAGTTTGGTTGGCAACCTGAGCCTTGAACCTGAAGAATCTTAGCTGTCTCTTGAGAGAGATCAGATTCTAACTCTCCTCTGTTTTTTGTGTCACAGAAAACCTGTCTCTAGCCTGAAGCTCTGGATGAGCTTCACCTGCCGAGATTGCCCTAGAGAGCCAAACCTGAAGATTCCTATGTGGATTCCCCTGCTCTTAGTGAAGAGCAGGAAACTCTGATCAAGGTCTGCCATTAATGTCAGAAGCTAGACGCTGCAGCTGCTCTTTGACTCTGCTGAACGAACCTGGACCCAACGGTTCCCTCTCTCTCTCAAAGAGAAGCCCGGACTCAGTCAAGACTTCAGTGAACCAGCCCGGACCAGTTCCTGATCCAGCTCATGATCTTGTGTTTTGTGACTCATTCAATAAACTCTGTTAAACTTTTACCCAGCCTCCGTTATGTTCTGCATGTGGGCTAGGAACCTTAAACCCATCATGACAGTTTCTCCACACCCCCTGAAAGATAAGTCCTTACCTGTGTCATCAGCAGTATCACCTAGAGGCAGAAGGAAACAGTGTCAAAAAAGGCGTTCCTCCCTTCAAGAGGAAATGTCATTTTGAATTGTTCTTCTGCTCAGAGCACAGGAATGTACTCTGACTTGTTTCTCATTCACATAACACAGAAATTCACAATTCCCGAAAACACTGAATCTTTCTCCACATCCCCTATGCAAAGTGTCCAGCTATAGCTCATTGAAAAAATTCTCCATAAAAAAGGTGCTCCGATGACAGAAAAAAAAACAAACAAAAAAGAAAGCTGTTCTAACCAGATCAAAAAATGTGCAGGAAACATATTATCCTCCCATATATGTTATATCCAATAACCTATCGTATTAAGTGTGCAGTTCCCTCTAATGTATTGATTGCAGCTGCAGGTGAAGTAAATTTAGGTCTTCTCATCGCTTACAAAAATGTATGGTTACCCATCCCATCATTAAATATATATATAGCTTCTGTAATGCTTATCTTAAATGACCCGACAGTTAAAAATGGTGAACTTTTAGACTCTGGGCCTGATATTGAAGTGCCATAAGCACCATTAACCCATTATGTCTTCATCAGTATTGCTTATTTTGAAAGACATCATCACATTTGCTCAGAAAATGTTCCAGTTTCTCCTAAATTGCAGGTTGTTGCTGCTACTTTATTATTCCCAAATGCTGAAGTTTCAACTTGTTGTCCCTTTAATGTTCTGCTAATTAAAACTGGCTAAAGTATTTCTCAAAAGGTCAGTCTAATTCATAAAGTAGTAAAACATCTCCATGCAATCCTTTTTATTAATTTATTTAAGACTACCTCACCCCCTGATGATATGGAGAATATTAAAGGCATACTATGCAACATTTTTCAGTTAATTAATGTGTTCCATAACGTTTTGGATGATAAAATGAGTCATTTCAGGTTGAACAAAGGTATTCTCGGCCGCCCTGGTGGTCTGTGGGGGAAATACCGCACTTGCAATTGCAGGAGCCCTTGGCCCGCACCCACAGGCTCAGAAGTCTCACGAGAGTCGGTCTTGCTTTACGGCGAGAACTTGGCTAACTACAATCTTTGTTATTTAGACACATGCATAACAAATAATGTATGAAAACATGCTAAATTTTCAAACTCGAAAACTGGAACAAAATAGTCACTTACCGCAGTAGACATGGTGATTCGTTGCGTTCGCCTGTCTGCTAAGCTCAAAACAACCCCGCCTGGCTTGACGGATAAACCAGGAGAACAGCTGAGCATATTTACGACAGTGCACTTTTACTATCGCCCTCTGGGGGAGCCTCGCTGGAAAATCAACACCGGTTGCATAGTATACCTTTAAGCAGAATGTTCCAACCTGTTTTTAAAATCATTCCCATGTTTAACTTCTATGTTGATGTCATCACTACTGATATTTTTTTAATTAAAACCTAGCTACTGCATGTTGTTTAGAAAGGTATTACGTCTCTTTGTTGATCCCGAAA
The DNA here is from genome assembly GCF_016077235.1 of Cyprinodon tularosa. Taxonomy (NCBI): domain Eukaryota; kingdom Metazoa; phylum Chordata; class Actinopteri; order Cyprinodontiformes; family Cyprinodontidae; genus Cyprinodon; species Cyprinodon tularosa. The sequence continues at coordinate 132,831 of NW_024038189.1, forward strand.
ACTATATACATTATTTATGGATCTGTATTAATCAACCTGTTTTTGTTGACTCACTCATAATTTTTCATTGTTAACAAGAAATCTGGTGCGTCAGATCACTTATCTTTTTCATTGGGGTCTTGTCCAACGATCCCCTGACCTTCCATCACCCCATCACTGCCAGTGGCCTGTTCTCATCTGAAGCAGTGGGCATCCAGTCACCTCCTTAAATTTTTGCATCTCAGCAGCTGCACACCATCCCTCCTTCGGAAGTTTAGGTGTAAAATTTGTATCTGTGCCCCCTGTAGTTTAATCCTTCCTGCGACTCAAGAAAGAAAGTGTCCAATGTCTCTTCAAACAGAAGTCTATTGTTCCTTTTGAAACATTTCCATCCATGGTGTAGTCAGAGTCAAACAAAATAACATGCGTGCCACATTATTTTTTTTCCTTTTTTTTCCCTAAAGCCTAAGATGTTAATGAACAAACAGAAGAAGACAATATTCAGACACAAACAACAACAACACCCCCGTGGTGTCTCAGATCTCTCCAAAAGGTTTTAGGATCAACATGTCATTCATTTCATGTCTCTGTCAGATTAATTTGCTCTTAAAGAGTGCGCAATTCCACCCCAACAGAAGTCCACAAGCTTCAAACCCCCATACTCATCTGTACCTCAAAGGTCATATCTGAACAACAGAGGAATTTAAAAAAGTCAAACATTTTGTAAATTGAAAAACTGAAAGAAAACTAATCCCTATTAAGTAAAAACTCCTGACACACTGATACAGAGCATGGTGCAATACTGGCTTTATTGATGTTGGACCAAAGGACATTTCAATACAATTCAACACGTCATCTTAAAGCATCCCACAGAGACAATTCAGCCAGATCATACAGTCAAATCTATTCAAAATTCTCTATCCAAGGAAAACCAGTTGATTGCATCAACCCATCCACTTGAAGGCAATCCCTCACACCAAGCATGCTTGTAGTGACAATAAAAGGAAAGCTCAGTGTTTACAGCTTGAAGCTTTCTTTCTTTGGTTCTTTTTCCTGAAAAGACATCTCTCAGGACAAAGTCATTCTCAACCAAAAACCCTACCTTCTCTAAAAGGTAATAAAAACCAGGCTGACCCCAGGGAAATCCCACTCTCAGCCAAACCGAGCAAAAAAAAAAACTGTTTTGAATCTGATAATTATCATTATCGACTAGTTAAAGAACCTTTTAAGATAATCAGGTTCTGAGTTTTTCTATATCAAAGCAAAAGTGGCATAAACCTGACCTTGGTGGGTCTGGAGCTCAATTTTCCCATGTGTTTCATCAAAACAAATTAAAATGAGTCAAACACATTAATCACAATGAGTTAAAATCAAGTATTACATCCTGGTCCGGGTTAAAGGCAAATGATAAACATTACTGAGCGTAAAGCTGTCTGTTCCCCAAATCCTATCCGTTTCTCCATCCCTTATCAAGCTAATTAATCAGTCAGAGTCTCCTATGGTCTCCTCCACAGTCCTTATGGTCTCCATGTTGTCCAACGGCAGATAGATGCTGAATTCACATGGTGGTCCTCATGGTGTGTTCACATCACATTCCAGCAATCCATTCGTCCAGGATCCTCCAATACACAGAGAGCAATTACTGTTACCAGGATCAGCACTGTCTTTACCGAGTAATTCGTCATTAACTCAAATCTTAAGTGCAGACACAGCCAGATATTCTTATACACGATAACTTTTACTGTACCTCTAAAGTCATCATTAAATTCATTACATTTACATGATCTGTAGACCAAAAGTTTATTCAACAAACTGTTTCAGAGTCTATTCAAAAACCATTGAAAATATCCTACCTTTCAATCCATCCATCCAACCATCCATCCATCCATCCATCCATCCATTCATTATCCTACACGCTTGTCCCAATTGGGGTCGCGAGGGGTGCTGGTGCCTATCTCCAGCAGTCAATGGGCGAGAGGCGGGGTACACCCTGGACAGGTCGCCAGTCCATCCCAGGGCAACACAGAGACACACAGGACAAACAACCATTCACACACACACTCACACCTAAGGACAATTTAGAGAAGCCAATTAACCTAACAGTCATGTTTTGCTTTTGTCTAAACTTATATAACTGCATGTTTAGTCAATTGTTATCCTCTCCTCATTGAACATGATTAAAGTTCTTTAATCTCTAAGAATAACCAGCTTGGTGCTGATTTACCCCTTAAAATTCCCTTGTCAGACTTAGTAGCTTTGAATGTTAGTGTATAAGAGAACATCATTCCCATGTGGACCCTTGTGTGTCCTATGAGTCCTTAAAGGAATAGTACACCCAAAACATGATTAGCCTTCATTTTCTACTCACCCCCATGCTGAACAACACTCTGGAGAACTTTTTTGATATCTCAAATGCATCTGGAGATCTGGGAGGCTTCTTGCTGTCTGCTGACATTCAAATAATGGAGGTCTATGGTGCCCGAGACGGAAAGGTCCATAAAAGTCCACAAAAAACGTGTCAATATTCCTCCATACTGCTCGTCCAATGTATTCCAAGTGTCCTGAGTGGGTAGCGTCCATAATTTACTCGAAACAAAGTCATTTAGAATGTTTTTAGAGCATAAACAGTAGTGTATAGGATTTCCTAAAAGCGCGCCTGCGAGTTCACGAGCCTACGGAAACTGCGGCAGACCAAGCCAGACGAAAGTGCGCATTCAGCTTCTGCTCTGCCGATAATGCAAGCGTAGAAGAAGAAATTTGCTGTTTACCTGTGCAAAGAAAGAAACAACGAAAGAAAAATGTCTGAGGACTTCAGTGTTGAGGAAGAGCATGAGTTCTTTGCCGAGCTGAATGCGCACTTTCATCTGGTTTGGTCTGCCGCGGTTTCCGTAGAGTCGTGAACGTGCTTTTAGGAAATCCTATACACTACTGTTTATGCTCTAAAAACATTCTAAATGACTTCGTTTCTAGTAAATTATGGACGCTACCCACTCAGGACACTTGGAATACATTGGACGAGCAGTATGGAGGAATATTGACATGTTTTTTGTGGACTTTTATGGACCTTTCTGCCTCGGGCACCATAGACCTCCATTATTTGAATGTCAGCAGACAGCAAGAAGCTTCCCAGATCTCCAGATGCATTTGAGATATCAAAAAAGTACTCCAGAGTGTTGTTCAGCATGGGGGTGAGTAGAAAATGAAGGCTAATCATGTTTTGGGTGTACTATTCCTTTAACCATGTGTTTGGGTGTGTTAGTACGTGAATGTGGGTGTGTGTATGTGTGTGTGTGCCTGTGTGTTTGTGAGTGTGAATCTATGTGAGTGGATCTATATGCGGGAAACTGGTCAGGACCAATCCTGCTACTGGTCTTGGAAGAGAAAATGTATCTTGGAGCATTGATCCTCTCCAACATACAAAACAGTTTAATGTTAGGACAAGTCCATCAGGTTACCCTTTGTTACCACAGCAGTTTTGAACCATAAGAGTCTTGGGACCCAGGTGTCCCGGGTCCCCACACCCCCTGAAAGATAAGTCTTTACGTGTATCATCAGCAGTATTACATAGAGGCAGAAGGAAACAGTGTCAAAAAAGGCGTTCCTCCCTTTAAGAGGAAATGTCATTTTGAATCATTCTTCTGCTCAGAGCGCAGGAATGTACTCTGACTTGCTTCTGTGCATATCAGAACCACAGAGGAATTAAAACAAACTCAGAGCTCTCCAGAATGACCTTCTGCCCGGAAAAAAACAAGTAGCTCACAATCTCTAAACACTGTATTTGGCATGCTGCGTTCTTACACCCTCCCTCTGATGTCCTAATCAATGATTCGGATCCAGTCCAGTTATTAACCAAGTCAGTCAAGTCAGTCAGAAGCTCTTCAAACATCTTATCTAATGGTTTCAACCATCTGAACCCCTCTCTCTCCCGCTGCCTCCAGTCAAGTTGTTCATTTCATTTGCCAGGACTTCTGAAAATAAGGGTTAATGCACATCTTAAACAAAATACAATGAAGGATGAGACTTTGTCAGCCTGTCCTGGAAGAAAATTGTTAATATTTAAGGATTGTTACAAACACAGCCTGAAAAAAAAAACATATTTAAGCGAATCTCCTGTTTTTCCTTAACTGTGCCTCCGAATTATCATGCCTGCTCACTGACAGCCTTATTTTCACTATGTACAAGCAGGGCAAAAGTAACCCCTCAGGTTTGTTACCAAGAAAGGCAATCAAACCGTTCAGTTAGTCAATGGTTAATCATTTAATTCAGAAAAAGTTGTAGAGTTAGTCATGCAAAGAAAGTACGGACCAGATGAATATTGAAAAGATAAGTGTTAGTAATGATTAGAGATACAAATTAATCAGTTTGTACCTAGGCAGTTTCCAAATGGCATGATATACACAGATAAAATAAAAATGTATCTGCGTAACAACTGGTTTCGCTTTGTCCAGTTCCAGCTCGAAGTTTGATTCATCCTGTTTTTAATCATACTCTAATGCGATCCTAATGAAAAAATTAAACTACTTTTAAATCAAAATCATGTAATGTCCCCGTCTGGGATTTTAGTTTCTCAAAGAGTAAAAGCTCCCATCCTGCTTCTCTCTGGATTGTTTAATCTACATTCTCTCAGCTGCACTCCAAATATTCCCCATTATTCAAAGATTTGGTGGGGGTATTTTTCTACCCACCCTGTGAAAGTATCAAGACAAACAAAACTTACATCACACCTAACAACTGCAACCATCTCCAATTTTGTCAGAGCCTCTCATAGGTGGAGCCACTGGGCAATATATTTTTTCAGGATTATGCTTCTGTTATGTCCCAAGAGCTCCTTCTAAATCCTGTAAAAATGCAAGTAATATTAATGTCAAATCAAAAAACTATTTTAGTTAATTTCTAAATGTGTAATGATCTCAGAATGTTGGACCCAGAATTCAAGGCGAGACAGGCAGTGGGAAAGTTCAAAGCGTTTATTAAACAAAAAACGTGCGCGGGGCTGCTTGTCTGCTGCGGGGCAAATCTCTGATTCAAAGTTCAGTCCATTCACGGAGGTTTGACCGCAGTTGCGTCAGGGGACGCCCCCAGAGTTCCTAGAGAGCGAGTGGAGCGAGCACCAAACGACGCTGAGCAGCAACAGAGTCCAGAAGGGAAATCCAAGGCCGAAGTCAGGAGACAGTTCCAGGTTCAGAAGTCGGTAGAATCCAGGACCAGATGAGACAAAGAGAGCAGACAGGGGCAAGGCAAAATTCGAGATCCTCAGGGCAGAAAACTGGTCATAATAAGGAAAACACACAGACTAAAGATTGCTCGGAAACGTCTCACAAAAACACTCGAATAACCTGGCGCTGATGGGAAGCAAACACACAACCTAAATAGTAGAGGAACCAGGTGGAAATGATCAGCGATAATCAGCCGCAGAACCAATTAGACAGGGGAGCAAGGAGCAAAGGAAAAAAACCAAACCATCAGCGCCAAGATCATGACAAAATGCACCATACACATTCTACCTCACATGCATTCCACATATAGGACAAACAGACAGACATTGGCCACAATCAATTTTGATCGATCTTAGTAGTGGAAATTCCAAATTTTCAACAAAAAGATCCCAATCTCTTCACCACTCCGGTTTTAAGACCTCTGCACCAGTGCACTTCAGCCTAATTTTAGGAAACTACATGTGCACATTTATAGAAAGATTTATTTGCTCCCGTTAGACATCAAAATAGGTTTTCGCCCTCATGTCCCTACGTTGTCAAATAAACTTCCTAATCGCCTCGGCCGTATCTAGACCGGCAGCTAGTTTGTGATTGTCCCTCTTGCTTTGTGACGTGAAATATAACATAGCGCAGACCACGCTTCAATAGTGAGCATAAATAAAAAATGTCTGCGTCAAGCTCACTGCGACACACTGCTGCAGGGAGTATAACCAGCCGTTAAGGCCTCAGAAAAGGCAGATATATCCCCGAATAATTTGCAACAATGAGACAAAAACATTGCCGAAAATTTTCGTTGACGAGAGTAAATCAAAATTAGTGGGTGGTCTGTCAGATGTTTAAACTGTATCATCGTGCTGTAATCTTCTAAGCAGTATCAACCGTGCTGCTACATCTTGTTTGGTCATGCCCACCACCTAGTATGTCGCGGTGCACATTCTGTATGACCACAGATAGATCATGGCAGCAGCGGCAGGGCGGAAAATAACACAGATTGGTTCAGTACTCGAGCTCAACTCACAAACTATGTTCTTTCAGCTGTGCTTGTGCAGAAATGTGTCTTTGCACGCGCGTAGCTCAGAGTCTCCACCTGATGGTTCACTCTCAGCAGTATGGCTCTTCCTGCTTTTGCTTCTTAATAAACTATGTGGCTGATCATCCTCTGCCAAGTGTAAAAAAAAAACTCTGTGTAACTATCAATATTTTATTTCTTCCAGCTCACAAGAGCTAATAATAAACATTCTTTAATTTCTACCTAAAGAAATCCCTAAATTATATCCAAATAAAATATTTCATTACACTCTCTTTATTAAAGAGCCAGATGAGAAGGTGCATAGATCTTTAATATTGTAGAATATTTCTCTCTCATTGTTTCTCATTTATTTCTATTTAAATACGATGTTATTTTTAGTTGTATTGTCATGAAAACATTTTCTATCTTTCCTTTAAATATTTCAACATTTTAGTTAGCATATTCAATTTAGGTCTGGATTGCCATGGCTTTGTCTCTGTATTTTGTTTGTATCAAAACCATAAGGATTTAATCTACTTTGACACCTGACCAGTGATAACAAAGGGGGAAATTCTAAGAAATAAAGCCAAAATTGCCAAACTAGAAAGAAGGAGGTTTTTGTTCTTTGCTTTTTTGGAGCAATGAAGATTTTATTGGTCTGTGTGTATTGCATAATTTATAGTACACCAGGAAGTGTTTGCTTTTGAATGGAAACCTTGTACTAGGGTGACCAGATTTGGGTTTCTGAAAAGGGAACCACGGGGCCAGGGCTACTGTCACCGGGTCGGGTTTGGTTGCTCTGTCTCCCGCTGGCTCCCTCCACCCATCTGCCGGAGTTCCTGGACCACCCACAGAAAACCAAAAACAAAACAACCCACAAAAGGTGGGCGAGGGCAACCTAAAGTCTCTAGAATTCAGCCGTGTGGCCGGGGAGGAGAAAGAGTCTCTGGAGGCCGGCCGTGGGGCCAGAGGCGAGGTGACAGAGTCTCTGGAGGCCGGCCGTGGGGCCGGAGGCGAGGACGAAGGTGGGCCTCTGGAGGCCGGCCGTGGGGCCGGAGGCGAGGACGGAGGTGGGCCTCTGGAGGCCGGCCGTGGGGCCGGAGGCGAGGACGGAGGTGGGCCTCTGGAGGACGGAGGTGGGCCTCTGGAGGACGGAGGTGGGCCTCTGGAGGACGGAGGTGGGCCTCTGGAGGACACCGGCGACACTGTCTCTGAAGAAGGGGAACCTTTGGAGAGGGATGCCGTCTCAGACGCAGACTCTGCAGGAACCTTGGGGGACGCCGTCTCAGACGCAGACTCTGCAGGAACCTTGGGGGACGCCGTCTCAGACGCAGACTCTGCAGGAACCTTGGGGGACGCCGTCTCAGACGCAGACTCTGCAGGAACCTTGGGGGACGCCGTCTCAGACGCAGACTCTGCAGGAACCTTGAGGGCCGCCTACTGCGGCACAGGAACAGCCTCAGAGGGGGCCGCCGACTGCGGCACAGGAACAGCCTCAGAGGGGGCCGCCGACTGCGGCACAGGAACAGCCTCAGAGGGGGCCGCCGACTGCGGCACAGGAACAGCCTCAGAGGGGGCCGCCGACTGCGGCACAGGAACAGCCTCAGAGGGGGCCGCCGACTGCGGCACAGGAACAGCCTCAGAGGGGGCCGCCGACTGCAGCACAGGAACAGCCTCAGAGGGGGCCGCCGACTGCAGCACAGGAACAGCCTCAGAGGGGGCCGCCGACTGCAGCACAGGAACAGCCTCAGAGGGGGCCCCCCGACTGCGGCACAGGAACAGCCTCAGAGGAGGCTTGGAGCGCCCGCTGAGGGGCCGTGGAGGCTTGGAGCGCCCGCTGAGGGGCCGTGGAGGCTTGGAGCGCCCGCTGAGGGGCCGTGGAGGCTTGGAGTGCCCGCTGAGCTTTATTTTAGAGAGCCTTTTACTTGTGTGCTCAGGGATATCAGGATGACTCTGAGAGGGCTCAGGGGTCCCGAGCGCTAGGCTAAACGGCCCGCTAATGGGCTAAGGAGTCTCTGGCGGTAGGCAAAACAACCCGCTAATGGGCTCAGGAGTCTCTGGCGCTAGGCAAAACAACCCGCTAATGGGCTCAGGAATCTTTGGCGCTAGGCAAAACAACCTGCTAATGGGTTCAGGAGTCTCTGGCGCTAGGCAAAACAACCCGCTAATGGGCTCAGGAGTCTCTGGCGCTAGGCAAAACAACCCGCTAATGGGCTCAGGCACTGGGGAAGCAGCCCCGCTAATGGGCTCAGGCACTGGGGAAGCTGCCCCGCTAATGGGCTCAGGCACTGGGGAAGCTGCCCCGCTAATGGGCTCAGGCACTGGGGAAGCTTTCCCGCTAATGGGCTCAGGCACTGGGGAAGCTGCCCCGCTAATGGGCTCAGGCACTGGGGAAGCAGGACCGCTAATGGGGACTGGAGCTAGGGAAACAGGACCGCTAATGGGGACTGGAGCTAGGGAAACAGGACCGCTAAGGGGGACTGGAGCTAGGGAAACAGGACCGCTAAGGGGGACTGGAGCTAGGGAAACAGGACCGCTAAGGGGGACTGGAGCTAGGGAAACAGGACCGATAAGGGGGACTGGAGCTAGGGAAACAGGGCCGCTAAGGGGGACTGGAGCTAGGGAAACAGGACTGCTAAGGGGGACTGGAGCTAGGGAAACTGGCTGGCTAGGAGCTGATGGAGGTGGCAGGAAAGGAAAAAGATCTTCCCTCTCTCCATAAAAGTAGTGCCTTAACTGAGACTCCTCAATATGGGGAGCTCTAACTGCAGGGGGTGTAATACGTGGACCTGGTTTGAGTTTTTTAGAAGATGGGACTAGCTGTTTGTCATAAAGGTGACGACTGAGACTATGGGAGACACTGACCTGGTTATGGGGGAAGCTAAGTCTAGCAGCTGGCTGACCAAAGGGAGTGGAGGCGTCAGGCTGACCCGCCGGAGAGGGAGTGGAGGCGTCAGGCTGACCCGCCGGAGAGGGAGTGGAGGCGTCAGGCTGACCCGCCGGAGAGGGAGTGGAGGCGTCAGGCTGACCCGCCGGAGAGGGAGTGGAGGCGTCAGGCTGACCCGCCGGAGAGGGAGTGGAGGCGTCAGGCTGACCCGCCGGAGAGGGAGAGGAGGCGTCAGGCTGACCCGCCGGAGAGGGAGTGGACTTCTTCCCCCGGCGACGCTTACGCCTGGAGGGAGCAGTTGGCAGGGGAGAAACAGAGGTTGAACAGGCAGCTGCTGCAGGTGATTGTGGTTGAGGTGGAGGAGGTTTATTTAATAGCTGGGCTAAAGCCGCCTTGTGGTTCCACTCCACCTCTTCTAAAATGTCCAGAAACCCTAGGGATGACAGGAGAGTTGTTTGGGGGGTTAAAATCTTCTTTAGGTCGGCTGCAGCACATACCCGTCTCCAGGGAGGGCTGAGAGTGGCAATCCTGTCCAGTGTGAACCGACAGTTCTCCAGGAAGTGTGTCATGCTTCCTGCCAAGTTTGACTCTGCTGGGTCCATGTTGGCTGGTTCCTTCTGTCAACAATGGGTGGTGAGGTTGCTTGAGGACCCAGATGCAGAGACAAGTGAAGCAGGGATGTGTTCTGAAAGGTTTAATTGCAGACCAAAAAGCAGCGGAGGCAGAAATCCAGAAATCCAGCTTAAAATATAAAACAAACCAAAATCATGGAGACATCAGGGTAAAGACAAGTCTGAGGAGCCGGGGAGAGACGAGCTGAGTAGACAACACAGCAACAAGAAGGAACCAGCACTGAGTGACTGCAGAGGTGGAGTATTTAAGGACAACCAAACAAAGGATGGACTAACGAGCTGAATGGGGAGCAGGTGTGGGTGGAACTGGCAAGAGTGAATCCAAGGGAAAAGAAAACAATCACAAGGGGGCAACAGAGAGTAACTAAAGAATGCTTGAAGATAATGGAAAATAAAAACAAAACAACTGATAACAGAAAACTCAGAGTAACAACAAATAGGAACCATAACAGACATTTTATTTCATTTTATTTTTTTTAAAGGGTGCACCCAATTTAAAGAGACTACAATTGAAAAAAACTAACTGAAGGCTGTCCAAATTTGTAAAACTGTTATTTTTTCATATATGTTAATACACTTACTTCACAAAAAATTACCTGTGTGTTTTCCTCTTACTAAATCTGTGTCTTACTGTTTTTTCCCTCATCATCACTCCCTCTTACGAATCTAGAACATTCTGGTCCAGTGTCAGGTTACTTTGATCTGTGCAGTTAAGATTATGTTGTTGAACATGGTTTTATACTGTATCTATTGATACAATGTTTGACTTGAAGCAATAAAAATGTTGTATTAACATAATTTTTTGTGTGTTGAATGATTGGTAGTGAAGACAAATGGTAGTACTAAAAAAACTGAGTTGATAGAACTCAACTTGCAGATAACACTACAAAATCTGAGTTTGTAGAACTCAAAATCTATATGTCAAACTCATAAAACAAAGTTGATAGAACTCAGAACTTAAAGGTGAAACTCTCCAAAAACCTAAGTTGGCAGAACTCAAAAATCTTTGTAAACTCAACCACAGTGAATTTAAGTAAGGAAAACTCAAAAAACCAAATGCATCACGTTGCCTAGAAAATTTAAGTTCTGTCAACCTATATTTTTTTTTCAGTGTAGGCTTTTCTTTGTTTCTTGCAAGTTCCAAAGTATTAACCTAACATAGATAGATAGATAGACAGATAGATAGATAGATAGATAGATAGACAGACAGACAGACAGACAGACAGACAGACAGACAGACAGACAGACAGACAGACAGACAGACAGACAGACAGACAGATAGATAGATAGATAGATCTTTTACACTGTAAACCCGGATAAGTAGAATGTACTTAAAAAAAATCAAGGTAACTCGTTGCCTTAAAAAATTTAAGTAATGTGGTATTAGTTGTATGAGTGCAGTAAACTATGTTAAATGTACTTGAGCACCTAATGGATTGGAATAGAATATTTAAGTTGGACTGGTAATCAAGTTGTAGTAACTGACGATATGTAGTTGGAGCAACAGCTTAACACCTGTCAATTAAACTTAGCTTGTTAAGTAGGCATTACTGCATTTTAGTTCAATTAAATTGTGTATTCAAATTGACCAAACTTATATTTTTTAGTTCACAAAACTCAAAACGTGTTAAATTAATAGAGCTGTACAAAATACATTTCACTTCAACTTTTTATTGTTTTCATTGAACATTTTATTTGTATCAACAAAAGAAAATTCAAAGCCCAAAAGATTTTAAATGAGCAGATCTTGGATCTTACATGGCAAGCTGATTTTTAAGTGTTTGAAGTTTAGGCCTCAGATCTGTCTTACCCAAGTTAAGAAGTACCTGCTGAAAAAAATCAAAGGTGTTCTTCATGTACTTTGGGTAGCTGAGATGGAGTGCATAGGTAAGTCCAAAGACCGTGTACATGGCCTGCGGAAGGCTCTCAACTTCCATCACTACATTTCCCTCCAGGATAATTCCCACTGAGGATACATTATGGTGAATGGACTGCTTGTGTGGAGTTATATTTTCTTGTTCATTGCGGAGGACCCCCACAGGAACATTGTTGTGCAAACTTTCATCATCATTGTCCTGAAAGAAATAACAGTACATGACTTTGTTAACATCTTGCAGTCAAGAGCCTTTACTGTTATGCAGCCCACACGTCTGACCTGTATAGAGTTCACCCCCTGCCTAGTTCAGAAATTAGTGCAAAAGGAGTTAAAAAATGATAAGAGGCACATGATACAGTTTTGGATGGTGCCTTTTTATGTATGCATACAAATCACATCAACATAAATTAAAAAGAACCAGTTAAACAATCATTTCCTTCTGTGGAGTAAGGAAAATTACAGTTAATAGAGTAAAGCTTCTTAAAGTAACAGAAAAACAGCTTTTCTAACCAAGCAAGATAACTAACAAGCTAACATTAGCTAAGTAGCCTTTGCTAAGTACTGCAGCAAAACAAGAGATTAAACTTACCGTTTTGTGGCTGAACTCACTTCATTCACCGAGTGCTTTAAATCTCTGTGGAATGACTTCCTTGTTATAAGTTGTTGAAGATCTCAATAACGCTGTCGTCTGTTTTGTCTCAAAATGCTTCGGAGTTCCTCAGTGCCAGCTTTTCTTATTCACTCGCTCAAAACTGGTCTAAACCGGATTTTTCGCGGGCAGGTGGATGACGTGAGAGGCAAACTAATGATATTGAGTTGTCTGAGCTCAAATACATAATTACAATAAGCTAGATCATTGGAAAGTGGTGTTTACTCAGAAAAAATAGTTAATATAAAGAATTTAGTGATACTAACTTAGTTTGTTTAAGTCCAAACCATTGACTGTACTTAAAAATATAATTACACTGAAAAAGGACATAAAAAAGTTCAGCTTAATTGAAATAAACAAGTAATGTCAGTAAATTAGACCTCTCTAAGTACTATGAACTCAGTTTCTTTGAGTACAAACAAAATCTGGGTTTACAGTGTATCTGAAGTGAAACAGTTCCATAGATGGTCGTACCTTGTTCAAATTTTATTAAGTGTTAACAAAAAAAGTTCACGTCAGGATGGGAAAAAATTAAGAAACTGTTTTTTTAGATCATTTTTAGCAGTAGTGCATGTTAGAATGTTAATTACACAATTAGCTTTAATTACCTTTTATTTCCTTTTAGACTTTGTTATGCATGGATAGTTCAGTAAAGGGTGAGTTGGTTTGTTAGTGTTGGGAGCTGGAGAAATTCCACCTTTCTCCAGCAGAGTCCGCCGTGGATCCTCTGAGGGAGCCTCCTGCACAGCTGCAGCTCGTCAAGATCATCAGAGGATCCACAACTTAAGCTGTCTTCAGACCTTGCCTCAACGCCGCAGTGTTGTTCCAGTTGGTCAGCGCTTAAGCCCAGATCCTCTGAGTATTTTGATGACTTTTGAATCCAGTTTGGATTCTAATCCTTGTTTCTGTCTTCCAGGAAACCTGTGCCTCCTCTGTGAAAGCTCTGGAAGAGCTAACCTGCCGAGCCGACCCTCAGAGCCAAACCTGAAGATTCACAGAGAACCTCCAAGCAGTTCTGGACTAGAGCTGGGAAATCCAAAGCCAAGGTCTGTTCAAATTAGATGTGAGACGCTGAAGCAGCAAACGGACTCTGCTGATGAACTTTTCTCCAGGACCAACAGTGACTCTCCCAAAGCTAACCTCGAGAACCCTCAAGGTACAATCAGTAAACTTCAGGAAATCAAACCTCTGTTGGCAACGCTAACTGAACTGTCTCCCACGCAGACTCCGGTGAACCAGAACCCAGGCCCTGAACCTGAACCATTATATCCTGTGTGCTTGTGCATAAATAAACTGTTAAACTTTCATCCTTGTGTCCGTCAGTGGTGTTCTGCATTCTTGGGTCGCTTTCAGTGAACCCATCATGACAGAACACTGCGGCCAAACTCAAGGCCCAGCAGATCACTTCACCCGTCGACTGGAGGAGCAGGATGCCCAAATTCAGGGACAAACTCAAACGCTCCGTGAGTTATACCGTCTAGTAGACACTCATAACCAAATGCTACAGAGCTGCGCTAATTATCTGAACAGCGCTAATGCTGTACCACAACCATTTCCGGGTCCAGTTCCACCTCTGAGGTCACCAGCAGTGACGTCATCAGAGTTCCTAGTCTCCCAGAAAGATTTTCTGGTAACATGAAAGATTGCAAAGGATTTTTATTTCAATGTCGGTTAATTTTTCAGAATTCCCCTGGCTGCTTTTCCACAGATCACAAGAAGATAACTTTCATTCTCTCTCAGTTAACAGGAAGAGCTTTGGAATGGGCTCAGGCAAGATTTGCCGCTGATGATAGCTTAAATTGCTACTACTCTGATTTCATCTCTGAATTTACCCAGGTATTCAACCAAGAAACTGACCAAACTATTGACTCTAGAGCTCTTTTCAATCTCAAACAGGGAAACTCTTCGGTGGCTGAATTTTCAATTAACTTCCGGGTTAAAGCGGCAGCTTCCGGATGGAACCAAAGCGCCTTGAAAGGAGCCTTTTTCATGGCATTAAACGAGCACATTAAAGATGAACTCGCAACCCTCGACGAACCAGCTACCCTCGAAGATTTAATTCGCCTCTCCATCAGATTAGATAATAGAATTCGAGCCAGAAACAGTTCTAAGAAGCAGGGTACACTTTCTTCTGCCTCACATAACGTGACTGTTTGTTCTCCCTCTACAGAGCAGTTGCCCATTCAGAGGTCTAAGCCCCAGTCTCTACCGCTGCCTGTTCAGGCCTCTCATTCGGGTGAAAGGGATGTCGAACCCATGCAAGTGGGACACACCAGGCTCACTCCAGAGGAGAGACAAAGGCGCTTTCTAAGTAAACTATGTATCTACTGTGGTGAGAGTGGACACTTCATTGCTTCCTGCCCGGCTAAATCAAAAGCCTGGGCCCGCCAGAGGATCTGAGGAGTCTGGCGGGCCAAATAAACACTAAGAAATCTCCTCGACTGTTGCTGCCTGCCACACTTTTCTGTGCCAACCAGAGCCTCTCTCCCTCTGCATGTTCCCCGCTGGTGCTCGGCTTCGAATTGTTGGAGAAGCATAATCCTCACATAAACTGGGCCAAACGTCACCTGGAATCATGGTCCATCTCATGCCACGAAACATGTCTGCGTTCAGCTGCCCCCTTGGTGGGGTCTCCTAGAGGTGGGGGGGAGATGGACTCTCCTGACCTTTCTTCAGTTCCTCCTGAGTACCATGATCTCGCCCCTGTCTTCAGTAAGGTCAGTGCGACGTCCCTACCTCCACACAGACCATACGATTGCGCCATTGAACTGTTACCTGGTGCTCCCTTACCTAGCAGTAGATTGTATAACATCTCCAAGCCCGAAAGGGAAACTATGGAAAAGTACATCAACGAATCATTAGCAGCTGGAATAATTCGCCCTTCATCTTCTCCATTGGGCGCCGGGTTCTTCTTCGTAGGAAAGAAGGATGGTTCCCTGAGACCCTGTATTGACTATCGAGGTTTGAACCAGATCACTATTAAAAACAAATACCCACTGCCTCTTCTCGCCTCTGCTTTTGAGCCCGTACAGGGAGCTACTGTATTTTCTAAACTGGATTTAAGAAACGCTTATCATCTCCTTAGGATCCGTGAAGGCGACGAATGGAAAACTGCCTTCAAAACACCCTTGGGCCAATTCGAATACCTGGTTATGCCCTTTGGACTAACCAACGCTCCAGCCTGCTTCCAGGCCCTCGTTAATGATGTTCTAAGAGACTTTCTCAACGTTTTTGTTTTTGTGTACATTGATGACATTCTCATTTACTCCAAGGACCTCGACGAACATAAAAAACATGTCCATCTTGTTTTACAGAGACTGCTGGAGAACAAACTGTTCGTGAAAGCAGAGAAGTGCGAATTTCATCAACCTTCAGTCGCCTTTTTGGGGTTTGTGCTCAAGGGCGGCCAGGTTAAACCATCTGAAGACAAGATCAAGGCAGTTTTAGACTGGCCTGTTCCAGAAAACCGCAAACAACTTCAAAGGTTTTTGGGTTTTGCTAACTTCTATCGTCGGTTTATCAGAAACTACAGCCAGACCGCCCTTCCTTTAACTTCTCTGACATCTATCAAACGCAGCTTTCAGTGGACTCCCGAGGCTCAAGCAGCATTTGATAAATTAAAGTCATTGTTTTCCAGAGCACCAGTCCTCATGCAACCTGATCCTGCTAAACAATTTATTCTAGAGGTGGATGCTTCAGATTCCGGTGTTGGAGCAGTCCTTTCCCAGAGACTAGACTCTGATCAGAAGATAAACCCCTGTGCTTTCTTCTCCCGTAGGCTTTCCACCGCTGAGCAGAATTATGATGTGGGTGACCGAGAACTCCTGGCCATTAAACTGGCACTGAAGGAATGGAGGCATTGGCTGGAGGGAGCTGAGCACCCGGTTCTTGTATGGACAGACCACAAGAACCTGGCCTACATCCAGTCAACAAAACAAGCTAATCCTCGCCAATCCAGGTGGTCAATCTTCTTTTCTCGGTTCAACTTAATCATCTCCTACAGACCCGGATCCAAGAACGTGAAGCCCGATTCTCTCTCTCGTCTCTACTCCGTCGATCATCCCGAGACACCTGAACCAATCCTTCCGGCTTCATGTACAGTTGGAGTGGTCAACTGGGAAATAACTGACCTCATCAACTCAGCCCTGGCCACTGAACCCGATCCAGGTAACGGCCCGTCTAATCGTTCATATGTTCCATCTTCTGTCAGGTCCCGTCTTATCCAGTGGATGCATGCCGCCAAATTCTCCGCTCATCCTGGAGTCAGCAGAACAGTAGCTCTCATCTCCAGACGCTTCTGGTGGCCCACCCTCCAAAGGGACGTGAAGGAGTATGTGTTGGCTTGCCCCACATGTGCCCGTAACAAAGCCTCACACCAACCTCCTTCTGGCCTGCTTCAACCACTTCCTGTTCCCTCGCGTCCCTGGTCCCATATCGCCATCGATTTCGTCACCGGTCTCCCTGTCTCTCGAGGTATGTCCACCATATTCACTATTGTTGACCGCTTCTCGAAGTCCTGCCATCTTATTCCCCTCAGAAAACTTCCCACGGCCTTCCAGACTGCCCAGCTTCTCATTAAGCATGTTTTTCGGTTACACGGCATTCCCCAAGAGATCCTCTCGGACAGTGGCCCGCAGTTCATCTCCCAGTTCATCTCAAGCTCTCCCCTAGATTCATCGGACCCTACAGGATCACTCGAGTCATCAACCCTTCAGCCGTCCGTCTCCAGCTACCTCAGTCCCTCCGGATCCACCCCACCTTCCACGTGTCCCAGATCAAGCCTGTCTCCTCGAGCCCTCTGTGCCCACCGTCCGACTCCCCACCACCCGCCCTGGAGGTCGATGGACATCCGGCCTTCACGGTTCGTCGATCGAGGATTCCCGTCGACGAGGTCGCGGATGGCAGTACCTCGTCGACTGGGAGGGTTACGGACCGGAGGATCGCCAGTGGGTTCCAGGCTCGTACATCCTCGATCCAGCCCTCATCGAGGAGTACGAGCGTTCCTGCCCATCAACCTCTTCCGGACCGCCAAGGGGCAGTCGTTGAGGGGGGGGTACTGTTGGGAGCTGGAGAAATTCCACCTTTCTCCAGCAGAGTCCGCCGTGGATCCTCTGAGGGAGCCTCCTGCACAGCTGCAGCTCGTCAAGATCATCAGAGGATCCACTACTTAAGCTGTCTTCAGACCTTGCCTCAACGCCGCAGTGTTGTTCCAGTTGGTCAGCGCTTAAGCCCAGATCCTCTGAGTATTTTGATGACTTTTGAATCCAGCTTGGATTCTAATCCTTGTTTCTGTCTTCCAGGAAACCTGTGCCTCCTCTGTGAAAGCTAACCTGCCGAGCCGACCCTCAGAGCCAAACCTGAAGATTCACAGAGAACCTCCAAGCAGTTCTGGACTAGAGCTGGGATACCCAAAGCCAAGGTCTGTTCAAATTAGACGTGAGACGCTGAAGCAGCAAACGGACTCTGCTGCTGAACTTTTCTCCAGGACCAACAGTGACTCTCCCAAAGCTAACCTCGAGAACCCTCAAGGTACAATCAGTAAACTTCAGGAAATCAAACCTCTGTTGGCAACGCTAACTGAACTGTCTCCCACGCAGACTCCGGTGAACCAGAACCCAGGCCCTGAACCTGAACCATTATATCCTGTGTGCTTGTGCATAAATAAACTGTTAAACTTTCATCCTTGTGTCCGTCAGTGGTGTTCTGCATTCTTGGGTCGCTTTCAGTGAACCCATGACAGTTAGATTTCATAACATCTTTACTGACCTTTGATGCTGTATGCAGCGTTCACAGGAATCGGCTCCTCACTGTGTAGTAAAATGGTAGAGCTAATTCCCATAACTATATCAGCTAATTAAAACAAATCAGTAAAATTCACCAAAGTGTTCAAAAACAAGCTAGTAGGAAAATATTGTTTTAGTTCAATTACAGCAATTGCAGTGACCTAATTATACAACTTATCGATACATTTCACATTGTTCTCATTAACATGGTATGATTTAGAGGAGAAATATGTTTACTTCAATTTGTTTTTTGTTTTTTTGAAGTTGGAACAGCCACAGACATCAAATGAGCACATTCATAAAGCAGTCATAAAGCCTTGAGACATTTTATCCATGATTATAAACTTATTGTTGTAAGGTTACCAGATTTCAACCACTGTCTCGCTCTAAGACAGGCTGCTGAAAGAGTGCTGCCTATTTTAAGGTGGTCAACAGTTGACTCTATTATACGCATCTTTCAACAACCCAACAAGTGCATGTTACATGGACTGTTTCTCACTGGTTCTCACTTGACATTTAAATAAAGGCATACAGTAATACATCTAATTATCATCTCTTTCGAGAATGCATTATCTTCCTCCTTCTGGGGGAAGAGGAAAGCTTCTCAGTGATGATCAAAAGCTTGCGATTGTAGAAATGGTTGTTGCAAATAATGCAATAAAATTGCATGCAACTAAAACTAGAATTGTGGAGGACCAGGAGATATTTGAAAATATATCATAGCATCAGCCTCACAGCCACTATGGAAACATTGTCCAAACTCAGTTGGGATGAAGCAACTACACTGTTCTCTTTGAGAGGAACAGTGGGAGTCAAGGAGCTGCAACAATATACCCAAGTATGGTACTGCATATAGAAACTTCCGCCGCGACAGATATAATGCACCATGACGTGCCTGTAGAGATCTCACCACTAAACGTGTGGTGAGATCAAATCGAAGAAAAACAACATTAGAACTCAGGGCTATGTTTAATACTGAAAGTAAGCGCATTTCCACACATACAATGGGAAGGGAACTCAACTGGACTGAACAGCTGTGTAGCCGTAAGAAAACCCCTAATCAGTGAGGCTAACCGGAAAAAAAGGTTTCAATTTACTAGGGAGCATAAAGATTGGACTGTGGAGCAATGGAAGAAGGTCATGTGGTCTGATGAGTCCAAATTTACCCTGTTCCAGAGTGATGGGCGAATCAGGGTAAGAAGAGGTGAAGTGATGCACCCACCATGCCTAGTGCCTACTGTACAAGCCTGTGGGGGCGGTGTTATGATCTGGTTTGCTGCAGTTGCTCAGGTCTAGGTTCAGCAACAGTATGTGCTCAAAGAATGAGGTCAACTGACTACCTGAATATACTGAATGACCAGGGTATTCCAACAATGGACTTTTTCTTCCCTAATGGCACAGACATATTCCAAGATAACAACTGAAATTAAAATGAGGTGTTTATGCATCCATGTCATACATTGAATTTTTTAATTAAAAATAGACAGATTTTTTCTAATTTAAAATCTAAAGTGTTTTTATAAGTAGCGAACAACAATAGTTTGGTATAATTTCCTGATTCACATATTTTATAAAACACCTGAACTGACTGTTTTTTCTTTCTATTTTCTGGCTTATTGAGAGCAGTGGGGTTTAGGCTGCCCTGCAAGACTTTAAACCTGGGTTTGAATGGAGACAAAGCCATTCTCAAGCAAATATCAAGGTGCTCATTTTGAGCTTGGATCCATATTTACAGCAGCAGGTTGAGCCAAACATACTCAAAATGTGCAGCTCCACTCCGGTCCGGCCAGGTCAAGATCCGCTATTGCAATCACACCAAACAGGGAAAAGAACGGCGAGAAGATCTGGTTTGTCAAATTAAAATATAGTAACAACAGATTGGTAACTACAAATTAGAGCGTAATTCATATATATAAAAAAAAAAAAACTAACCTTTTGTTTAAAAGATTGGATCCAAACTATTTGTATCTCCATCAGAAACCGCACATATGCTGGATGCTGATGGGGATTTTTTTAAATATGTCATATTGAATTAAGTGTTCCTTTTTGCATGTTTTGCTCCTATGAATTTAATGATAATATCACGCATGCTCTCCTCAAGCTGCGAGGATAAGTCTAAGTGCAGCGATATGGGAGGAACAGCGAAGGCTGTAGTCTTTGCTTTGCGCAGGCGGTCTGGAGCGATGTGGGGCGGAGCAGATGTGGGATGCCGGGGAAAAAGGAGAAGCGGCGAAAGTGACGTTTAGACACTGTCCTCAGACAACATGCGGTAATTTATAAATGCTTTAAATTAGATTGGTTTGCCAGCAGGTGGATTTGGATCCGGACCACGCTCCGCTAATCCGTGACCTCTCCCAACCATCTTCCATTACAAAGTTACACCATTGCGATGTGCCACATCCACCAATCAGAGAAGCTGATCTGGGAGCTGGCAGGGAGAGAGACACATCGCTGCTGATCCACAGCACTCATCACTCCTCTGAAACAGTTTATTAACGGCTAACTTAACTTCAAATGCTGAAATCTGCCGACAAAACATGTTTGCTTTTATTATCCTGGTGCCTGCACTTTGGATTACGTACATGAAAAATGCCTTACAGGTGCTGCGACAAATCACGAAGAGGGCTGTTGAATGGGATTCCTACTGACAGCGCACCGCTGGTATTTGGGGGTCTGAGCGGCTCCCACAGAAATAATATTTGAATGCAGGGTGATAATCTGGATGAACTGACTACACTGAGGAAGTTTTCATGTGGACTTTCTCACTTAAAAATATATTTTAAACTACTTAATTCTCACTGATCACAGCAAATATAGCTGGCATTGTTACAGGAAAAGAAAGGATAGGGTAACTCCAGCCAAAGCGCATCAGACCCAATTTTCGACCGCCCCGGCTGGAGTAGCAAAGATGCTAGCATCAAAAATGTAGCAGCAAATGCGTTTTTGGTGCCCTTGCTGCTTTTGGTGTGAATGTAGCATCAGACCAAAAGCAGCAGAGGCAGCAAAAGCAGCTGGTTGACATGCCAATTCAATGGTTGATATGCATCAGGGCGCAGCAAAATGTCCCGCAGCTTGTTTTGAGCAGCTTCAACGCGCTTCAAATGCAGCTGCTGCTGGAGTTGGAAAAATTAAACTTTTGCTGCTCGACGCGCCACATCAGCCAATCAGGGGAAAACAACCAGCGACAGGGAACCAGAGATGACAGAACCAGCGACAACAGAAGCAGCAACAACAGAGGAGCCAACAAGGACTGACAGCAGAGGGAGAGTATTTAAATTGCTGACTGAGACAAAGGCAGGGCTAATGAGCTGATAAGGAGCAGGTGTGAGTAGAGAATATGGGGGAGCCAAGGGGAAAGGACCACACACAAGAGGGCAACAGAGGACAACAAAAGAAAAACCTGAGAACTAAAATAAATCTAGAAACATCAAGTAGGAAATAAACAAATAAAACACACGGATCAAAGTAAAACAGAAAGTTAGACCGTGACAGTACCCCCCACTCAAGGGCGGATCTCAGACGCCCTAAAAATGACCGGAAACAAAAAATAACCACTCAGGGTTGGCGGAGGGGGAAGGAGGGCACGAAACACAAAACCAAAGGCAGAGTCCAAATAAAAAAAAAAACTAAAAAAAACAAAAGCAACCCACCAAAGGTGGGCGAGGGCAAACAAAGTCTCTGGAGGGCGGCCATGTGGCCCTCTTAGACAGGGGGAATGCTATCTGCCGAGGTTTATAGGCCCATCAGATACCGTTCCCCCCATGTTAGACATGAAGAACGCTATCTGACGGGAATTACATGCCGATCTGATATGGTTCCCCCTATGTTAGACAGGAATTATGCTAGATAGCGTTCCCTGTGTCTTACATGGGGGGAACAGCATCTGATCGGCATGAAAACTATCTAAACAAACTGAAATCAAGCAAAGAGATATGATTTAAACCAGTCTAGTAAGGTTCCTTTAATTCTTACAAAATATTCAAGTATAAAATAATATTATGATCAACTGTGCAAAATTCAAAAACCTCCCAAGGGAGGCGTTGATGGGGAATCCAAAAAAGATATTTAAGCCACCTTAGCTTACTTCTCTCCTCATTTAGCATTGAGGTACCAGACCTGACGCAAGTGTAAGTGAAATACAGTTTTAGCTTTGTCACATGCAGTGCTGCAAAAAACTCAACTTGAAAAGCTTTTTCAGAGGTTTAACTCTGAAAAATCGAAAGGAAAATGACTTAATTTAAGGTATAAATTGTTATGTATGTATTCTACTTTTCTCTTTATCTCCGATTTTTGTGTTTCTATGAAACAGAGATGGGAGTGTCTACAGGCTTTGTAATGAAGAGTGATGCCATGGTTCAACAAGCTGCTCATTTCAAATACATCCAATGCGTAAAGACCGAAGAGGAGGATACCTTCTATTTTTCGATAAAGGGAGAGATTCTAAAAAACGTGTCAATATATTTGTTTGTTTTTTTACTCTGAAGACCTCACATCTGCAACAGGGAGGCCAAAACTGAGAAGCTTCTTTCCTCAAACCCTATTTTGCAGAAGTGTGTTTTATGATGTTAATCACCTGTTCGGTTTTAATTACCTTGTCTTCTGATTTCAGACTCTCATATGCATGAATAGGCGATTTAAGGGTGTGTTAACTTGTTTTTAGATTCTGTGACGTTGTTCCCTGATGTTTGACGCTGTAAACATGGAAAAACACCTGTTATATAAGGTCATGGGTGGAGTATTTAAAGTATAGCAGGATTCCTGAGTTTTAGTATCAAAACCGGGAGACCTAACAAACAGGATTCATCTCAACATCACTATGAAGCTGATCTTTTTTCTGACTGTCATCTGGGCTCTCTACAGCAAAGGTAACAATAATAATTGGATATTGATTTTTAGAAAACTAGCACACTAGAGCAAAAAGGGAATATTTTGTAACAATTTATATTTTATAGCTTTCTAAACTACATACAAATATATGAAAGCAAAGATATATATAAACAATTATAATGAACATTGCAAATGATCCCTAAATGTATCCCAAAACTTTTTCTCAACAGTTTTTTTTTATATATTTATATATTTAAAAATCACTTCATGGTGCTCCATTTCCTAAAACAGTTACTTAATAATAATTTTCATGACATCTTTTTCTGTTCTTGTGTTCTTTTCTTTTTCTTTTTAATGAAGTACCTTTCAGAATAAAAAAAAACCTTGGTCTTTGATTTATCTTTCTCGGAATGCAGTAAAGTTATCTTTCTCTTATTCTCCACCATGCCTTAAGTAGAGAAATCTTACTAATTATACTACTTATTCTGATGAAATTCTTTTGAAATCACCAAAACTAGAAAGTTGAGTTTTTTAATCAATCTCCATAGTGTCAGAATGTTTCCTGAAAGGTTTTGAACAATTCTTTAATTACAACTTTTCCATTGCTTGCAGCTGGGGCTCTGCAGTGCATCACCTGCACGAATCAGGCATGTTCAACCACAGCACCACTAACATGTGGCTCAGAGACGATGTGCATAACAGCTACCATTAAAGGTATTGGTGTGTTTATGTTTTACTACTTTTTATAATTGGAACTTCTGCTTTCATTTTCAGACTGTGTATGCTTTCTAATAAAACAACAAATATCCCATTGGCTTTGCAGGAACTCAGTCTGGAGTTACAGGAACACAAATCTACAAAGCCTGCGCACGATCCTCTCTGTGTCCAAGCACAGGCACTCAGACATTTTCAGTCAACTTGGGTTACCAAAGTGCAGTTGCATCTGCAGTGTGCTGCAACACTGACAACTGCAATTCACAAACTCTTCCTTGTAGGTTTCAGCATGAGTTAAAATACTGATATTCCCTTTGTGTTATGTGTGTTTAACAAGTTTCTCTTTCATCTGCGGTTTCCATTTCAGCGCCACCTACACCGCTACTCAACGCCCTTCAGTGTGTCGTTTGTGACCCCACCACATCTCAGTGCACCACTCCCATCCCATGTTCAGGAGATGAGAGCAACTGTGTGACAGCAACTTGTAAGTTTACATTTGTGATAGTTTGGATGAAATATTGCAATTCTAAAAAATACTTTAGAGCTGGAATGATTCAAAACCTAATATTAGAAGCTGAAGAAAGAGCAGTCTTCTGTTTGAATACTTGGATTGATTGTTCTTTGAAAATTAATTGGACTTACTGGAGTTTCTTTTAAATATTAACAGTAAACGATGGAACAAACACAATTCCAGCGCTGGGATGTATTAGTCCAAACACTTGTGCAGCTGCTTCAAGTCTGGGTAGTTTGCCATTCATGGAGAATGTTGGTTCGATAACTAGTGGACCAACCTGCTGTTCAACAAGTTTGTGCAATGATCCAAGAACAACAACTACAACTGCTACCCCAACAACTACAACAGTGACACTAACTACCACAACCATGGCACCAACAACTACAACAGTGGATCCAACATCCACAACTGTTGCACCAACAACAACATTGGCACCAACTACAACTATGGCAACAACCACCCCAACTGTTGCACCAACCAGCACAACATTGGCACCAACAACCACAACAGCTGCACCAGCAACCACAACAGTGGCACTAACAGCTACAACTGCTGTACCAACAACTACAACAGTGACACCAACTACCATAACTTTTGCACCAACCACCACAACTCCAGCAACAACTACTGCTGCACCAAAAACAACAACTGCACCAACCACCACAACTGCTGCACTAACAACCACTACAGCTGCACCAACAACTACAACAGTGGTAACAACCACCACAACTGCTGAACCTACAACCACCACTGTTGCACCAACACCAACTACAGCTATGACACCCACCACCACAACTGTTGCACAAACTACCACAACGGCAATACCAATGACTACAACAGTGGCACCAACTACCACAACTTTGGAACCAACCACCACAACTGCAGCAACAACAACAACAAGTGCTGCACCAACATCCACAACAGCTGCACCAGCAACCACAACAGTGGCACTAACAACTGCAACTGCTGTACCAACAACTACAACAGTGACACTAACTACCACAACTTTTGCACCAACAACTACAACAATGGCAAAAACCACCACAACTCCTGCATCAACCTCTACATCTGCTGCCCCAACAACTACAACATTGACACAAACTACAACTGTTGCACCAACCAGCACAACATTGGCACCAACTACCACAACTGTTGCACCAACCACCACAACCATCAAACCAACAACTACAACAGTGACACCAACTAACACAACTTTTGCACCAACAACTACAACAGTGGCAAAAACCACCACAACTCCTGCATCAACCTCTACATTTGCTGCCCCAACAACTACAACATTGACACAAACTACAACTGTGACAGCAACCACCACATCTGCTGAACCAACAACCACAACGGCTGTGCCAACATCAACACCAACTACAACTGTGACACCAACCACCACATCTGCTGCACCAACAACCACGACTGCTGTGCCAACATCAACACCAACCACAACTGTGACACCAACCACCACAACTGTTGCACCAACCAGCACAACATTGGCACCAACTACCACAACTGTTGCACCAACCACCACAACCATCAAACCAACAACTACAACATTGGCACCAACTACCACAACTGTTGCACCAACCACCACAACTGCAGCACCAATCACAACTGCTGCACCAACAATGGCACAAACTACTGCAACTGTTGAACCATCTACCACAATGGCTGCACCAACCCCCACATCTGCTGCACCAACAACCACGACTGCTGTGCCAACATCAACACCAACCACAACTGTGACACCAACCACCACAACTGTTGCACCAACCAGCACAACATTGGCACCAACTACCACAACTGTTGCACCAACCACCACAACCATCAAACCAACAACTACAACATTGGCACCAACTACCACAACTGGTGCACCAGCAACCACAACTGCATCACCAACAACAACAACATTGACATCAACTACAACTGTGACACCAACCAGCACAACTGCTGCACCAACAACCACAACTGCTGCACCAACAACCACAACAGTGGCACTAACAACTAAAACAGTAGCACCAACAACTACAAAAGAGGCAACAACCACCACAACTGCTCTGCCAACCTCTACATCTGCTGTCCCAACCACCACAACATTGGCACCAACTACCACAACTGTTGAACCAACCACCACTACTGCAATACCAACAACTACAACCGTGGCACCAACTACCACAACAATCACACCGACAACTACAACAGCAGCAACAAGCACCATGACTGCTGTAACAAAAACTACAACAGTGACACCAGCAACCACAACTTTTGAACTAATCACCACAACTGCAGCACCAACCACCACAACTGCTGCACCAACCTCTACATCTGCCGCCCCAAACACTATAACTGTGGCAACAACTACCACAAATGTGGCGCCAGCAACCAATACGGCTGCACCAACAACAAAAACATTGACACCAACCACAACTGTTACACCAACCACCACAAGTGCTGCACCAACCACAACTATAATGGCAACAATTACGACAACTGTTCCATCCACTACATCTTCTACCCCAACAACCAAAACAGTGGCACCAACAACCACAACTGCTGAACCAACAACAACATTGGCACCAACTACAACTGTAGCTCCAACCACAACAACTGCTGCACCAACCACTACAGCTGGTGCCCCAAAAACTACAATAGTTTCACCCAAAACCACAACAGCTGCACTAACAACCACAGCGGCTACAAGGACAACAACAACTGCTGCACCAACCACCACAACACTGGCACCAATTCCGACAACTGTTGCACCAACCACCACAACGGCTGCACCAACCACTACATCTTCTGCCCCAACAACTACAACAGTGTCACCAACAACCACAACTGCTGCATCAACAACAACATTGGCACCAACTACAACTGTGGCTCCAACCACCACAACTGCTGCACCAACCACTACAACTGCCCCCCCAACAACTACAACAGTCGCACCAACAACCACAACTGCCGCACCAATTGCCACAACTTCTGCACCAACCACTACAACATTGGCACCAATTACGACACCAGCTACACCAACAACCACAAAGGCTGCAATAACAAGAACAACTACTGCACCAACAACTACAACATTGGCACCAAAAACCACAACTGCTGCACCAACCACCAAAACTGATGCGCTAACCACATCTGCTGCTCCACCTTCCCCAACTGTGGCGCCAACTGCAACAGCGGCATCAACAACCACAATGGCTGTACCAGCAACTGCAACAGTAGTGCTAACTACAACAACAGTGGCACCAGCAACCACTGCAACAGTAGCACCAGCAACTACAACAGGGACACCAGCAGCCACATCTACATCATCCATGGCATCCCAGTCAGCCACCACCAGTAGTGCTTCCAGCGTCTCCATGGGAACACTTCATCTCTTACTTTTATTAACTGTGGTCTTTCTGTAAAAATCTTTACAAAATTAAAAGCATTGCATAAATTGTAATTAAGAAACGATTAGTCACAAATGTAACAGAAGTATGTTTTCGACCTATTATGTGTTCCTTTGATTGATTTTATTTAGTGAAATGGCGTGCTCAAAGATCATCCTGCACATTTTGAGTATTTTTGGCTTAACCTACTTCTTTGAAGCAGGATTCTCCACCATGACAATAATCAAAAAAAATATTGATCCAGGCCCACCAATGAGCACCTTGGGAATTGCTTTGTCTCCATTCAAAAGAAGGTTTAAATCCTTGCAGGGCAGCCTAAAGCCCACTGCTCTCATTAAGCCATATAAAAGAAAAAAGTTGAGTCAGGATATTGTCTATATACCAAACAAAGATTGTTGTTCTCTACTTCAAAAACAATTTAGATTTTAAGATGCAAAAAAGTCTATTCTTTATATTTTTTTAATCAAAATTACAATGTACAATATGGATGCATACACACATGCATTTTATTTCAGTGTTAAATGCTGTTCAAAGTAACAGACTATAATTAAAAATGTCCCCTGACCTTTACTGGTTGTTGTTTTTGTTTTGTTTTCAGACCCCGCTGATTTTTAATTTGTTACCCCTGACTTAGAGAAATACTGTTGAAGAATGTAGTGTAGTCATCTTTGATTTTTAAGGCATTACTTTTCATGTTTTTTCTGCAGGGTACTAAAATGTAAATTCTGCTTCAGGTACCAGACCTGAAGCCACTCTAAATAAAATAGAGTTTTAGCTTACTCAACAACTAAGCTTTTTCAATGGTTAAACACTGAAAAATAGAAAGGAACGAGACTTCAGGGAAGGTATCATATGTTTGCTATGTAAAGTGATGCTCTCTGTATCTCCGTTTTTGTTTCTATGGAACAGAAATGGGAGTGTCTACAGGCTTTGTGATCAAGAGGATTGACATTTTAGATGTGATTAATTCATCTCTGTTACAGGGATATGTACCAAAGACTTTTAAGGTTGCTGTAATTAAACCTTTGCTCAAGAAACTGTCTCTTGACCCAGATGAATTGGTCAATTACAGACCTATATCCAATCTTTCTTTCTTATCTACAATTCTTGAGAAAGAACTCAATTCTTGAGAAAGTTGCTAAACAAGTGTGTGATCACTTACACCAGAATTAACTTTTTTAAGAGTTTTTTAAGTACTTTTGAAGAGGTTTAGAGCTCATCATAGTACTGCAACAGTGCTGGTGAATGTTGCCGATGATATTTTCATGGCCTCAGATAATGGACTCGTATCTGTGCTCGTCCTGTTAAATCTTAGTGCTGCATTTGATACAGTTGATCATAATATTCTTTTGGAAAGACTTGAATATTTTGTTGGAATTAAAGGAACAGCACTAGACTGGATTAAATCTTATCTATCTGATCGATTTCAGTTTGTTCATGTTAATGACAAATCTTCCTCATGTTCAAAGGTTACCTGTGGAGTAACACAGGGATCAGTGCTAGGACAAATTCTCTTTACTTTATATATGCTCCCAATTGGTAGAGTTATTAGACAGCATGGGATTAATTTCCACTGTTATGCTGATGATACTCAGATATATCTGTCTATAAATCCAGATGAAGCTAACCCATTACATAGATTAAAGGGATGTCTTGACGACATAAAAACCTGGATGACTCTTAACTTTCTCCCTCTGAATACAGACAAAACAGAAGTTATAGTCTTTGGACCAGAGTCTTTGAAAAATAAGTTGATTAGTCAGTCACTTCATTTGGATGGGATTAAACTAATTTCAGAAAATGAAGTAAAAAATCTTGGTGTTCTTTTTGATCGGGACCTGTTATTTAAATCCCATATCAAAGAGGTTTCTAGAATTTCCACCTTTCAGCTGAATATTGCAAAAATTTGAAAGAGCATCACCTCAGCATCACCCCCTGTCCAGGAGTGATGCGGAGGAACTAGTCCATGCTTTGTTACTTCAAGGCTGGACTATTGTAATTCTTTACTATCAGGAAGTCCACAAACTGTAGTTAAAAGCCTTCAGCTGATCCAAAATGATGCAGCCAGAGTTCTGATGAAAATGAAAAAGAGAAATCATATCTCTCCTATCCTGGCTTCTCTTCATTGCCTTCCTGTTAAATCCAGAATAGAATTTAAAATCCTCCTTCTCACATATAAAGCCTTAAATGGCCAAGCTCCATCTTATATCAGAGATCTGATTGTTCCTTATGTTCCCAACAGAGCACTTTGCTCTCAATCTGCAGGTTTACTAGTGGTTCCTAGAATTTCTAAAAGTAGAATGGGAGGCAGATCTTTTAGTTATCAGGCTCCTCTCCTGTGGAACCAACTACCAGTTTTAGTCCGTGAGGCAGAAACCCTGTCTACTTTTAAGGCTAGGCTTAAAATTTTCCTTTATGATAAAGCTTATAGTTAGAGTGGCTCAGGTTATCCTGAGCTATCTCTATAGTTCTGCTGCTATAGGCTTAGACTGCTGGAGGACATAAGGAACCCCATTTCATCATTCTGCTTCATTCTATCTCTAATCTCCCACTCTGCAGAATCTGTTAGTTCAATCTCTACGTTCTGCTCGCTCTGCTTTTTCTCATAGTAGCTTCATCTGGTCTGTTCCTGTTTGGCTGTGACTCCATCCTGGAGAGAAATATCAGCTCTGCTGCAGCCATCAACACCTTTGTTTATAGATGTTGGAGATCAACCTGTTTTCCAGTGTAGTCCTGTTTCTCTGACTGTGACTCCTGGATGTGCTCTCTTCACCCTCTTACAGTTGACTCGGAGCTCGTCTGCCTGGCTGTTTGTTTTCTGGACGGGGCCGCCTTTTATAACTGCTTTTTGTATGTCTGCTTCTGTCTCCTTGAACCTCAGTCGGCCTCAGCAGATAGCCGTTCACACTGAGTCTGGTTCAGCTAGAGGATTCTTCCTGTTAAAAGGGAGTTTTTCCTCTCCACTGTCGCTTCAAGCATGCTTAGTGTGAGGGATTGCTGAAGAGTCAATGAGTCAATGCAATCAATTGGTTTGTCTTAGATAGAAAACTTTTAATCATTTTGACTGTATGATCTGGTTGAACTGTAAAATGTCTTGAGGTGACATGTGTTGTGAATTGGTGCTATATGTATAAACTGAATCAAATTGAACTGAATTAAATGCATTGCTTCTACTTGGCTCTGAATGGGCATCATCCATCCATCCATTTTCTGACACACTTAATCCCAAGTGGGGTCACGAGGGGTGCTGGTGCCTATCTCCAACTGTCTACGGGCAAGAGGCGGGGTACACCGTGGACAAGTCACCAGTCCATTGCAGGGCAACACAGAGACAAACAGGACAACCATTCATGCACACACTCACAACTAAGGAGAATTTAGATATCCCGCTTGACCTAACAGTCATGTTCAATACTCTCCTCCCTCATTTCTACCAACTTGTGGACTTTGCAAATTGGAGTCAAAACATTATATATCTGGTTTACTTTATCATTAAAGATTCATACAGAGCAGCCCCCTCCCCCACCTCGGGTCATCTGATCACCTTTCTGTCATGCTAATTACTACATACAGGCCCCAGCTCATAAGGGCCAAGCCAACAGTGAAGCAGGTCAGGGTGTGGACTGAGGGGGCCATGGAGAAACTCCAGGACTGTTCTGAATGCTCTGGAATATGTTAAAAAGCTGCAGAGCTACATATGACAACAAGATAAATATAGATGAAGATGTTATGACCCTGTCAGCTTACATCAACAAATGCATTGAGGATGTCAGCATCATAAAGAACATCACCAGTTTGACAATCTAGTCTGCCTATATCAAAATAGGTACAATAGAAATGTCATAAGAATCAATGACATTGTTTTAGGTTCTTCTACTAATTCTTTTTTTTATCAGAAACATGTATAAATTGTGTAAAATATGCAATGAGACAAAAACAATCTACAAGGTTTTGCAGTCTTTTGATCTACTGGGTTGAGTGTTTGGATGAAATGTATGTATACCATGGACAGATTCATTTTCCTGCATTTATCAAACAACAAATGTCCAGACATTGGGTGTGATGCAACAATATTTTGATATTCCCATTGTAATATCCCCGTCAAATCAAGACTATAAAGATCAGAGAATGTGTTTTCTCATTCACCCTAGCCTGTATCTTCTCCATAGTTGGGGTACACACGTGCAACTTACAGATGAACTTCTTTTTAATCAGCTGAATAATTAAAATTTGTTTTTGGAAGCATGAACATGAAAAAATGTCTCTTTACAGGCTCATGTGCTAAAAAAACAAACCCAGAAAAATGTTTCTGTGCTGCGGATACTCTGCAGGGGCTGCTTTTCTGGACAATCAGCTCAGCATTTCCGGAAGAGGATCCTCAGCACAGGTTCGATAAAATCAAGACAAACATAGACAGTAATCCTATGCCAAGGTGGACTTTGCTTGATGAGAAAAATCTTCATCAAATAAACGTTCTTTATTTTTGGTTTACAGCATCTGATTAGCCATTGTTTAATGTTCCACCAATAAAACACACAATAATG
The DNA here is from genome assembly GCF_016077235.1 of Cyprinodon tularosa. NCBI lineage: Eukaryota > Metazoa > Chordata > Actinopteri > Cyprinodontiformes > Cyprinodontidae > Cyprinodon > Cyprinodon tularosa. The sequence goes on from NW_024038189.1 coordinate 164,871, forward strand.
TAATAAAGCTCACGTCTTTACAATAAACGTATGTCGAATTGTCAAAACATCCTCTTTTTATTCAAAAGACATCTCTACGCTTCAAAATTTTTTTCTTAAGGATTGCATTACGTTTCAGGTATATCTTTTTTTTTAATCAAACATTTTGAACAAATTAACAAAATCATGTGGTTGTCATGGTGTCTGTGTGTGGCTGAGACTTCAGGTTTCCCTACAGATCTCCAATTGGAGGGCGTGCCAACCCGACAGGTGACTCACCTGTATGGGGACAAAATTGTTGCTTTATTATCTACAAATGTGTGTGGAGAGTTGTATATCTGTATCTCGATTTGTGCGTGTGCAGGGGGATTTGAAAATTTGTAAATGAAACTGTAAATGTGTGAGGAGATTTGTGTGTCTGTACAACAATCTGCAAATGTGTAAAACTACTTGTGTGTGTGTAATCTGGTTTGCAAATGTGTAAAAAATCCACAAATCTGTGTTCAGATCTACAAATCTGTAGTAAGATTTTCAAATGTTTAGAACAATCTGTAAGCACACACAGAGACACTGTGTCCGAAGTATTTTCGCTTCAACACCCAGAAATACAGACACATCATTGGATACAAGTCCAGCGGTTCCTCAGTTGGCGCTCTTTACACACATGATTTTTGCTACACTTCTGCCGTATGAGATGCACAAATGCGTAAAAGGATTTGTATCTGTAATATCTGGATTTGCTGCCCTGGGCGCAGGTTTGCTGGCTGTACACCTGTTTCTCATCTGGTGCAGCTCTTATAAGGAGCAGCTGGACTACCATTCACTGCCTGATTGTCCGACTAAGTTGGCTCCGCTGTTACTCCGTCTGCCTGCCCGCTCTCCACCGTTTGGTCTCCAGCCCACCTTTCCAATCCACAAGCCCCCTCCAGGATCGGCTCCTCTTCTGGAACAGTAAGCTTCCTCACGTTCTTTTCCCCACTTGGACAAATTCCCTTCCCGAACCCCCAATAACACCTCCTCTCTGTTTTCAGAAGTAGCTGATCTGTCTGAACCCTGCTTGGATTCTGTTTTCTGTTCAATAAAGATACCGATCCTTTGAATCCTGCTTGTGGTTTCCTGCATGTGGGTCAGAAAAATCCCCTTGATCATGACAGTGTTATGTACGTTTGTACAGGCTTAAGGCACACATATGGTTATAAGGCAACAATAAAACAGAACTACACAAACAAAAAAATAAAATAAAAAGACAAGGGGGCTTTATGTTACGCGTTTATCTAGGCTTTTATTTTTGAAATATTTTCCTGCACCAGCCGTGAAACCTTCTTCATCTTTCAACTCTGAAAAAGAAAATACTAAAAGGAATTGGTGAAACCCAAAAACGATTTTTCTTGGGTTTTAGTTTTTAAATTCTGGTGACAGGACAGGAAAAACAGTTTTGTTTTCCGTTTTTCAAGTTTTTGTTTTGTAAATGAAAAAACGGAAGTAGTATCCATTTTTGGTTTTCAAGAAAAAAAAAACGAGTTCCCTGAACATACACGGACCCTTCAAGTTGCTGAAACTCTTTCTGAACTATCTATCAACTTTCTGTTCGAGATTTTTCAAAAAGCAGCTTCATCCAACATAGGGCTCACTGAATGTTCTTTATTTTGACAAATTGACAACAAATTAAACCAGTGTACACTGCAGGCTGACATGTCAACTTTAAGTATAGTGAGTGATAGTTCTGCCATCAGTGAAGAAAAATGTGATTTATACTTGTGGAGTTGTAATATACTGTATAGTGATATAACTTAATAAAATGAACAGTTGCTTCCAAATATTCTTTGAGTCATCTTTTAAATGTTTGTTTCAAGAGTTTCATTATTCCTGCCTCCTACCAAACTGCACCACCAAAAGTCAGCATCTAACCTTCTCAGATTTAATCTCTATCAAGTGAGATGTACTGCATGTCTTCCCTTGTCTCTCAATACCATTCCCCATCTTCCTTCTTTCAAATATTGTGAAAATAAAGAACATAAGAGCTTAACAATAACAGGTTGACTTTAGAATTTAAAATGCCACTAGAGTAGCCTAATAATAAAAAAATAGTTTACACAGTAAAACAATATCCTTTTAAACTCTTACTGTTTAAAGTGTTAGTAAAGTTTTAGGAGTCTACGACCGCTTGAAATTTTAAATACTTAAAAAAAAGTTTAATTGGTAGTGATTTATTGTTATCAATCACGATTAATCCAATTCATGCATGTCAGAGTCTGAAAAAAGATAATACATTCTGTTTCTATATTCTGCTGTGGATGGGTAGATGTGTTAAGGATGTGTTCACTTGAAATTTGACTTCGTCAGACAACGATTGGTATGTGGAAAGATAAAATCTGTGACAGTTGCTGTAACTGAGATGTTATGTGATGATCTAGCCACCCACCTTCTTAGCCCTAGGCTTTTCCTTGGTACTTTAAACTGTTTTCCATATAAGCACTGCTAGTTCCAAAGTATTTACTGTGATGGTATTGTTTTGGTCTCAAGTTTTATCTCTGAGTTTTCATTGGTCTTACTACCATTTTTGTTTTCTGGTTATATTTTTTCGTATTTGAGTTCTTAGATATTTCTTGTTTGTCATTTGCCAGTCTCCTTTGCCCTAGCTCCCTTCTTGCCTCTGTTCACACCTGCTCCCAATCTTCTAATTAGTCTGGTCTTTGTTGCTCTCTCCCATATATTCTCCTCCTGTTCAGTCAGGAAGAGAAAAAATAAAGAAACTGGTTTTCTCGGATCATATTTAGCAGTTGTGTTTGTTCGAATGTTAATTACACAATAGCTTTAATTACTTTTTATTCCTTTTTTTGTAAAGTTATAGGGGTCTACGATCACTTGAAATTTTAAATACTTAAATAAAAAGTTCCATTGGTAGTGATTTATTGTTATTTTAATTTTGTAGGAAGTTAAATTACTGCATAAGTTAGGATTATTAAGTAATAAAGACGCTCAATGATTAATCCAATTCATGCATGCCAGAGTCTGAAAAAAGATAATACATTCTCTTTTTATATTCTGCTGTGAATGAGTAGATGTGTTAAGGATGTGTTCACTTGAAATTTGACTTTGTCAGACAACGATTGGTATGTGGAGAGATAAATCTGTGACAGTTGCTGTAACTAAGATGTTAGGTAAATGATCTAGCCACCCACCTTCTTAGCCCTAGGCTTTTCCTTGGTACTTTAACCTGTTTGTTTTTTTTGTTTGTTTTTTTTAACAGTGTCCTGTCTGGCAATGTGGCAATAAGAATAATTGTCTTGATGCCAAAAAGAGCCCAACAGATTTTACTATCACAAGTGTAGCAGTATGGCAATTGCCATATTGTCCCACTTGTTTCATGCAATGACAAGGAGACAATGACAAAACATTTTCAGTCTGCTTCATCACCTGCAACGAGATGCAAAAAGAACAGCACAACCGAAAGACATGGTACCAGACATACAATAAAGCAACACCTTGAAACTTTCGCTGAAGTAGTATTATTTAGTCTGACATGTACTCTATGGTACCTGAAGATATGAATGTGGGCTTTCTGTATGGAAGTGAATCTCTGAGTACCTGGAACCAAGCACCTGTAGTTGTTTGTGAGAGTGCACTTGTGCATGTAAAGTTTATCCATAGAGAAAATGCTCAATAGTGGTTGTGGAGAGCCGAAGAGGTGCCCCCCCAGAGCACTGAGTCCAGCGTCGGGAGACCTAAAGCCCCAGACGCCCAAAGGGACCCCAAGAGCGAAGGCACCAAGGAGGGGCCAGCCCAGGAAATACAACCCCCGCCAAGCTAGGAGGAGAGACAGCCCCGAGGAAGCCCCCCAGCCACCGCCATGCCGGCGCCCCGGGGAGCCGCAGGGATGAGTCCGCAGGCTCCGCCGGCAGCCAGCCACCCTGAAGTGAATCTGGCCCTGGGCCCGAGGGATCCGAGGCCGAAGCAGCTTTGCTGCTCTGGCTGCGCGGTCGAAAAGTGGCTCTGACGCGCGTTGGGCGGAGCTACTCTATCCTTTATTTGCCTTGCAGCTATATTTGCTGTGATCAGTGGGAATAAAGTAGTTTTATTATGTTTTTAAGTGGGAAATCCACCTGAAAACGTAATCAGTGCAGTCAGCTTATTCAGATTACCATCCTGCCTTCCAATATTATTTCTGTCGGAGCCGCTCAGACATACCATACATACCAGCGGTGCGCTGTCAGTAGGAATCCCATTCAACTGGCTTGTTTGTCTCCTGAGAAAGCAGACATGTTAATATTTCTAAAGAAAACCTGCTAAGTAAAAAGGTCCTCACAATGTAACAGTGAATATTAGACACTGACTTGTTTGCAACTGTTCTTCTTCACTGAAATTTTTTTTTTATGTAAGAGAAATCAATCAGAGCTTAAAATAAAACTCAAGATTTGTACTTTATTATTGTTGTGTAATTTTCTTTTTCTTCAAATTGATATTATAAAACTGGTATCGAAAAAAGTATCGTTCAGGAATCCGTATCGAAGTGAAGGTATCGGTATTGGTACCAGCACTGAAAATTTTTGAACAATACCCAGCCCTAGCTCAGGGTGACCCTGCTCTCATCTGTTAAAAGCACAGGGTCCCAGTGGCGGACTTGCCAATTCCGGTGTTCTGTGGGAAATGCCAATCGAGCTCCACACTGCCGGGCAGTAAGCATAGGGCCCACTAGAGGACATCTGGCCCTCAGGCCACCCTCGTGAAGTCTGTTTCTGATTGTTTGGTCAGAGACATTCACACCAATGGCCTGCTGGAGGTCATTTTGTAGGGCTCTGGCAGTGCTCCTCCTACTCCTCCTTGCACAAAGGAGCAGATACAGGTCCTGCTGATGGGTTGTACACCTTCTACAGCCCTGTCCAGCTCTCCTGGAGTAACTGCCTGTGTCCTGGAATCTCCTCCATGCTCTTTAGATTGTGCTGGGAGACACAGCTAACCTTCTGGCAATGGCACGTACAGTATTAATGTGCCATCCTGGAGGAGTTGGACCCCCTGTGCAAACTCTTTAGGGTCCAGGTATCTCTTCATGCTAACTGTAGTGACAGTGACCCTGGCCAAATGCAAAACTGGTGAAAAAGATGAGGAGGGGAAAACATGTCAGTGGCCTCCACCTGTAAAGCCATTCTTGTTTTGATGGTTGTCTTGTTGTTGCCCCTCTAGTGCACCTGTTGTTAGTTTCATTAACACCAAAGCAGCTGAAACTGATAACAACCCCCTCTACTACTTACCTGACCAAGTCAATATCGCATAAGTTTAATTAACTTGATGCTATACTCTGATTACAAAGTGTTCCTTTAATTTTTTTGAGCAGTGCAGTTTAATTTTTGTATCCCTGTGTGACTGAAGTTATAGTTTCCTATGATCACTTGAAACTGTAAATACTTTAAGACTTATGGTAATAACACAGTTACATTTTTATATCCTTTAATTTTCTTAGTATAGTTGTTACTCTGCAATTTTTTTTACTTGTTTAGTAATTATTTATTCTGTTTGAATTTTCAGAATAAAAGGAACCGTGGAGACAGACAATGATTAATGGCTAAGAGGTTAAGGGCTCACGGGCTTCTCCATCAGAACAGAGCCAGGAAGGACCCTGCAGACGCCTTGACCCTGACTAGTGCCATGGTCTACTTGGAAGACAACAACAGTACGCTACAGTTTATATTGATTTGATATGCTTTAGATTTTTCTTTTTATTTCTGTATAACACCTATTACTCTACAACAGTGATTATTAATACTATCCATTCCATTCATGATATATAACGATTTAATTGTTTTATTTTTATGATGTATGGGGGTCCTATTCAAAAAGGGGGACCGGAGGGTGTGCTCCAATTACAGGGGAGTCACACTCTTAAGCCTCCCCGGCAAGGTCTTTTCGGGGGTGCTGGAGAGGAAGGTCCGTCGGATAGTCAAACCTCGGATTCAGGAAGACCAGTGTGGTTTTTGTCCTGGTCGTGGAACGCTGGACCAGCTCTACACCCTCAGCAGGGTCCTGGAGGGTGCATGGGAGTTCGCCCAACCAGTCTACATGTGCTTTGTGAACTTGGAGAAGGCGTTCGACCGTGTCCCTCCGGGGGCCCTGTGGGGGGTTCTCCAGGAGTACGGGGTGCCGGGCCCTTTGATACGGGCTGTCAGGTCCCTGTATGACCGGTGTCAGAGTCTGGTCCGCATTGCCGGCAGTAAGTCTGGCTCTAGTTCCAGAGTTGGACTCCGCCAGGGCTGCCCTTTGTCACCGATTCTGTTCATTACCTTCATGGACAGAATTTCTAGGCGCAGTCAAGATGTTGAGGGGATCCGTTTTGGTGGCCTTAGGATTGCGTCTCTGCTTTTTGCAGATGATGTGGTCCTATTGGCTTCATCAGGTCGTGATCTGCAGCTCTCGCTGGATCGGTTCGCAGCCGAGTGTGAAGCGGCCGGGATGGGGATCTGTGCCTCCAAATCCAAGGCCATGGTCTTGAGCTGGAAAAGGGTAAAGTGCCTTCTCCGGGTCAGGGGGGGTGTCCTGCCCCAAGTGGAGGAGTTCAAGTATCTCGGGATCTTGTTCACGAATGAGGGAAGAACGGAGCGGGAGATCGACAGGCAGATTGGCGCAGCATCTGCCGTGAAGCGGGCGCTGTGCCGGTCTGTCGTGGTGAAGAGAGAGCTAAGTCAAAAAGCGATGCTCTCGATTTACCGGTCGATCTACGTTTCTACCCTCATTTATGGTCAGGAACTCTGGGTCATGACCGAAAGAACGAGATCGTGAATACAAGCGGCCGAAATGGGTTTCCTCCGTAGGGTGGCTGGGCTCTCCCTTAGAGATAGGGTGAGAAGCTCAGTCATCCGGGAGGGACTCGGGGTAGAGCCGCCGTATTGGGCAAAACTCAATGCTGAAACATTGTTATCTTATAGAAAGCACAGAAGTTGGAATGGGGCACCCCTAGTTCCTAATAGTCTGCACTATTGTAAACTTAGTTACTGCTGATATTTCAGCTTTTTTCCAATTTTTCCAACAGTGGACTATATTTTTAACCATTTTTCCTTTTTCTTTTAATTAAAGTTCATGCTTCCTTAACAATCAACAAGTATTTCCTGTAAACTTTATTGTGCTTAATAACCTGTAGCTTTATCCAAATAATACCTGAAAAATTCAAGTTTTTGCAAGTTTTTATCTGTACGGCAATTTATTTTAAAATGTATGCATACAGGTAAAAGCCAGTAAATTAGAATATTTTGGAAAAACTTGATTTATTTCAGTAACTGCATTCAAAAGGTGTAACTTGTACATTATATTTATTCATTGCACACAGACTGATGCATTCAAATGTTTATTTCATTTAATTGTAATGATTTGAAGGGGCAACAAATGAAAATCCAAAATTCTGTGTGTCACAAAATTAGAATATTGTGTAAGGGTAAAAGGGTTATGAAGACACTTGGTGCCACAAACTAATCAGCTGATTAACTCAAAACACCTGCAAAGGGCTTTAAATGGTCTCTCAGTCCAGTTCTGAAGCCTACACAAACATGGGGAAGACTTCAGATTTGACAGCTGTCCAAAAGGCGACCATCGACACATTGCACAAGGAGGGAAAGACACAAAAGGTTATTGCTGAAGAGGTTGGCTGTTCTCAGAGCTCTGTGTCCAAACACATTAATAGAGAGGCAAAGGGAAAGAAAAACTGGTCAGAAAAAGTGTACAAGCAATAGGGATCACCGCGCCCTTGTCAAGATTGTGAAAAAAGACCCATTCAAAAATGTGGGGGAGATTCACAAGGAGTGGACAGCTGCTGGAGTCAGTGCTTCAAGATCCACCACCAAGAGACGCTTGAAAGACATGGGTTTCAACTGCCGCATACCTCGTGTCAAGCCACTGTTGACCAAGAAACAGCGCGAAAAGTGTCTCACCTGGGCTAAGGAAAAAAAGCGCTGGACTGCTGCTGAGTGGTCCAAAGTCATGTTTTCTGACGAAAGCAAATTTTGCATTTCCTTTGGAAATCGAGGTCCCAGAGTCTGGAGGAAGACAGGAGAGGCACAGGATCCACGTTGCCTGAAGTCTAGTGTAAAGTTTCCACCATCAGTGATGGTTTGGGGTGCCATGTCATCTGCTGGTGTCGGTCCACTCTGTTTCCTGAGATCCAGGGTCAGCGCAGCCGTCTACCAGCAAGTTTTAGAGCACTTCATGCTTCCTGCTGCTGACCTGCTCTATAGAGATGGAGATTTCAGGTTCCAACAGGACTTGGCGCCTGCACACAATGCAAAATCTACCCGTGCCTGGTTTACGGACCATGGTATTTCTGTTCTAAATTGGCCAGCCAACTCCCCTGACCTTAGCCCCATAGAAAATCTGTGGGGTATTGTGAAAAGGAAGATGCAGAATGCCAGACCCAAAAACGCAGAAGAGTTGAAGGCCACTATCAGAGCAACCTGGGCTCTCATAACACCTGAGCAGTGCCAGAAAGTCATCGACTCCATGCCACGCCGCATTAATGCAGTAATTGAGGCAAAAGGAGCTCCAACCAAGTATTGAGTATTGTACATGCTCATATTTTTCATTTTCATACTTTTCAGTTGGCCAACATTTCTAAAAAAAAAATCCTTTTTTTGTATTAGCCTTAAGTAATATTCTAATTTTGTGACACACAGAATTTTGGATTTTCATTTGTTGCCCCTTCAAATCATCAAAATTAAATGAAATAAACATTTGAATGCATCAGTCTGTGTGCAATGAATAAATATAATGTACAAGTTACACCTTTTGAATGCAATTACTGAAATCAATCAAGTTTTTCAAAATATTCTAATTTACTGGCTTTTACCTGTATTTATTCATTTTCAAAGTGAAACACTTTGAGTTTAATATATTTTTAGAGTAATATTCAGTGAAGGATGGCTTTTGGTTTCACGTCTATTTCACTCTTCTGTGTGGGTCAGCCAAAATGCACATTCTTATATTCACATATGGTGGTCAGAGCGACTCACGCATCTTATATGGTAGTGCTGAAGGCTATGTGAGAAGGCTGAGAATGCTGACTATGTTACTTTGGGAGGGAGATGTGCTGACTGACCAAAACTCTCTGCTTTTTCAATGAGGCCTTCCCCTAAAATTTCAGAAGACGCAAGGGCTTGATAGATGGAGAGATCATCCTCTGCAGTTTGCGCTTTTATCAATGATTTTCTTAAACATGACTAGAATAAATACTAAAAATGCTTAACCAAGTTTCTTCCTTTGTGTATGCTATCTGAGAAACACTACCTCCATTCAATTTGGACTAGGTAAAAAGGGTTTTTCAATAACAATCAAACATTCTCCGACACTCTTTAAAAGTGGATATTTCTATCCTTAAATATCTAGTGCATGTCTCTCAACACTCAATATCGCTTTCTGTCTTGATTCTTTCAAAGATAATGAAAATAAAGACCATTAGAGCCTCAAGAAAACAAGTCCATTCTATTCCTAAAATGCCACAAGTGCTGCTTTTGTCCTTCAGTGTGTGCACACGCTCTTTTCTCTGCTCCCTGCTTGCTTACACTTTCTGGTCCTTTTATCTTCTTTTTATCTCTTAACCAAAACTACAGAAAGTTGGATTTAGTTATTTGATTTATTTTCTTTTATTTCTTTTTAAATATTTTTATTTTTATTTATTTATTAATTTTTTTATTCCCCGAAGTGGATATGGAGAAGAACCACCCGATTCAAAGGATGCCTACCTTCAGCACAGACGACTTTGACAAGCTTCTACAGAAAATAGCTGTCATGGAGCTGAAAATCCACCAACTTGAAGTAAACTATGATGTAAACGCCGCGTATGGTAATGAAACAACGCTGCCTGTGATTCCGAACGGGGACCACCAGCCCAGCAACTCAGCAAACAAACAGTTCCCAGAGGAAAAGGAGAATCCCTGGAGCACTCTGGGTGCTAGACCAAAGGATCAACGAACCCACCTAGACACAGAAAACTGGCCGAGACCACAGAGAGATATCCCAAGAAAAGTGAAACAAAAACGGGATGTTCTCACAACAAATGATAGGAGTAAACCTGCTGGAAATATTGGAATTCCGTTACAAAACAGATTTGCTCCACTTCAAGATGAGACCCAGAAGGATCACAAAGACAATCAAAGGTATGTCAACAATCTTCACTCTAAGCTACCAGAGAAAAAACAGGGCCCAGGGCCAAGGACCCTGATATTATGCAGTGAATCTATACGTGGGATTAAACATTTCTGTAACAAGAAAAACACAGAGGTGTTGATTTATACCCCTTTGAACTATGGCCTGGTGTCTAATGTAACAGACATTCTTCCAGAGATCATGAAAAAACGCCCGACCTTGGAAAAACTCATCATACAAGCTGAAGCCTTGGGCGACGCAGCCCTGAGAAAATCAGAAATACTGAAAGAGGATTACATTCGTCTGCTGAATTTAGTTGATGGTCTTAATGTCAAGGTGTTTCTCAGCGGCCCTCACGTGCCCATTAATTGTGGAGATGAAATGTTTTCCAGAGTTCTGATGTTAAACAAATGGCTGGATGCAACATGCAAACAAACAACTGTAACGTTCATAGACAATTTTAACATCTTTTGGGAGAGGAGACATTTGTTCAACAGAGATGGTTTCTCTTTAAATAGGTCAGGAGCGAAACGGCTGATATCAAACATTTTCTATTCTGTGAACCATGCACCATCAGCTTTGTTCCAAAACAAAGTACAACCAGTGCCTAAACAGACGATAAGCCCAGTAAAGCCCGAACAAGCCAAGATAAAGATGGCCAAAAAGATGACACAGAAAGAGCCTACATCAGAACTACAGGAGGATTCATCCCAGATCTCAGCAGGACAAAAAGAGGACTCCCCTTTAAATTACCAAAAACCTCCATCCCCACAGACACCAGTCCAGACTGCACCCAATTCCCCCTCTCCCGCCCAGATGTTCCTTTTCTGGAATTTTCTCATAACATGAACAAAGTTTTCAAGATTGGCCTACAGTTGACATCCTCTCCACATAGCCATTCCGAAAGCCGCAGCTATGTGAAAAAACCAGCATCTTCTAAAAGCAGCAGAGCCCCAGATCCTCCTCTACATATCACGGAACGTCAGGACCTTCAGATAACTTCTCCGTGATACACACCGGGCCCCGGCAACAAGCTTATCAGACATAACAGTTTCCAGCATCAGCTTGGGCCTTACACTGGAGCTTATGGAATATCTGTGATGATACGTGGCAGAAATAAGAAAAACAAAATGGGAACAAACAGGAACAGACACTTAAGAGTCATAAACTGTCAGATGCAGCCTGCTACAGAGACAACATCAACCACTAATTCATATAAACTGGCTTTATTAAACATTAGATCTCTGTCAGGAAAATCCCTTTTAATTAATGACTTTATTATTGACAATAATGTTGATGTTATGTTTTTAACAGAAACGTGGTTACATGGACTTAATGAAGCACATATTCTGTTGGAGTCGTCTCCTCCAAACTACAATTTTCTTTGCGAGAGCAGACAGCAAAGGAAAGGTGGAGGAGTGGCAACATTGTTTAATGACTCACTGAAGTGTAAAAAGGTGTTTTTGGGAAAATTTGACTCTTTTGAACATTTGGCTCTGCAGGTAAAGAGCCCGGTACGAACTATGTTTCTAAATGTTTACAGGCCTCCTAAGTCCACGTCAAACTTTTTTAATGATTTTAGTGACCTCCTGTCTGTGATATGCGTTGATTATGACTGTTTAATTATTGTGGGAGACTTTAATTTTCACGTTGACAACCCTGAAGACAGAAGTGCAAAAGAACTGTGTGACACACTTAGAAACTTTGGTTTAACTCAACATGTTAAACAACCAACACACAAACAGGGACATATTTTAGACTTGATCATCACTAAAGGTCTGAAGATTTCTAAAGTCATTGTTACTGATGTTGCCCTATCCGATCACTTTTCTGTTACCTTTGAGGGCATCATTTCCAGTGACTCATTTAGCCAAAGAGACATCATAAGAAAACGCACCTTTAAGGAAAATGCCACAGAAACTTTTATTCAAGCTTACTCTGCTACTTCAACCTTGGGGTGCAACTCAGTAGAAGAGCTAGTAGATAACTTTCAGTCTAAAGTCTCAGACATCATTAGCTGCATTGCTCCAATTAAAGTGAAAGTCTTTTCCGGTAAGAAAAAATCTCCTTGGAGAAGTGCTCCAGCAGTTAGAAGTGAAAAAAGGGAGTGTCGTAAAGCTGAACGCAGGTGGAGAAAGACGAAACTCCAGGTTCACTATGACATCTATAAAGAGAGACTTTACAGATATAGCTTACAACTGAAAAATGCAAGAGAATCTTTCTTCTCTGAAATCATTAACAAGAACATTAATAATACTCGTGCTTTATTTGCCACAGTCGACAAGCTAACAAATCCTCCTGTGTCCGTGGCTCCTGAACTCCACTCCACCCGGGCCTGCAATGAATTTGCTAATTTCTTTACTGAGAAAATCCTAAAGATCAGAGGATCAGTTTATACATCCATATCAAGTTCAGTACCAAAGTTGTCTCCAACTGGAATTGATCTTGGCCAAATGTCCCAATTCAGCCAAATAAACTATAAAAGCTTAGAGGAAATCATTCAGCAGCTAAGTTCCTCCTCCTGCTGCCTTGATGTTCTACCCACAGCTTTCTTTAAGAAAGTTTTGCCTGTCATAGCATCTGATTTGACACAGATAATAAACACGTCCCTTCTGTCAGGTGTTTTCCCGCAGTCCCTAAAAACAGCAAATATCAAACCACTGCTGAAAAAGAACAGTTTAGACAAACTACTACTCCAGAACTACAGGCCCATATCAAACCTCCCCTTTATCAGTAAGATTATTGAAAAAGCAGTGTTTCAACAGTTAAACACTTTCTTAGATATGACCAGCCGCTTTGACGTGTTCCAGTCAGGTTTCCGTGCTCACCACAGCACAGAGACTGCTCTTATCAAGGTGTTTAATGACATCCGTATAAATACAGACTGCGGAAGAACCACAGTGCTGGTACTATTGGACCTCAGTGCAGCATTCGATACTGTCGATCACTCCATCCTGTTAGAGCGCCTGGAAAACTGGGTCGGCCTCTCTGGTACAGCTCTCAACTGGTTTAAATCCTACTTAAAGGACAGGGACGTTTTTGTGTCAGTAGGCAACTTTACATCAGAGATGACAAAAATCACATGTGGGGTTCCCCAAGGGTCCATTCTGGGTCCCCTCCTATTCAATATCTACATGCGCCCTCTTGCTCAGTTAATAAAAAACAACAACAACAGCTACCATAACTATGCAGACGACACACAGCTTTACATCACCATGTCACCAGGTGACTATGAACCAATTCAAGCACTGAGGAAATGCTTAGAAGAAATCAATGCCTGGATGTGCCATAATTTTCTTCAACTGAATAAAAACAAAACTGAAGTAATAATCTTTGGACCAATAGAGGAGAGATCTAAAGTTAGCACACAGCTTCAGTCGCTTCAGCTAGTAACCACTGATCAGGCCCGAAGTCTAGGTGTAGTGTTGGATTCAGACTTGAACCTCCAAAAGCATTTAAAGACAATTACAAGGTCGGCTTTCTATCACCTGAAGAACATTTCCAGGATTAAAGGACTAATGTCTCAGCATGATCTGGAAAAACTAATCCATGCGTTTATTTTTAGTCGAATTGATTACTGCAACGGTGTTTTCACAGGTCTGCCTAAAAAGTGGATCAGACAGCTGCAGCTGATCCAGACCGCTGCTGCCCGTGTCCTCACTAAGACTAAGAAAGTAGAGCACATCACCCCAGTTCTAAAGTCCTTACACTGGCTCCCTGTATCTCAGAGAATAGACTTTAAAATACTTCTGTTAGTCTATAAATCTCTGAATGGCTTAGCACCTAAATACATCACAGACTTGCTATCAGTGTATCAACCCTCCAGACCACTCAGGTCTTCTGGCTCCAGCCTGCTCTGCATATCTAGAACCAGAACTAAACATGGAGAAGCAGCATTTAGTTCCTATGCTCCACTTATCTGGAACAAACTTCCAGAAAACTGTAAAAGTGCGGAAAGCCTGAGTTCCTTTAAATCAAGACTAAAAACACATTTGTTTAGGATTGCCTTCGACTGTTCCAGTTAAACAATTCAACAAAAACATGTTTTCTTTAATCCAACTGTTTTTAATATTCTTTTTTTGTTTCTGCATTTTTTATTTTATTTTATTTGTTTTTTATTTTTTCCTACTTGCTTTGATTCAATGTTTTATCTTCCTGTATTTTAATCATGTAAAGCACTTTGCATTGTCTTTGTACTGAATTGTGCTATACAAATAAATTTGCCTTGCCTTGTCTTGCCTAAAAATAACAAATAGGTTACACAGTAAAACAACATTTTGTGGTTTTACTTTTTAAAGTGTTAGTGAAGTTACAGTTTCTTACAAACACTTGAAACTATAAATACTTAAAATAAGTTACATTGGTAATGATCTGTTGTAATTTTATTTCTGCAGTAAATAAATTACTGCATAAATTAGGGTTATTAAGTAATAAAGATGCTCAAAGATTTGAGAGATAATGCATGTTCTTTAAATAGATTTGAGACATAAAATTATTTTTCCCTTCCATCATTTGTTTCCCAAGATGCAGCTTAGAAAGAGGAGAGAGGAATAATACCCACACTAGGTCAGTCTTAACTAACTTTAGCATCCTAAGCTAGAATCAAAGCCTGACATGGGCTACCTGACTGTACAGTAAGTGTTTAATATATATACACTGCAAAAAATCTGAATCTAGATAAGTCATTTTTTATCAAAATAAGTGCATTTGTTCTTGGATTGAGGAGGTAAAAGAGACATTTTGCCAGTGGAACAAGACAATTTACACTTAAAATAAGAAAACACAATTGCATTGTCTTATTTCAAGTGCATTTTATCTAATTATCTTATTTTAAGAGTAAAATTACTCATTCCATTGGCAAACTGTCTCATTTACCTGCTCAAATTAAGGGTGAATACACTCAATTTAAGAAATTTTTTACTTATTTCAAGATCGTTTTTGCAGTGTACTTAATATGTATTTTATAATAATAATAATACATTTTATTTGAAAGCGCCTTATCACAACACCCAAGGACACTGTACAGGCAGATAAAAACATTAAAAACAGGAAGCTAAAAAGTACAAGCATAAAGATGCCACAGAAAACAAAACAGCAGGAAGTAAAATTAAACCAAAGGAAGAAAAGGAAGAGAACAATATTGGAGTGATGCGTAAGAACTAGATGGGATAAGACTGTCTGAACAGGAAAGTTTTGAGTCTGGATTTGAAAAGAGGGAAGGAGTCCAGAGTACGGAGATCCGGAGGGAGGGAGTTCCAGAGGTGGGGAGCAGGGCGACTAAATGCCCGGTTCCCCATTGTGACCAGACGGGCCGAGGGAACGGAGAGCTGGAAGGTGTGGGAGGATCTTAGGGAGCGGATGGGGGTTTTAACGTGAAGGAGATCTGAGATGTAAGATGGAGCCAAGCTGTGGTGGGCCTTGAATGTAGTTAGGAGGAGTTTGAAGATGATTCTTTGTTTGATGGGGAGCCAGTGGAGTTGTTGCAGGATGGGAGTAATATGATGAGAAATGGGGTCCGAGTGATCAGGCGTGCTGCAGAGTTTTGGAGGAGCTGTAGTTTCTGGAGGGACTTGTTTGGAAGGCCAAAAAGAAGTGAGTTACAGTAATCGATGCGTGAAGTGACGAGACTGTGAACAAGAATGGCGGTAGTCTGGGGAGTGAGGGAGGGACGGAGACGAGAGATGTTACGCAGGTGGAAGTAGGCAGACCGGGTGATGTTGTTTATGTGGGACTGGAAGGAGAGGGTGCTGTCGAGGACGACACCCAGACTTTTAACCTGAGGGGAGGGGAGGACAGTTGAATCATTGATGGTAATCGAGATGTTATTAGCTTTGGAGAGAGTGTGAGGTGTGCCTACTAGGAGGACTTCAGTTTTAGAGCTATTCAATTTGAGGAAGTTGGATGAGAACCAAGAATGGATTTCTTGGAGACAGAGGGTGAGGGAGATTGGTGGGAGTGAGGCAGATGGTTGAGTAGAAAGGTAGAGCTGGGTGTCGTCCGCGTAGCAGTGGAATTAGATATGATGCTTACGGAGGATGTAGCCAAGAGGGAGGATGTAGATAATAAACAGGAGGGGCCCCAGGACAGAACCTTGGGACACACCAGCAGAAACAGGGAAGTAGATGGATTTATGAGATTTGAGTTGTATGAACTGTGTCCTATCTGAGAGGTATGAAGTGAACCAGGTTAGAGGGGTGCGGCTGATACCGATGGATGATAGTCGACTGAGGAGAGTGGCATGGGAGATGGTGTCGAAGGCTGCTGTAAGGTCCAGGAGAATGAGGATGGAAAGTAGTCCAAAGTCAGAAGCCATAAGGAGGTCGTCAGAGATCTTGATGAGTGCGGTTTCAGTACTGTGCAGACGACGGAAGCCAGATTGAAACGGTTCGTAAATATTATTGGACATCAGGTGGTTGTGGAGTTGGGAGGCAACAGATTTTTCCAGAATAATGTAAAGTAACCACAGCAAGCCTGATGTGTTAACATGGATGTGGCTATACAGCCACCGGGGTTGCTTCAGGGAAAAAAAAATGTTACCAATGGAAACCTAGACAAGACTAAAGCTGTTTGCACCTTGTGCAATGTAGAATCCATTTACTGCAGGAGTTCTTCCAGTCTCAAGTACCACCTTAATGCTTCCCTATGGAAACCTCGACATTCTTCATGGTTGCTTTAAATTCATTAATGGACACGAGAGTTTCTAATTTGAGCTCTTTCTGGAGGTTATTCCATCCCCAAGGTGTAGAGTAGGAGAATGCAGTTTTTCCCAACTCAGTTGAAGCTCGGGGTACATTAAAAAGTAACCACTGAAAGGAGCGCAACTGATAACTACCAGAACTCACAGAGAGGAGGTTACAGAGGTACAGTGGGAGTTTACCAAGTATTGCTTTGTAGATAAAGATATACCAGTGCTGTTTTCTACGAATTGTTAGTGATGTCCAACCAACTAGATCATAAAGAATGCAGTGATGAGTAAGTGACTTAGAATTTGTAATGCATTGTAATGATGCATGGTACACTGAGTCAATGTAATGCAAGATGGAGGATGCAGCATGCATGTACAATATATCTCCATAATCAATCACAGACAAAAAAGTAGCTTCTACAAGTTTCTTCTTAGCACTGAAGGTAAAACTAGATTTATTTCTGAAGTAAAAACCAAGCTTTACTTTAAGCTTCTTCACTAATGTATTGATATGTACCGTAAATTCTCTAATATTGGCCTGTATTCCAATAGCGGCCGGGTCTCTAATAATGGCCGGTCTCGCTGTCAGAGGAGGTAAATAATGGCCGGTCTCTAATACAGGCCGGGGCTATAAACGTTTTTTCTGGGCATACCTCAACATTATACTTGTGGTAGTAACATACAAGTACCACAGCCCTGCGCAGCTAGACGTCAGGCCCTGACTGCTGCCCGTCTGCGCGAGGAAGAGAACAGACACGCAGCAGAACAGGAGGAGCGCGAGTGATGAGGAGATTAAAGGGAGAGATGAAGAGGAGGAGAAAAACTGAGGAGGAGAATTAAACAGAATTGGAGGATTTTTTATTTTTTTTTACTTCAAACCAAGCGAGACATGGTAACTGTACTTTTTCAATAAATGAACCTAGTGTTTTATAGGTTCAAATAGACACAAAATCTCATTTTTATTCATTCCACTGGTAGTCTGTTTTGCTCAAATAGCAATAGAGGCCTGTCTCTAATACTGGCCTCTATCCAATAAAGGCCTGGACCGCGATGCACTTGAGTGAAATAAAGGCCCGGGCCTATATTAGAGGATTTACGGTACTTTAAAAAAAAGTACTTGTATGAAGACACTCTCTCAATGGATTTCCCATCTAAGGACAAGATACTACAATTGTCAAGTAGCTGTGATCGAGCTTTTGAGAAAACCATAAACTTTGTTTTCTGTGTATTTAAAACCAATTTTAAACTTAACAATGTCTTTTGTAATGCCTGAAACGCAACCTGAAGTTCCTGTACAGCCCCTGAAGTGGTGGGGGCATGAGTGTAAACCACTGTATCATCAGCATATAAATGTATTTTTGCTTGAACATCAGCACCTAAATCATTTATAAAAATTGAAAACAGAATGGGCCCCAGAATAGATCCTTGTGGGACCCCTTTGGTTATCTCAAGAAATTCAGATTTATAACTTTCTGCATGGACACATTGTGTATGATCTACAAGATAATTCTGGAACCATGTAACAGCCTTTGCACATAAGCCAACTGATCGTAATTTGTTCAATAACAATTCATGATCAACTGAATCGAACGCCTTGGAAAGATCAACAAATAATGCAGCACAGTGTTGTTTTCTATCCAAGGCCCTGGCAATATCATTTGTCACCAGTGTGGCAGCAGTGATAGTGCTGTGGCCACTTCTAAAACCTGATTGAAAATGATTTAAGATGTTTTTGTCAGCTAAAAACTCTTTTAATTGTATATTTACAAGTGACTCTAGGATCTTAGGCAGGGCTGATAGTTTGGATATTGGCCGATAATTATTTAACTCTGAAGGGTCTCCACCTTTGTGTAAAGGGAGAACATAAGCTGCCTTCCAACTTTTAGGAATGGAGCTGGAAAGAAGACTCAGATTAAAGATATGAGCAATGGGATCAGCAACAATGTCAGCTGATATTTTTAATAGAAATGGATCTAGATTATCAGGGCCTGGAGACTTTTTGTGATCAATGTCTCTTAGGGCTTTATGAACCTCTGATGTTGAAATAGGTTTAAAATGAAAGAGTTCTCCGTTTACAATCACAGATCACAGTGAAGAGTTCAGGGACCATAGGAAAATTGAATGAGGCTTGAATATAGCTGGAGAGAAACTCACATTTGAGGGGGCTCTTGTTAATCCTTGAATCCAGTTTGTTGGGAATTAATCCAGAGGAGAGGGAACTCGTTGGAGAGCGGACAGGTAGACCTTCGTTGGACCCAGAGGAGTAAAGTCACTTGGTTTTCCGATGGGGACTTGAACGGATCATGTGGAGGTTTACCCCTGCTCATAGGTACTCAGTAATCCTTCCAGGGGGAGAAGGTCCAGGTTATCCAGTTACACAGGAAAGGCTTCCTGCAGAAGAGGAAAGACAAAAACAAGATTAGACTCAGAGAGACAAAGCTTCAGTTAGACTCTGCTAGTCTCAGCTTGGCTGGAGTACCCAAAACCGGCAAACACTCTGGCGTCGAGGTAGTGACAGCCCGCTGCTCCAATACTCCTCCGGTAATGATCCAACGAGCAGCAGGTGTGCAGGGAGGCCAAACGAGGAACAGTTCTGATGCTGCTGAGAAACATGACTTACCATTAATGGTGGAGATCACACGTGCTGTTAGAAGCATACAAAATAAAAAGAATCCTGGCCCTGATGGATTTTCAGTGGATCTTAAAAGAAATTTCAAGATAAACTGTCCCCTATGCTGCTTGCTGTCTGTAATAAATCATTAGAACACTTCCTCCCACTTTAAGGCAGGCCTCCATAAGTCTCTTTTTGAAAAAAGATAAAAATCCAAATTTCTGTAGCTCAAATAGACCTCTCTTATTTATAAATATAGATGCTAAGATCCTTGCAAAAGCTTTGGCCTCCCACTTGGAAAACATTGTACCAACTATTGTCTCACACAAGCAAACTGGGTTTATTAAGAGGAGACGGTTTTTTAATATCCGCACACTCTTAAATATTATTTGCTCTAAAACTACCACACACCTGAAGTAGTAATTTCAATTGATGCTGAAAAAGCATTCGACAGGGTTGAATGGGACTATTCACTGTACTAAAGCAATTTGAACTAGGCAATGGGTTGATTTTGTGGATACGTCTGCTTTATACTTCTCCACAAGCAAACATCTCCATTAATGGCATCCAGTCTAGTTTCTTCACTCTAACCCGTGGCACCAGACAAGGTTGTCCCCTCTTTCCTTTATTGTTTGCACTTCCGATAGAGCTGTTGTCAATTTTTTTTTTTGGTCCTCCTCTACTTTTACTGGGATTTCACGTTTGGGCACAGAATTTAGGCTGTCACATTATGCTGGTGATTTATTGTTGTATGTCTTATATCCTGCTCTTTCCATCCCCACAATTTTATCTGTTTTCCAGAGATTTGGTTCTTTTTCTGGGTACAAAGTGAATATCTCTAAAAGTGAATGTTACCTTATTAACGCTTCAGCCTTACAGCTCATAAAGTCAGATATCCCTTTTAATTTAAACTACACTGGCTTTAGGTATCTCGATATCAACATTACTAGAACGGTAAATTCTCTCTTTTCTGCTAATTTCTCACCTTTATTGTCCAAAGTTAAAAATAGACCTACAAAGATGAATAAGTTTACCACTCTCTTTAATAGGAGGAATTAATGTAGTTAAAATTTATTTTTTGCCCAAATTTTGGTTTTTATTTCACTGCCTCAGGCTTTTTCGTTTCTTAAAACAATTGATCAGACTATTTCTAATTTCTTACGGTGTGGAAAGGCTCCCAAGATCCAAATTTTTTATTCCAATTTTGGGCAGCTCACATTCATAAAATCTCATTCTGGTTTAAATCTATGTATCTGCCCTGGTGCAACTTGGAGGCACAGTCATGCGGTCCATCAGCCTTATCTTACCTACTTACGTCCTGTATCCCATCCAACCTCTCCGGTTTTATGAACAAACAAATGGTCCTTTCCACACTAAACATTCGGGTATCAATTTAGGAGACAATTCAAATTTAATTCAGTAAACCCTACACCAAAAAGTCATTTATTTCAGCCTTCATTTACAGATCCAACCTTCCTAAAATGGCATAATAGGGGCGACAGTGGCGTTGGATGTAGGAGTTTGCCCTGTAATGGAAGGGTTGATGGTCGTTGTGTCCTTTGGCATGACACTTCACTTGCATTGTCTACTGATGGTGGTCAGAGGGCCCGGTGGCGTCAGTGTACGGCAGCCCCGCTTCTGTCAGTGAGCCCCAGGGCAGCTGTGGCTACAATGTAGCTTGCCACCATCAGTGTGTGAGTGTGTGTGTGAATGGGTGAATGAATGTAGTGTAAAGCGCTTTGGTCAAGTCTCCTAACTTGAATAAAGGCGCTATATAAGTACATGCCATTTACCATTTTACCCTAATAAAGGCCTGAAGTGTTTTAAAGACTTTTACAAAGATGATAATTTTCACAGCTTTGCAGATATCTCAGAAGAGTTTGATCTCTCACCTTCTCATCTTTTCAGAGACTTTCAAGTTAGACATTGTGCTAAAATTGTGTTTCCTCTGTTTCCACCAACTCAACAGTGGGAGGAGCTGTTAAATCATGACCCACTTCAAAAGTCACTCATTTCTAAAATTTATATTGAACTTCTGTCTTTTGACTGCTCGCTAATTACTAAAGTTAGGGATGCCTGGGTCAAGGAATTGGACTTAAACTTGGAGGATGATTGGTGGGAAGCTGCTCTTAAAGCTGAAGTCTGTAAGTTTTTAAAAATCACTTTTTTGTCATATTGGCTAAAGCTGTCCCTATGCCCAGACAGCAGTACATGTGATATGTAACCTGTGAAAAAAACTGCTTCAATTGGTCCCGCATACTGCCTGTATTTCAATCTGGAAAGAATAATTCGGGACGAGTCAAAACAACCAATCACAGCCAGAGGAGCGTCTGATGGAGTGTCAATCACAGCTCACACACGCTGAATCCCCCCCCCCTCACCGCTTAACCTGCCACCCGGCTGCCGCAGTCAGGAGGACGCGCGTGGAAGTCATGGCGAAGCGACAACCAACAGCGAAAGAGAAACTGGCCTTACTGCCCCTGCCGACAACTGCTTACACGGCAAACTTCGGTATAACCAGCATCTTATATCTAGCTGCTTGGAGGTAAGTGTTATCGCTCTTACCGGTTCACACTCCATGCCGCGTACCCTGTTTGGACGCTTCTGGTCGCATGCGGTAGCCGCGCAGATGCTGTGAGAGGGGTGGAGCTTGGAGGTGGGGCATGAGTGAAGCAGAGAGGGTGGGGGAGTGGCATGAAACCTGTTTTTCTTCAAATTTTCAGTCGAAGTCTGCTCTCTTCTCAATGTTACAGACTGCAGCTTTAAGACAATTTATTCAAGTTCATCCTGCGCCCGTCTTACACTTGTTAGTAGGGGAGTAAGCCACCTTATGTCAAAAATGATTGATGACTTATGACCCTTCACCTATGACCTTATGACCCCCCCCCCTTCCGGTCCAATCCCCCCACAAATGATTTATGACCTCACCCCTCCCCCCTTTTATGACCCCCCCTTCCGGTCCCATCCCCCAAAAATGATTTATGACCTTACCCCATCCCCCCTTCCTGTCCCATCCCCCATCCTTCTGGATCCCCAAGATTTATGACCTTACCCCTCCCCATTCCGTTCCCCATCCCCCATCCTTCCGCATCCCCAAGATTTATGACTCCATCAACAACCCCCCTTCCCTAAGCTAACCAATGAAAATAGGAGGGCCGAATTATGTCCTCTTTAAATATTGCTGGGGAGAAAAGTTTCTGTATTTTCAGCAAGAGAAAAAACACTTCCAAGTGATACAGAAGATAAACAAGCAACTAAATAGCACATCATTCATTCAGTGCGACCAAAGATGTTTGAAATAGTACAGAGTTGTTTGATTTTGTAAATTTCTCTGTTGTTCCGATACACTTCTTCAACAGCAGCACACAGTCCGAACGAAGATCTGTGTTCGTACAAGAGTCTCCACAATTATCTTCACCCTGAAATCCTCCGCTTCTTGTCCGCGTTCTTTCATCAGATGTTGAATGGCTGGAATGAGTTGCGGTGTTTTGAGTCGACGTTGAAGCGTGAAAAAATTTAGTCTGATAGAATTCTTCTTTCAATGCTTCGAGACAATGATGCTGTAGTTGGCTCGGGTGGTCTGTTTGACATCCGTAACAAGTCTCTCGATTATATTCCAAAGCGACGTGGTTAAGCAAATGAAGCATGGCTGTTTTTACTATAGCAATGTGTGAGGAAAAGATCCAATCCTCATCCACCTCCCCGTTTATAATCGGTGGAGTCTGCGCCGGATGCACGATGAGGCTGGTTTGTTCGTCTTCGGATGAATCAGGTGAGGCTCCCGCCGCCCTGTCTTCATCAGACTCGGAAAGAGCGGGAAGCAATTTCTTTTCCTCCATCAGGATATTTACTTCATTAGTCTCGCTTGAAAAAGGCGCTGGTGATGGTGGATGATTAGCTTCGTCTGGAAAAAGCACCGGTGATGGAGGGTAGGGTGGTGAAGGTGGAAGATATGGAGTCGCTGTGGGGGAAATAGGAGAGTATAAATCCCAGTACGACCCCATTCTATCAGCTGTAGGTTTGTCTCTTCTTGAAGAGATGTGTGCCGGTATGCTTCCTCCCGCTAAATAAATAGGGTGGAGGGTAGAGGGCGTGTCTAAAAGAGGGTTTTTTTCACAGTCAGAATGTCAAGCCAACAGCGCGAACTCCGGAACAGGTTGGAAATTCGATCCCCAATTTTGATCATTTTTTGGTGCCATACACTAAAAGGTATCGCCAGCATGGTCCTAAAGATCCAACTTTCTATGTTGAAAACTTCTAAAACAAACAGGTCGGGGGAAAAAGCCTCGTAGCTCCGTCGCCTGCTCGCTCGGAGAGACCAGGACCCGTTTGTGGTAGATTTTGTTTCCCAAACTGCGCTAAAAAGCATCTCTCCGTTGACGATTTCAACATCGGATGGAAAACCGATCAACTCTGACTGATCTGGTGTAGCCAATTCCAGACTTATTTCTGTATTGTAGGGGACCACCAACCTCAGCACTGCCCAGTCATTATAGGTAAGGTTGCATGTGTTGGAAAAGGGTGTGAGCTTCTCTTCTTGATCCAGTTGCTAAAGGTAGAGCTCACCCGATTCGTATTTGAAGATGTATCCCCATGCCCCAACCATGCCAGAATCCTCTAAAGACCATTCTTCATGCAGTGTTTCTAAGGGAGGATGTTGAACCCGGCATAGATACAACACTGATTTCTTGGGAGCTTCGAGGGGGTGGTTCGAAGCATGGAATACGGAAATTGGCGTCTCGGATAATAAAGATGTTCCGCTCGGCAACGCACATCTTTTATTCACCTCCATCGCGTCCTCCATTTCTTCGGCCGGTCTAATGTCCGGGGTCGTCAAAGTTGAAGCATCTTTCACAGAAGGCGTGGTCTCAGAGTCTTCCATAGCGTCCAGGGTTGTCGAAGTTGAAGCATCTTTCACAGACAGCGCGGTCTCAGAGTCTTCCATAGCGTCCAGGGTTGTCGAAGTTGAAGCATCTTTCACCAAAGGTGTGATCCCGAATTCTCCCATCGCGTCCTCCATTTCTTTGCAGACGGAAAAACGGATCTCGTTTTTTACACCTACTTCAAGCTGCACAGGTAACACCGATTCTTTTTCCAATGCAGAGCGTAATTCTCTGCTTTTAAGAATAGCTCTCAGAATTCTTGACATTGTCGGTAGGAATGCAAGTGTTTTTTCTCTTGCTGAAAATACAGAAACTTTTCTCCCCAGCAATATTTAAAGAGGACATAATTCGGCCCTCCTATTTTCATTGGTTAGCTTAGGGAAGGGGGGTTGTTGATGGAGTCATAAATCTTGGGGATGCGGAAGGATGGGGGATGGGGAACGGAATGGGGAGGGGTAAGGTCATAAATCTTGGGGATCCAGAAGGATGGGGGATGGGACAGGAAGGGGGGATGGGGTAAGGTCATAAATCATTTTTGGGGGGATGGGACCGGAATGGGGGGGTCATAAAAGGGGGGAGGGGTGAGGTCATAAATCATTTGTGGGGGGATGGGTCATAAGTCATCAATCATTTTTGACATAAGGTGGCTTACTCCCCTACTCTTGTTCAGTTTAAAGTACTGTTTAGAGTCAATTTTTCTAAAACTCGACTATCCCAAATGTATCCCAGCATCACCGACAAATGAAACAAATGTCCACTACTTTCTTGCTTTTGGTTGAATTACTTTGATACCATGTCAAAAATACTTTCTGTGATTATAAGTCTCCCCCCACATTGACTTATTTGGGCTCCCAGAGCACCACAAGCGATTTACTTTTAACCAATTAGATATCTTAGCATTTAGTTCATTACTGGCAAGACGCTGCCTTCTTTTACACAAGAAGTTGACTAAAGCCCCGTTTGTTTCTTCTTTCTCTCCCAGGTTGGGGTCTGAACTGCTCCCTCTCCCAAGCACATCTCAAATGTCCGCTAAGTGCGGAGCCCATTCCCCCCGTCATGCTCTCCCTCCGCTGGCTGGCGCTGGGGCTCGCCAGTGCACTGGTGGAGTTTGGGGTTTGGGGGTGGATGCCCGGGTGGCTGCTGGCTTATTCCTGTCGGCCTTTCCGCGGGGCTTGGCCGGCTGGGGCCTGGCTGGGGCTCCTGCCTGGGGATCGGATGCCCCTGGGTCCTCTGATCCCTGGGGCGCAGGGCCGGATTCACTTATGGGTGGCTGGCTGCCGGCGGAGCCCGTGGACTTGTCCCCACCGCTCCCCGGGGCTCTGGCATTGCAGTGGCTGGGGGCCTTCCTCGAGGCTGTCTCTTCTCCTCCCTTGGTGGGGGTCATATTTCCTGGGCTGGCCCCTCCTTGGTGCCTTCGCTCTTGGGGTCCCTTTGGGCGTCTGGGGCTTTGCGTCTCCCGGCGCTGGACTCTGTGCTCTGGGGGGGTGCCTCTTTGGCTCTCCACAACCGCTATTCAGCATTTTTTCTTTGGATAAACTTTACATGTAAAAGTGCACTCTCAAAAACAACTACAGGTGCTTGGTTCCAGGTACTCAGAGATTCACTTCCATACAGGAAGCCCACATTCTTATCTTCAGGTAACACAGAGTACATGTCAGATTAAATAGTACTACTAGTTTCAAGGTGTTACTTTATATTTTGTCTCGTACCATGTCTTTTGGTTGTGCTGTTCTTTTTACATCTCGTTGCAGGTGATGAAGCAGACTGAAAATGTTTTATCATTATCTCCTTTCTGTCTCCTCTTTCTTTCACCTTTTCTCCTTTTTTTCTGTTTTTCCGCTTCTATTCTACTTACATTGCAGTGTCAATATAATCTGTAAAACTCCCTGCATAATTATAATAAAGCTATTTATATGCATGAAACAAGTGGAACACTATGACAATAGCCCTACTGCTCCACTTGTGAAAGTAAAATCTGTTGGGCTCTTTTTGGCATCAAGACAATTATTCTTATTGCCACATTGCCAGACAGGACACTGTTAAAAAAAAAGACTGTAGGGCAGGCAGGCTTTCAGGCGGTCAAAGGCCTCCTGGTGCTGCTGGAACCAACACCAGGCTGTCTCCTTGTGTGTGAGCTGTCTCAGGGGTGCTGCGATCTCACTAAGGTTCTGTATGTACTTGCCGAGGTTGTTGACCATGCCGAGGAACCGCTGCAGGGATGTGACGTCTGTGGGAACTGGCATGGCATTGATGGCGGCTGTTTTCGCAGGATCCGTCTTGAGGCCATCACAGGTGAAGATATGTCCCAAATAGGAAACCTGGTCTAGCCGGAACTTGCACTTTGCAGTGTTTAGCCTGAAGTTGACCTCTCTTGCACATGTGAGCACTTTTTGTAGGTTGGCATCGTGTTCAACGTCAATGCGTTCTCCAATGATGATCAACAATGATTGAACATGGGTAATCTGCGAACAGCTGTTCCACTGAGCACTGAAACACTTCACTTGCAGAGTTGATGCCGAAGGGCATGTGCAGGAACCTGAAACGCCCAAAAGGGGTGCTGATTGTGGTTGCATTGAGGATTTCTTATGAAGGTGCACCTGCGAGAAAGAATTCTTGGCATCCAGAACAGAAACCACTGTGGCTCCTGACATCTTTGCTGCTACCTCTTCCACAGTGGGTGGTGGGGCCTCTTCAATGTTAGGTTGAAGTCTTTCGGATTGATGCACAGCCTGATCTCGTTCTTGTCCTTCTTGTGTGCCACCACCACGGATGAGACCAAGTCAGTTGGCTCCATGACTGGTGTTATAACACTGATGCGCTGCATGCGCTCCAGCTCATCCTTGACTCTTTCTCGCATAGCAACAGGTACGCGGTGGGCGGTTTGAACTACAGGCTGCACATTGGGATCCAGCTTCAAGGAGTACACGACAGGGCAGCCTTCCCACTTAGCTACATAGCTGCCTCCACAGTTCGAGCAATTTGTGGTCTGTGGAGCGTACAGTGGCTTGGGTTTGGCTAAACTACTTGAGGCTGGCTAGACAGCGTCAACGCTGGTAGCTGCTGTTGCTAGTGTTTTACTGCTTTCTTCAGTCATCCCATGGATTCGGGCGATTGCAATGGCTTTGGCCAGAGTGAGCTCGCTATACCTCAACAAAGCTCTCCTCAGAGTGTCACTGGTAATGTGGCAGACGATGTGGTCACAGGTCTGTTATCTCTCCGAAATGACAACACTTAGCTTTGATCCTCAGATCACTGATAAATGATTCAATAGTCTCACCTTGCCTCTTGTTTCTTGTATGAAACTTTTTTCTGTCTATTGTCATGTTGTTTTGAGGGTTGCAGATTTCGGATGACTTTTTTTTCAGGCATTCAGGATCCTCTCTGGACTCTGCGGGAGCGACAATCCTGAACAGACCTTCACCGTCGGGAATGCTCACCTCTGGGGCATAGACGAATGAGTGCTCCTGCTCGATGGCCTCTAGTCCAGCGATGTTGAGGAGAATGTAGGCCTGGGTTTTAGACAGCTTGTCATATTGTGCCGCGGCAATGAAGATGTCGTTCTCCCTTTCAAAAAGTCGACAATTCTTTGCAATGTTGTCATTGAAAATGAGTGGGTCTGCTCTGCGAAAAGAGCCCTCGTAATGTTGTTGTTGTGATAACAAACAACGCAGCGTAACAAACGGACGCTACTACACTCATGCGGTAGAGAAAAATAAGCTCACAGGCGAGAAGGTGACTTCCATGTAAAAGTTTCTTTTCGGGTTAAAAATGACACGAGATGAGTTCACTGTTACTGTAGCTTTTACTGCTCTGCCGTAAAGGCTGCTCACACAGATACAAAGCAAGTGACATCACCGAGCAGATATAAACTCTGATTGACCCTCGCCAAGTCAGTACGGTGGCCAGTGTCGGACAAACACTACAAAGCCATTTGTGAAATGATCTACAGTTAACATGAATTCAACACACTGCAGTAAACAGATAAATGGAGGCAGAAGATATCTTTCAGTCATTAATGCACACATTCAGCGACACACAGGAGCTCTTTCAAGTGGGCACTGTTTCATTCACATCACCTGTCCCATCAACCAGGAATCAGAAATACTTTAATAATCCCAGAGAGAAAATACTTTCGTTAAATTAGACCATATGTAATACAGTGACTATAGGACCAATTTAATATAACACAATTTCATACAATATATATAATTAGTGGGTCCTCACTCCATCTTGCCGTCAGTTTGGAGATCCTTGGCCTGGTAAACCTTGAAGATCCCTCCCTTAATGAATGCGGAAGATGCAAACCGGGACAACCACTGATGCAGTTCAGGGGAAGAGTGGTGTTTGTCAAGCTACAATGTTTGAGTGCAACCAAGGCAACCCTGTCAGTACAGCTCTATCAGCCAAGCTAACTAATCTCCTTGCTCAGTGGATTGTTACCAGATGCCACTATCATCATGGTTGTGTCAGGATCCCAGTTTTTGTGTTCATCTGTTTGTCTTGTCTTTTGTGTTTCTCCCTTCCACCACCAGGAGGTGCCTGGCACCTGTTCACCTCCTCACACACCTGCAAGCTGTTGCCTCATCACCGGACTGCTCTTAAGCTGCTGGTCGCCACTACTTCGACGCCAGAGTGTTTGCCAGTTTGGGGTATTCTAGCCAAGCCTTGTTTATGGTTAGTCTAAACTGAGTTTTGCTTTTTGAGTTTTTGTTCTCTAGCCAAGCTGAGATCTCATAGAGTTTTTTCTCCCTAAGACTAAACCTTGTTTGTTCTTTGCCTTTCGGCAGGAAGCCTTCCTGCAAACTGGACCCTTTTGGACCGCCTCCTCCCAAGTGGGATCAACTGAGTCTTACACTGAGCGACGGATTCCAAATGGGATTTGGATCCAGCCACCTTTGAGCAAACTGAGATCTCTCTGAGTAAGGAAGTCATCTTCACCACGACCCGTTCAAGTACCATAGGAAAACTGAGTTGCAACCAGCGGCTACATCATTCAACTCCGTCCGAGTTCTGGGTAAACCCTGTTCCGCTATTCTCTGGAAGACCATCACACAGACTGAAGTCTAAGTGTCTCTACTTCTCTGGAAACATGAGTGTCAACGAACCCTGTCCTTCAAGATTGACAACTCCAATTTCCCACTGAGCCTGAACCTAACAGCCTATCTCCCCTCCGTCTTCCAGTTTCCGGCTGAGCAGAGTTCGGAGGAACTCTGTGCCAAACTCAATATACCCTTCAATAAAACCCATTGAACTTTTATATTATGTCTCTCTGTTTGTCTTCATTGCATGTGGGTCCGAGCCTTAGAAAGAATCATGACAGGTTGAAGACGATGGGCTTGAGCTCGTTCTCCAGACAGCCACAGAGGACCCATCTTACGATGAGGTGAATACATGACCAGTAAGCTGCAGAAAAAGCCGCAAAAGATTAGAAATTTGTAATAAGCTCACAACCTTGGACCCAATACTCAAAGCAGACAGATCTGGATTAGTTCAAAACAGGTCTTTATTGAACACTCTCAGCGTGCGGCTGCTCGTCAGCTGGATAAACGGGTTGATGTTTCAGGGTGGAGCTGATGCCAGCTGACTCCTAGGGGAGCAGAGTCTTGAAGGGAATGTCCAAAGCCGAAGTCGTAGCAGAACCAAGTTCACCATCCAGAAGATCAGGGAGCTGATGAGGTACAGAAGAGGAATCCAAGCCGAGGTCAGAAGAACTTCTGCCTCACATTCTACTTTTAGAAACCCCAGGAACCACTAGTAAACCTGCAGATCGAGAGCTAAGTGCTCTGTTAGGAACATAAGTAACAATCATATATTTGATATAAGATGGTACATGGCCATTTAAGAATATATGTGGGATGATGTATTTCTAAATTATATTCTGGTTTTAACAGGAAGCCGGTGAAGAGAAGTTAAGATGAAGCTAAGGCGGAAATTCAACTGAAGAAACTCTAAATTACTTCAATTCAATCTGAGGCTTATCCGCCTCCGACGCAGCCAACCCGCTTCAAGCCACTTTCCTCGCTGCCCAATCATCTTCCAGCACTCTACTTAAAGCCAATCCAAATCATCTCTAGGCCTGCTCTTCAACAAGCGCAAGATCCATCGCTCCTATGTCGGACTTTGATTCAGACAAATCAACTTACCTCAAATCCTCCGGCTCGAAGAAGTTCCCGTCTAGCCGCTCTCTCATCTCCGTCCTCCGCACTGAGCTCTAGGGGTCGTAAGCGGTCATGCAAACGCAGCAGAGAACGTCCCAGCTCCAGCCGCCATAGCGCCCGGTCCCTCTCTCCGTTCCGACGCAAACCCAGGTCCTTCTTCAGATGTTCCCACCATGTCAGTTTCTCAATCCATAGCGGCTCCACCCTTCCACAATCCTCCAGCCGTTGACCAGTTTTTGGCTTCACTATGCTCCATCCTGGACTCTCTAAATCGCTCCGTTCAGACTCTGTCTGCACGTGTTCAAGCCTTGGGAAATCCCCACACTGCCACGTCATCACGGCCTTCAGCTTCGCAGTGGGATCCCCTCCCTCCTCCTCCTACATTCACACTCGCCTACGCCCGCCCTGAGCCAGCTCTAGGTAAGATGTATCTAACCATGTTTCTATTATAATTTTCTTTTTTTCATTCTGCTCATTATGCTTCCCCCGCCCCTTCCATCCAGGCAGTTTATATATTTCTATGTATTCTAACGTTTCTCCTTGCCTGTTCCAATATTATATAAGGGAAATATGTTAATTTAGTTTCACTCACCCTCTCCTCCTGTGAAGTTGAACATCAAGTCGCCTCAGCAGGTGACGTTACAGCTGTTTCAAATCATCCGAGCGCGTTTTGCCCATCTATAACCTTTAAGTCTAGCATTCAATCTATTCCTCCTCCATTCTCTTCTACACTTGCCCAGCCCACAGACCGCCGAGGTAGAAACGTCCAGATATTCAATTCCAGACCCATCTGTAATAAGTTTAATGAAAGTACATGCACCTTTCCTAATTGCAGTTTCTCCACATTTGCAGCTTTGCTAGGATGCGCATCCCAAGTCCGTCTGTCCCCGTCGTGTTCTGTTCATGAGAATCGTACCTTCAAACATTAATAGCCCGTCATCTTCTACGCCCATCATTATTTCTGAATTGGCAATTTTTCTTACCCATCATCCGACCACACTTTTGTCAACTTCATTCTTACCGGTCTGTCTCAAGGTTTTCATTTCAGAGTCTGCACCCGTCCGCCCCCCCCCCCCCCCCCCCACTCCCCCTGCCCCCACCCCCCACCCCCATCTCCCCTAATCTCCAATCCGCTTTAAAAGAACCAAACGTCGTGTATCAGCTGCTTCACAAGTTGTGTCAAGAGTTTCACGATTGGTCCTTTCAAAACATTCTCTGTTTGCTCCCTTTCGTGTGAGCCCCCTAGTGGTAGCTACCCGCTATATTCCGGGAAAAGAAGGCTCATATTGGACTTATCTGCCCCTCATTCTGACCGTCACTCCTCCATAAATAGCCTCTTCCCTCTTTCCTCCTTTTCTCTTCACTACGCTTCTGTAGACCACGCTATTTCTCTCATTAAGACCACCGGCCAAGGGGCCTGGCTGGCCAAAGCAGACAACATTATTTTCATTCACCCTTCTCAATGGCTCCTGTTCGGAGCTAAATGGAAGTCCCTGTTCTACTTTGCTGTCCGTCTCATCTTCCGCTGCAGGAGCAGTCCTTGTCTGTTTGACAAATCTCAGAAGCTCTGTGTTGGATTCTCCTTAATGTTACTCATTTGCCATGCGTTCTTCATCTCAGGATGGTTTCTTTGAATGAATGGTTTCTCAGAGTCTTTGAAAAAGACTCTGAGAACAATATTAAATATATCAATAAACCCTTTCATTTGTTAAGTACAACTGATGTAATTCAACTCAAAAACTGGGTTACTGGAGAACTTTTATTATTTAGAATAATGATAACATGCAGTCTTTGCTGTAAAGAGCCCAGAAAGAGTCAGAAAAAGGATCAGCTGATGTTCAGGTTAATCCTGTGTTTCAGGTCTCTTGGTTTTAACCAAGCAAGAGTCCTGCTACACTTTAAATAGCCTACAGCACATATGACTTCAACGAACTTGTGTGTTCTCATGTGTACAGCGTCGAAGATCAATAATGACAGAACTAAAAAACAAATCACACCCTTACCTCAACTTTTCCTGCATAACAAAGTCTAAAAAGAAAGAACAGGTAATCAAAGCTAAACATCCAATTAACATCCTGACACCCACTACTGCCAAATATTATTTGAGAAAACCGGTTCCTATATTTTTTCTCTGTTGCTGCTGTGATGCAGTGTTTATTTTCTTCACTTGGTTACAATCCATAAAATATGAAAAGATGGGACTATACTATTTCCAACTTTTTTTACACGTTGTTGACAAATAAAACATCTCAACATTTTTATGAATGTGTCCATTTGACTTTTTTTTCTTTCTTTCTTTGTGTGTTTTGTTCAGACAATATAGCTCTGGGAAATGATGTCCCAGAGCTGGATGATAGCCCAACAGCCTTGCTTTCACAAGCAAACCATTAAGACTGCTGGGTTCTGCTTGATACTAGTACATCAGACTTTATTGAAAATTACTTAGGAATTAAAATCCTATACAACAGAGATGGTGAGGGAGGTGAGAAAGAAAGAGGGAATAAGAACTAAGAGGAAAGAGAGGGAAAACAATAATTCTCTCCTTTTCATTAAATTTGTAACTGAGAACAATCAGCATGATAAATACTTTAAATATCGCACATATGACATCAAAGAAGGGGTTTGTTCCCATGTTTATTTCACTTCTCCTTTCAATGTACCATTTCCTACTCCAGTCCACTAATGCATTACTCAACTAACATCTATCTATCTATCTATCTATCTATCTATCTATCTATCTATCTATCTATCTATCTATCTATCTATCTATCTATCTATCTATCTATCTATCTATCTATCTATCTATCTATCTATCTATCTATCTATCTATCTATCTATCTATCTATCTATCTATCTATCTATATGTGGAGGCAGGCAAACTGAAACTGAAACTGGTAGAACTAAAAGGCAAATCAAGTCAACACATTCACAAAGTGATCAAAAACTCTTGAAACATTTAATCTGTTATTATAAACAACATGTAAAGTCTCAGTTGAGAATAGAAATTCTTTTTCATTTTGTCCTAAATCATATTTAGCAGTGGTGGACGTGGTGGTGGATCTGTTTAGTTTGAGTTACCTTTTCCTTCATCTTAGACTTTGTCATGCATGAATAGTTTAATTTAAGGTGTGTCCATTTTTTTCAGATTCTGTGACATCTTTACGGATCTTTGACACTGTAAACTTTGGAACACACCCAATTATTGAGGTCATAGGTAGAGTATTTAAAGTGTAGAAGCCCTCTTGAGTTTTAGTATCAAAACCAGGAGACCTAACACACAGGATTCACCTGAACACCTGAACTATGAAGCTGATTGTTTCTCTGACTATCATTTGGGCTCTTTACAGCAGAGGTAAGATTAATTATTATGTATTTATTTAATATTTTAAGTTATATAAGTTATATTTAAGTTTCTTATGGTCAGAGATGGCAAAAGTACTCACTTTCCGTACTTGAGTAAAAGTACAGATACTTGTGTTAAAAAATACTCTGGTAAAAGTGGAAGTACTGATTAAACTTCTTTACTCAAGTAAAAGTAACAAAGTACAGGCTTGTAAATTTACTTAAAGTATAAAAGTAAAAGTAGAAACCTCTTTTTTCATGCCGTTGCCTACATTTTAAATGGATGTCTGCCAATAGGACTAGATCTCCGTTGTGTTCATTTTCAATCATCTCGTCGTCCATGCTACTATGCTAACGCCACCGCCACCAAGCTGCAATGATTTGCCGCCAATGAATACCGCCGAATCTGTCGATTCATCTTGTAGTGGTGCGTCAAATGCAACGTAGATTCCCATCCAATTAGATTGAATTTGGTATTGATGACGTGAAAAATAATAACGGTAACTCCATTGAAATGATTCAAAACTAAAGTAACGAGCCAATTTTTTAAAATGTAAGGAGTAGAAAGTACAGATATTTGTGTAAAAATGTAAGGAGTAGAAGTAAAAAGTCGCCATAAAAATAAGTAGTAAAGTAAAGTAAAAATATCAGAAAAATCTACTTGAGTACAGTAACGAAGTATTTGTACTTCGTTACTTCCCATCTCTGCTTATGGTAGGAAATACTAGAATAGATTTTTATCTTTTTTTCAGCTGACATTGTTATTCGTGAAAAACTAGAGGTGAATCATTTGTAATGTTTTTCATTCTATTTATTGTTTTGTATTTGTTTCTTGGATGATCACCACATGGAATTTAAAACAAATAGCAGTCTTCATCACAATGTTGTGATGTGTTGGATGATGCGACTGTGATGCTTCTGATTTAAAACAGGTTCTCTGATTCAGACTGTGATCAAAGTGTTATCATACTTAATCTTAGACGGTTAAATTATTTCATTTGAGTCATAAAGGTTTTTTTTCTCTTCAGGTTAACATTTAAAATTTTATATCAGATTTTTGTGTTAAATATTTTATTTCTGCATAAAAATTATTTAGTGTTAGTTTCTATCATCGTCTTATAAGTGAGGACTTATTTTTCTTATGATTAATTATTATTCTATCCAAGATTTGGTTAGAGTACAATGATTCAGTAAAGGATATAAATCATTTGTTTTCTCAGCCTTTCTTGAAATGTAAAAATAAAAATATATTTGGTCCTTAGGGAAAGTAAATGTTATGTAATGACTTGGTGTTTACCATCCTTAGTTGAGGTTAAGGCCTTTTTTCCGATATATGTTAGACCAATTTCAAAGAACCCAAGTTGTTTTTTTAATATATCAGTATTTTAAATATCAAGGACTGTTTCCTGATATTTTAAATAATATATTTTTAATCAATACTTTTCAACTGTTTGCAGCTGGGGCCCTGCAGTGCATCACCTGCACCGATCAGTCATGTTCAATCTCAGTATCACAACCATGTGGCTCAGAGACGATGTGCATAACAGCTAACATTAGAGGTATTGGTGTGTTTGTTTCTTACTTTCCTTTTTAGTCGGAACTTCTGCTTTCATTTTCAGACTGTGTATACTTTTTATTAAAAACAACAAACATCCCATTGGCTTTGCAGGAACTCAGAATGGAGTTACAGGAACACAAATCTACAAGGCCTGCGCATCATCCTCTCTGTGTCTAGCCACAGGCAGACAGACATTTTCAGTCAACTTGGGTTTCCAAAGTGCAACTGCATCAGCTGCGTGCTGCGACACTGACAACTGCAATTCACAAACTCTGACTTGTAGGTTTTATCAGGAGTTTTTGAAATCCTGACATTCCTCTTGTGTTTTATGTGTTAAACAAGTGTCTCTTTCATCTGCTGGTTCAATTTCAGGACCACCTCTTCAGTCACCAAACTCCCTTCAGTGTATTGTTTGTGACCCCACCACATCTCAGTGCGCCACTCCCATCCCATGTTTAGGACCTGAGACCAACTGTATGACAGCAACTGGTAAGTTCATGTGTATAATACTTTGGATAAAATATTGTCTAATTTTAAAGAATACTTTAAACTAGTGCTGGAATTAAACAAAAACTTATGTTTAAAACTGAAGAAAGCAAGAAAGCAGTCTTCTGCTGTTTGAATATTTGATGTATGTTTTTTTTGGAAAGAATAGTCTTACTCGACTTTCTTTTATATATTAACAGTAACGGATGGAACAAACACAATTGAAGCACTGGGATGTATTAGTCCCAACGCATGTGCAGCTGCTTCAAGTCTGGGTCGTTTGCCATTCATGGAGAATATTGGTTCGATAACTATTGGACCAAGCTGCTGTACAACAAGTTTGTGCAACGTTCCAATAACAACCATCACAACAGCTTCACCAACAACTACAACTGCTGCCCCAACAACCACAATAGCTGCACCAACAACAACAACTGCTGCAACAACAACTGCTGCACCAGCAACTACAACAGTGGCACCAACAACCACAACGGCTGCACCAACAACGACAACTGCTGCACTAACCACCACAATGGCTGCACCAACAACCACAACTGCTGCACCAACCACCACAACGGCTGCACCAACCACCACAAAAGCTGCACCAACAACTACATCTGTCGCACCTACTACCACAACTGTGGCACAAGCCACGACAACAGCTGCACCAACAACCACATCAGCTGCACCAACAACTACAACTGTGGCACGTACTACCACAAATGTGGCGCCAACCATGACAACGGCTGCACCAACAACAACAATGGCTGCAACAACAACAACTGCTGTATCAACTACTACAACTGCTGCCCCAACATCTACAACAGTTGCACCAACAACCACAACTGCTGCACCAACTACTACAGCTGCTGCCCCAACAACTTCAACATTCACACCCACAACCACAACTGCTGCACCAACTGCTGCACCAACAACCACAACAGCTGCACCAACAACTACAACTGTGGCACGTACTACCACAACTGTGGCGCCAACCATGACAACGGCTGTGCCAAACACCAAAACTGCTGCATTAACAACAACAACAACACTGACATCAACTACAACTGTGGCACCCACCACCACAACTGCTGCACCAACAACCACAACAGGTACAACCACAACTGCTGCACCAACGACAACAACTGTGGCACCTAGTACAACAACTGCTGCATTAACAACAACTGCTACACAAAAAACCACAACATTGGCACCAACTACGACAACTGTTGCACCAATCACCACAACAGCTGCACCAACCACTACATCTTCTGCCCCAACAACTACAAAAGTGGCACCAACAACCACAACTGCTACACTAACAACAACGGCTGCACCAACAACTACAACTGTGGAACCTACTACCACAACTGTGGTGCCAACCACCACAACTACTGCACCAACTACTACAACTGCTGTCCCAACAACTACAACAGTCACACCCAAAACCACAACAGCTGCACCAACAACTACAATGGCTGCAACAACAACAACTGCTGCACCAACAACCACAACTACTGCACCAACCACCACAATGACTGCACCGACAACTGCTGCACCAACCACCACATCTGCTGCACCAACTACTACAACTACTGTCCCAACAACTACAACAGTCGCACCCACAACAGCTGCATCAACAACAATGGCTGCAACAACTGCTGCACCAACCACCACAACGGCTGCACCAACCACCACAACTACTGCCCCAACAACTTCAACTGTGGCACCTACTACCACAACTGTGGCGCCAGCCATGACAACGGCTGAACCAACAACTACAACTGCTGCATCAACAACAACAACAGCTGCACCATCAACTACAACTGTGGCACCTACTACCACAACTGTGGCGCCAACCATGACAACGGCTGTGCCAAACACCAAAACTGCTGCATTAACAACAACAACACTGACATCAACTACAACTGTGGCACCCACCACCACAACTGCTGCACCAACAACCACAACAGCTACAACCACAACTGCTGCACCAACAACAACAATGGCTGCACCAACAACTACAACTGTGGCACCTAGTACCACAACTGTGGTGCCAGCCACGTTAACGGCTGCGCCAACAACCACAACTGCTGCATTAACAACAACTGCTACACAAAAAAACACAAATTTGGCACCAACTACGGCAACTGTTGCACCAATCACCACAACAGCTGCACCAACCACTACATCTTCTGCCCCAACAACTACAAAAGTGGCACCAACAACCACAACTGCTGCACTAACAACAATGGCTGCACCAACAACTACAACTGTGGCACCTAGTACCCTAAATGTGGTGCCAGCCACGACAACGGCTGCACCAACCACAACTGCTGCATTAACAACAACTGCTACACAAAAAACCACAACATTGGCACCAACTACGACAACTGTTGCACCAATCACCACAACAGCTGCACCAACCACTACATCTTCTGCCCCAACAACTACAAAAGTGGCACCAACAACCACAACTGCTGCACTAACAACAATGGCTGCACCAACAACTACAACTGTGGCACCTAGTACCCTAAATGTGGTGCCAGCCACGACAACGGCTGCACCAACCACAACTGCTGCATTAACAACAACTGCTACACAAAAAACCACAACATTGGCACCAACTACGACAACTGTTGCACCAATCACCACAACAGCTGCACTAACCACTACATCTTCTGCCCCAACAACTACAAAAGTGGCACCAACAACCACAACTGCTGCACTAACAACAACTGCTGCACCATTAACTACAACTGTGGAACCTACTACCACAACTGTGGTGCCAGCCACCACAACAGTTTTACCAACCACCAAAACTACTGCACCAACTAATACAACTGCTGCCCCAACAACTATAACAGTCACAACCACAAAAGCTGCACCAGCCACAATAATGGCTGCACCAACAACAACAACTGCTGCACCAACAACTACAACACTATCACCAACAACAACAAATGCTGCACCAGCCACCACAATGGCTGCACCAACAATGACAACTGCTGAACCAACAGCCACAACTGCTGCACCTATTACCACAACTGTGGTGCCAGCCACCACAACTGCTGCACCAACCACCACAATAGCACCAACAACAACTGCTACACAAACAACCACATTATTGGCACCAACTACAACAACTGTTGCACCAATCACCACAGCAGCTGCACCAACCACTACATCATCTGCCCCAACAACTACAACAGTGGCACCAACAACCACAACTGTGGCACCAACCACCACAACGGCTGCCCCAACCACCACAATTGCACCAACAACAGCTGCTACACAAACAACCACAACATTGGCACCAACAACCACAACTGCTGCATCGACAACAACGGCTGCAACAACAACCACAACTTCAGCACCATCTACTACAACAGCTGCCCAAACAACTACAACAGTCATCCCCACAACCACAACTAATGCAACAACCTCTACATCTGCAGCTCCAACTTCCACAACCCTGGCAACAACAGTGGCACCAGCAACCACCGCAAAAGTGGCACCAGCAACTACAACATTGGCACCAGCAGCAACACCTACATTATCCACAACATTCCAGTCAGTCACCACCAGTAGTGCTTCCAGCATCTCCATGAGAACACTTAATCTCTTACTTTTATTGACTGTGGTCTTTCTGTAAAATTCTTTACAAATATTAAAAGCAGTGTTGTTTAGTAACGAAGTAAAAATGCTTCACTACTGTACTTAAGTATATTTTGGAGTACTTTATACCTTCCAAGAGTATCATTTTTTTTGGAGAACTTTCACTTTTACTTATTTTACTCAGATACATTTTTAATGTTTGGTTTAGTTACTGAGTTAGAAAAAATAAATAAATAAACGAGCGAGAGAAACGCAAGTGTTTTGACCCCACCTACTGACTACAAAGTCGGGTCTTGCCTGGTCTTGTTCATCAACACCGATAGGATACACTACTGCACTACTGTTTACTTATACTTTTCACTACATTACTTGAGTACATCTATTTTTACAGCAATTCTTATACTTAAGTAAAAGCCATTTCAGATACTTTAAGACTTTTACTTAAGTAACATTTCAGTCAGTGACTTGGACTTTTACCACAGACATATTTTGGAGAGTTACTTATGCTTTTACTTGACTCTGAGATTTCAGTACTTTATACAACACTGATTAAAAGCATTGCATCAATAGTAAATCAGGAAACAATTAGTCAAAAATGTAACTGAAGTGTGTTTTTACTTTCTATGTGTTCCTTTGATTGATTTTATTTAGTGAAATGGTGTGCTCAAAGAGGACCCTGCACATTTTGAGTATGTTTGGCTTAACCTACTTCTTTGAAGCAGGATTCTCCACCACAACCATAATCAAAAATGAATATTGATCCAGGCCCACCAATATGCACCTTTATAATTGCTTGAGAATTGTCTCCATTCAAACCCAGGTCTAAGGCCTTGCAGGGCAGCCTAAAGCCCACTTCTGCCATTAAGCCATATAAAAGAAAAAAGTCAGAAAAATTATCTACATACCAAAGATTGTTGTTCTCTACTTCAAAAACAATTTAGATTGTAAAAAGGAAAAAAGTTTGTTATATTGTTTATTTAAAAAAAATTAAAATGTACAACATGAACGCATGCACACTTGCATTTTATTTCAGTGTTAAATGTTGTTCAAAGTAACAGATTATTATTAAAAATGTCCCCCGACCTTTACTGGTTGTTGTTTTTTTTCTTTATTCGGACCCCACTGATTTTTAATTGGTTACCCTGATATAGAGTAATACTGTTGAAGAAGAATTAACTGTAAATAATAAGTGTAGTTCATCTTTGATTTTTAAGGCATTACTTTTCATGTTTTTCTGCAACATACTAAAATGTCAATTCTGTCAGGTTTCTGTTTCTGTTATGTTTTTCTTTTGAGTATTCTGTCTTACTTTATTCCTTGTTTTCTAGTGTTTAGTTTTCTTTTCTCCATGTTTTATAGTCCTAGTTATTTGATTATCATTTTGTTGTTATTTCCAGTCTTCCAGGTTTTTATTTGTTGCTCTCGGCTGCCCTCTTATGTTCTCCTTCCTCCCTAGCTCTTTCCCTCTCTTGTTCTTTGCACACCTGCTCCAAGTTTCCTCATTAGCCCCCTCTTTGTCTCAGTCTCCTTTAAAAAGCCCTCTCTCTTCAGTTCCCCTTTGCTGGGTCCTCGTCAAACACTGCCAAACTTTGTCAAACTTCCTCCAACTCTGCCTTGTTGAGTCTTCCTCGTTGTGACTGTGATTCCCCTGATGTCTCCACTGTTTCTGGTTCGTGACTAGTTTTAATGTTTGATTATTTTGGATTTTTGGACTCCTGATTTGATGCTTGTTTGGACTTCGTTTTCATTATTGGATTTTTGGATAACCTGCCTTTGTTTTCAGTTTGTTTTCAATTAAATCTAAAGAAATTCACCTCTGCCTTCCTGCCTCTGCTTTTGGGTCTACACTCTATTTTATTTGTCAATTTGATTTATTTATTTTATTTGTCAATTTGTTACTATTATTATTGTCTGAAATAAATAAATATTCATTCATTCATATTCATTCATACACTCCATAACCAAATGCTGACAAATTCTGCTTCAGGTACCAGACCTGAAGCCACTCTATATAAAATAGTTAGCTTACTCACATGTATTGCTGCAAAAAAAACTCAAGAACTAAGCTTTTTCAAAGGTTAAACACTGAAAACTAGAAATCAACAGGACTTCAGTGAAGGTATCCTATGTTTGCTATGTAGTGTGATGCTCTCTGTATCTCTGTTCTGTTGTTTCTATGGAACAGAAATGGGAGTGTCTACAGGCATGGTGATGAAGAGGAATGACCTGATTCAAGACCACAGCTCAATCCAGATACATCAAATTAGTAAGAACCAAAGATGAGGATCCTTTCTATTTCTGTGATGAAGAGGAGTGAGATTCTAGAAAATAGCTTGATAAAGTCTAAAGATAAAAGATAAAGATCTTTAAAAAAAAATATTTTATGTGACATGAAGAACAAGCATAGCATACCTCCCAGAAATGAACAAAAATACTTTATTTATTTTTATGTACTTTGTATGAAAAATTGAAATGTATGCAGCATCACATGTTTTGGATTATTTGATAGAGAGTTATAGCCCTTGCGTTTTTTTGTATTTCTTTTTAAGATGGTTGTCAGAGATGGCAAAAGTACTCACTTTCCGTACTTGAGTAAAAGTACAGATACTTGTGTTAAAAAATACTCTGGTAAAAGTGGAAGTACTGATTAAACTTCTTTACTCAAGTAAAAGTAACAAAGTACAGGCTTGTAAATTTACTTAAAGTATAAAAGTAGAAACCACTTTTTTCATGCCGTTGCCTACATTTTAAATGGATGTCTGCCAATAGGACTAGATCTCCATTGTGTTCATTTTCAATCATCTCGTCGTCCATACTACTACGCTAACGCCACCGCCACCAAGCTGCAATGATTTGCCGCCAATGAATACCGCCGAATCTGTCGATTCATCTTGTAGTGGTGCGTCAAATGTAACGTAGATTCCCAACCAATTAGACTGAATTTGGTATTGATGACGTGAAAAATAATAACGGTAACTCCATTGAAATGATTCAAAACTAAAGTAACGAGACAATTTTTTAAAATGTAAGGAGTAGAAAGTACAGATATTTGTGTAAAAATGTAAGGAGTAGAAGTAAAAAGTCACCATAAAAATAAGTAGTAAAGTAAAGTAAAAATGTCAGAAAAATCTACTTGAGTACAGTAACGAAGTATTTGTACTTCGTTACTTCCCATCTCTGATGGTTGTGGACCCAATTTGACAGCAGTCTAGAGTTTCCTTTCCTCATACAATGAGTACTTATGACCGCATTAAAGGACAAGGAACAGGAGCTAGGGGGGAAAAATTCATGTATTTAAATTGAGCCAACATGTTCCACAAAGCTAAAACCATTGCAGAATTTTGTGAATAGTCCCTAATAACTTTAGATTTTCAAAAAGCTAATTTTGTATTTGACACCTGAAACACATTGCTAAATGTTAAGAAAAGACAAAAACTTGGTCTAGGAAAGCGGTTGACATCACCTGTCATCAACTTACCACTGAGTGTTTTATGAGTTTACTTGCTACCATACATCTGACTCATACTGTATGAAGAAATGATTGACATGCTTATTTGTTGCTGGAATCTGGCCATGGAATCCTTTCAATTAGGTGTGCTGTGACAGAGAAATGATTTAAAACAGGCAGGCTTGAGCAGGTTTGATAACAGGTCTTGAGCAACTACATCTGGTTCTTCTTGAAATCTGATAACATTTTTGTCTCTAATCAAAATTATTCACATGCTGAATAGAACTGT
The DNA here is from genome assembly GCF_016077235.1 of Cyprinodon tularosa. NCBI lineage: Eukaryota > Metazoa > Chordata > Actinopteri > Cyprinodontiformes > Cyprinodontidae > Cyprinodon > Cyprinodon tularosa. The sequence continues at coordinate 208,047 of NW_024038189.1, forward strand.
CCAGGAGTCAAGTGAAGGATAAAAGACTGAACAATGCATGTAGGCTACTACGTGAATTTCCTCTTTTAAAACTGTTAGGTTTACTGAAAAAAGAATGCTATTGTAGTTATATTTTCAAATAGGATGATAAAGGAGTTTTAGAAGTTTAGAACTTGTATTATTTACATTTTTGGGGTTTTTTGTGACAGTGATTACCTATAATTCAACCACAGATAAGTTGCTTTATATTGCATCAATTTTCAGTCAGTTTGGTTAAAAAGATTTTTATATAAGGAAAACAAGCTGACTGCATCGAGTCATTGTTCAGAATGTGTTTTCAGTAGACATTGGCTTGTTTTGTGTCGCTACAGTCAAATGATTCTAAAGATGAGCTTGCTGTTTTGAAGTTTCATGAATAGAAAAAAAAAACATACAACAAAAAAAGCAGCAAAATTGTCACATCGTCAACAGAGACGCCAAAGCTGTGAAGCTATTTTTCCTCAAATCCTCTTTAGCAGTAATGTGTTTTAGAATGTTAATCATGTGTTTGGTTGTAATTACTTTTTCTTTCTCTTCTGAATCTGTTATGCATGAATAGATGTATTAAGGGTGTGTTAATATGTTTTTAGATTCTGTGACACCGTTCTTGATCTTTGGTGTTAACATTGGGACACATCTGTTTATTGAGGATGTGGAGTCTTTAAAGCAGCTTTTACTAACGTATTGCCAACCGGCACCAGGGGGCCTGAAGGACCACATGGGGTGTCCTTTATTTATAAAGATTTCAAAATTACAATATCTAAAAGAAAATAAAAAATTAAAGGAAACATAAAAAATATTAGGCATGAAGTTTAGGTGAATGCTGACTCCTCCCGTTCATTGGTCGGTGACCCTGCTTTAAAGTGTTGCAGTACTCTCGATTTTTACTATCAAAAAACTAGGAGACCTTACAGCCAGGATTAATCTAAACATCGTTATGAAGATGATATTTTCTCTTCTTCTCATCTGGACTCTACAGCAAAGGTCACCTTATGTATTTTCATAAGTTTGTAACGGTGCAAAATGCTGCATGAGAGTTAACTGTTTTCTAAAAATATCCATGTGTTTGACACAAACATGAAAATTAAAGAACAAACTAGTGTTTAAGAAAACAAAAATACGAATTCAAGTCAAGGTTCCTGTGGACTGAACGATGTGTCTGTCGGGATGTTTCTACTTTAAACTGGTTCTGTTAATCGATGTGTTTTTTATCAATTATCTAAAGAAATCAATCAGATTCCAAAAGATCCCAAAGGAAGCTCTAGTCCCAAGTCACTAGAGCTTCAGTCTCACCAGACTCCCAAAGATTCCTCTTTGAAGACACCGGCGTATTGTCTTGGCTTCCACCTGGTGAGATTTAATTGGAACTTCTCCCGAGAGAGACCTTCATAGGGCATCAAAAAACGATATCCAAGTCACCTCATCTGACTCCTCTTGATGTGGAGGAGAAGCAGCCCTACTCTGAGTGACCTCTTCACCCTATCACTAAAGGTGTTCCCACCCTGGGGATAAAGCTCATTTCAGGTCAGTATAGGAACGTTGACTGACCAGTAAATCGAGAGCTTTGCCTTTTCGCTCAGCTCTCTCTTCACCGTGACAGACTGCTGCAGCATATGCATCATAGAACACTGATCCGTCAATCAAGCTCCCGCTCCATTCTCTGCTCACTCGTGAACAGGATCCCAAGATACTTCAACTCCTTTCATTTAATGATTATTTATGTGATTTTTATTATCCTTGTATATAAAATGCATCACAAAGCACATCACAAACCCGGTGTCATGTTGGGTTCAAAGCATCTAACCCACATGCAGAAACACTCGTGAGACAGGGAAAAGTTCAAAGGTTTATTTACAAAATATACAATGAGTATGAACTGGTCCTTGGTTCTGCAGACAGGTCACGAGGGGAACACCACTGAGGAGGACAGAGAGGTTAGTGTTGATCCAGGTTAATTGCATGTTTTACTGATGTGGGAGTTAATACCTGCTCAAGGGTGGAACGGAGCTGCAGGGGGGGAACCTTGAGTGTCCAGAGGCTAGTCGGCAGGCTGAGGGCAGAGGCAGAGGCTATACTGAGTGCAGGCAGGCAGATTCCAGACAGAGATCACTCTCCGGGATTTCAGGTCTTCAGACAGGACTCAATCTGTGAGGCAGAGAGAAACAGGGTCAGGCAGGTTCACAAAAGTCAGAGATTCAGATCTGGTTGTTTGGCTCAGGTCTAGCTCTACCATTACTGGCAAAATCTCTGGCAGGGAAGTGTTAGCCTCCTCCTCCTTAAATAGGGCTTCAGATGAGCAGATGGAAGACAGGCGTTGCAGTCAGCTCATGCCCCCAGGAGATCTCGTGCGCCCTCTGGTGGAGAAAGTGGACAAATCCTCCAGATCCTAACACCCGGGCCATCCAACGACCCGGATGAATGAGGAGGTTCGGAAATCGCTAAAAGCACTAAAAGTGCTGAGAACAGCTGAACACATAATATAATATAATATAATATTATATAATATAATATAATATAATATAATATAATATAATATAATATAATATAATATAATACATCAAAATGATGAGCACCATTTTTCAGGGGCCAAAGATTGAACAGCAGCCATGATGAAAGTGTGGTCATGGGTGGTAAGGAATATCTACAAAGTATCGATAAATTACTTTGAAGAAATTGTCTGCAATACTCATTATCTAAAAAAATATGCTATTTTTTTATTATAATGGATTAACTGCTACTTGCAGCATAAGACCATTCTGACTTAGAGCAGCAATGAAAATAAGAATAGGGCTCGGGATCCACGTTGCATTGTGGGACGTCGCAGCCATATTGACTGCTACGAAAACGTAAACATAGCTCTGACACAACGTTGTTGTTGAAAGAAGAGACAGAAGTAGAGAGACAAAAGATGTTAAAATCCCGAAAAGGATCTGGAATTTACCGGGACACATTAAATAGAGAAGCCAGGGACCGGTATGGTGACAAAATCAGCATTATTAATCATTTGGATCCATATGAAGTTCCAAACAATGAGTGGAGCACCGATGAGTGAGCGCCTATACTTCAAAACAGTTCTGAAGCTACAAGTCCTTGGAGTCTCATATGCAGTTCATGAATGGATGGGTTCAGGAGCTGCAGATCATAAAGCCAGCAAACAGTGGGAACACAGTAATCCGTACGAAGGTAAGCTGTGATCAGACGGGCTCTGGAACCTGCTAGTTTAGCAACTGCTAACTGCTAATCCTAACAACCACTCACGCATGTAATGTACTTTTAACTAGCTGCTATGTGTTTCAAAGGTGTAGTTAGTAACGTTAACTGCCAACCCTCCGGGTTTCTCACGTATTTGAGCCTTTTCCAGCTGCCGTTTTTATTATTTTCTCATAAAAGATCCCAACTTTGAGGGAAAGAAACAAAGTAGGCTATAAAATAAAACCGTGCATCTTTAACTTACCAGAATGAAAATACAGGGAACACACTCTCAATGACATTGGAATACTGTGGAAAGTTATGTTCGGTCGTCTTACAGCCGCGATCCAAGCTAGCCGACGACTCTTTATCTCTGACGCTTGGTCTCCATAGTTACGCCTCCAGTCAGGAAAGCGGTGGAAAGTTAACCCATTTTCTATGTTTCCATGGCGATCATGTGTTGAGCTGTTACAGCCCACAATACAGCAACGGTTTACCATGGTTGAAATCAAGTTAAGGTGAAATTAATCAAATTAAAACACGGCTGAGAGGGAGTACAGTACGCGGTAGTCATAGGCAGTAGTCTGAGCCGCGGTAAAAGACGCATTCAACATGGCGGCGACTCGAAGTGCTTACGTCACGACGACCAAGCCCTTTTGAGTGGAATAATCTTGCTTTTCACAAAGTATCAAAATACCAAGTGAAGTGCTCGCTGCCATGCAACAAATGGCTAAAATTCAGCAGCAAGGACTCTTAAAACTTTGCCTTAACTTTAAGTTTCTTTTGTTTTTTTAAGACGGTCGTTCACCAATCCTATTCCTATTAAAACACACCAGTACAGGCTGTATCATACAAACACTTTTCCTCATCCAAAAACCTAATATTTCTCTTAAAATACTCTGTCGATGGCTATCAGCTGGGTTTTCTTGGTTAAAAAAATTAAAGGGAACCTGTTACATAATTCAGTTTAGTCTTTTTTACATTTTTTAAATCAGTGTGTAATTTTCAGCAACATCTAATGATCAGACCTTAGCGACACGGACCAGACCCTCACTGCATCTCCCTCCAACAATTAGCCAAAGATTTTCAATTCCAGTTTTGCACTTTATACCAGGGGCACTGTACGGATTATCTGCTTCTTGAAAAAGACTTTTCTAAAGAAAGGTTGTTAGACTGTTCTGCATGTATGGCCTGATAATTGCAGTCATTATCACTCAGCTCTCTATAATATTCTTGAGGATTTACTGTTACAAGAGCCAGCGAAATATATTTAATCTTGTGTGTCCATCCTGTGATAAAAAGTAACAACTTAGTAAACAAGCCTGTATCTTTTTAATAAAAAGGTAAATGAGATGGTTTTGATTTCTACACATTGTTTCCTTATTTTTATTACAATACCTTAGATCAACAAAATGTGTTTAAAAAGTATCATTTACTTTTGAAGTGCAGTCAAATCAGTTAAAATAGCTAGATTGTCCTATTTTGATATTCTTATCTTTGACTTAAAGGAATAGTACACCCACAACATGATTAGCCTTCATTTTCTACTCACCCCCATGCTGAACAACACTCTGGAGTACTTTTTTGATATCTCAAATGCATCTGGAGATCTGGGAGGCTTCTTGCTGTCTGCTGACATTCAAATAATGGAGGTCTATGGTGACCGAGACAGAAAGGTCCATAAAAGTCCACAAAAAACGTGTCAATATTCCTCCATACTGCTCGTCCAATGTAATCCAAGTGTCCTGAGTGGGTAGCATCCAGAATTTACTCGAAACGAAGTCATTTAGAACATTTTAGAGCCTAAACAGTAGTGTATAGGATTTCCTAATAGCGCCCCCATGCGCGCTCACGATTCTACGGAAGCCGGCAGACGAAACCGGAAGAAAGTGCGCATTCAGCGTCTGCTCTGTCGATAATGCAAGCGTAGAAGAAGAAATGTGCTGTTTACCTGTGCAAAGAAAGAAACAACGAAAGAAAAATGTCTGAGGACTTCAGTGTTGAGGAAGAGCATGAGTTCTTTGCCGAGCTGAATGCGCTGGTTTGGTCTGCCGGCTTCCGTAGAATCGTGAGCGCGCATGGGGGCGCTATTAGGAAATCCTATACACTACTGTTTATGCTCTAAAAACATTCTAAATGACTTCGTTTCGAGTAAATTCTGGATGCTACCCACTCAGGACACTTGGATTACATTGGACGAGCAGTATGGAGGAATATTGACACGTTTTTGTGGACTTTTATGGACCTTTCTGTCTCGGGCGCCATAGACCTCCATTATTTGAATGTCAGCAGACAGCAAGAAGCCTCCCAGATCTCCAGATGCATTTGAGATATCAAAAAAGTACTCCAGAGTTTTGTTCAGCATGGGGGTGAGTAGAAAATGAAGGCTAATCATGTTGTTTTGGGTGTACTATTCCTTTAAGAGAAGACACACTTTAAATATTGAGTCACAGCACCATCTGGTGGATCTTTTAGCACTTACTACTAAAAAAAAAAAAAAAAAAAAAAAAAAAAAAAAGGGGGGATGACTCAATAAGCTTGAACGAGGTCAGGGAAATCAGTCCAGCCATTCGGTTGATTAGGCAATTAAAGGATTAGATTATTTTGTTACAGCCGTCTCAATTAGTGCAGCATCATTTTAAACTGTTTACACTTTTACCCACAACAAGGCTTCCATTTTCCATGCAATGTCAACATAAGACATGCCGATCCAACCTTCTTCCACCACGATCAGCTGACTCTTTAAAAATTCTACACATTTCACATTAGTAACAGTATTACATACAAAACAGAAAAATGACATTTATAACAAATATGTTCAAAGTTTTTGAACATAATTTTATTTATTAAAATTGGAGGCACATTCTCTATTCTTTTTGTCTGAAATGATTTGGCATTATTTTTAAGTAAATCAATCACAAAATTATTTTCTTTTTAACTTTTTTTATTCGAGAGTGTTTGGTTCAGATATTTATTGAGAATGTATGCGGGAGGAGGTAGCAGCCACACATAAACTCTAAGCATACAGCATCATTACAGCACAGTTTAGGTCTACTGGCCCCCTTCACATAACTTTAACCTCTTTCCTTCCATTTCCTCTCTCTGGTGAGGACGATGGACACAGATGCACCTGTCATGTTACAATACTTACATTGTTGGGGTTAGTCTGCTCATCAGGATCAGTGGCGTAACTTTCTGAAGGACTTGTGAGGACATGTCCCCACCAACTTTGGGCATGGAGCGGACAATCCCCACCCGCTATTAACCGCGTACAGAGTAGCTACGTGGAGGAGGAGAGACACACAAAATATGGCGTTTTTAGCATAAATTCGCAGACATCCCAAGTTCCAAAAACTCATTTTAGGGAGATGGATCTACTTCATTCTTTTTCTTTACAAATTCAGTTTTGCTTATTATTCAAAAACAATAAGGCGATAGCTTCAGTGCTACTGAGATAGGATCCCAGTTTTCATCTGCTACTTGTTTTATTTCACAACAAATAAAAAAAATGCTCTAATTTTTACAGCTGATTTTAACAGTTTTTCTGAAGTTCTAATTCTAATTTTATAGAAACAGTAGTTTTTTGACCTCATAATCGAATTTTTATTTAACCTAATTGAAAAGAAATTTCACTTCATGCAGCTCTCTTAATATATTTCAATCCCTTGCCCTGATTATTTGTTTCATGCTTTTCTGTGCCCCCATGAAAACACTCTGCCCCCCTCCTGGCCCCCTGGTAAATTTGGTCTAGATCCGCCACTGTTCCTAACCTTCACTAGACGTGGATATACTTAAGTATATTCTGCTGTAAAATTAGTCTATGGGGCCAAAATTGTTGCTTTATTATTTGCAAATGTGAGTGGAGAGTTGTGTATCTGTATCTCGATTTGAAAATGTGTAAATGAAGCTGTACATGTGTGAGGAGATTTGTGTGTCTGTAAAACAATCTGAAAATGTGTAAAACTACTGTGTGTAATCCGGTTTGCAAATGTGTAAAAAAAAATCCACAAATCTGCATTCAGATTTACAAATCTGTAGTAAGATTTGCAAATGTGTAGATCAATCTGTAAGCACACACAGAGATACTTATGTCTGAAGTATTTTCGGTTCAAGACCCAGAAATACAGACAAATCATTGGTTACAAGTCGAGCGGTTTCTCGGTGGGCTCTTTTTAAAAACGTGATTTTTGCTGCACTTCTGCCTGTGAGATCCGCAAATGCGTAAAGGATTTGTATCTGTTATATCGGGACTTGCTGCCCTGAGCGCAGACTCACAGGCTGCCTCTTCCTACTGCTGGAGTTCAGCACAACTTGCTGCACCTACACCCACATACCACCAGTTGGCGGTATTGTACTGTACGTGACATTACTGCAGCAGGGCCAAGTAAAAAAACAAAAACTAAATTGTGTAAGAGGTTTATTTAAATGTAAAACCAAGAGTTTAAAAAGGTGTTGTGCCATATGCCATGATCAAACTTTTTGGACATTGGGAACGATCGTCCATATTTCATCTTGATAGGATGACCAGAGGAGAACAAGCAGCTTTGGTGAATAATAGCTGGGGGACTTCTGCAGCCCCTCTTTTCAGCCAAAGCAGTTACAGGCAAGTCACATGGAAGCCACCAGAGGTGTGAAAACCTACCCCCCTCCCTGTGAGGACAGAGCAAAACCACAGAGCACACAGGATTCGTCCTCTTTTGCTCCTGCTCTCTTTTGCTCCTTTTCTCTTTGCCTCCTGCACTCTTTTCCTCCTCTCCCTTGCACAGGAAGCTGGGGTCAGCTTTGGCTGGATCTCCACCACAGTGGAGATGCGGGCCCCAGGGGAACTAGATCTCCAGAACCGTCAAGGATAAGTCAAAACCTTTCAAAACCAAACTTCTGCAAAACAGACCTTTTGCAACACATTTCTCTTGAATTTCAGAACTTATAGAGCCAGAGTGAAGAGAAGGCCTACCCTGTCTTGATGAATGACTGAGACAAAGAGGACCCATGCTGTGAGACTGATGCTACGTTCACACCGGACGCAGCAAGAGCAGAAAAATCGCGTCTGCTGCTTCCTTTTTGCTGCTTGTACCAGTTAGTTCTGACGCGCGGCTGAAGCAGCTATGCTGCTCTGGCTGCGCGGTGCAAAAGTGGGTCTGATGCGCGTTGGGCGGAGCTACTCTATCCTTTCTCTGCCTTGCAGCTATATTTGCTGTGATCAGTGGGAATAAAGTAGTTTTAATATGTTTTTAAATTAGAAAATACACCTGAAAACTTCATCAGTGCAGTCAGTTCATCCAGATTATCATCCTGCCTTCCAATGTTATTCTGTCGGAGCCGCTCAGACTCCAACATACCAGCGGTGCGCCGACAGCGGTTCACCGCGGCGGCTGGTAGGTGTTTTTCATCTAAATAATCGGATCTGCAGGCACTGGGATAATAAAAGCGAACATATTCTGCCGGGAGATTTCTGCATTTTAAGTTAATTTATGCGTCAATAAACGGTTTCAGAAGAGCGATCACAGCGCTCTGCATCATCAGCGATGTGTCTCTCTCTCTGTCAGCTCCCAGATCAGCTTCTCTGATTGGTTGATGCGGCGCGTCGAGCAGCAAAAGTTCAATTTTTCCATCTCGAGCAGCAGCGCGTTTGCGGCGCGCCACGCACGTCAGATGCTTAAACGCACCTGATGCGCTGCGCCTGCTGCTGAAAACGCGCTGCGGGACCTTTTGCTGCACCTTGATGCGCATCAACCATTGACTTTGCATGTAAACTCGCAGCTTCTGTCGCGCCTGCTGCGTCCGGTGTGAACGCAGCATGAGACAAAGAAACCCCTGGCTGTTGCTGCTCTGACTGCTGAGTAGGGTGGCCAGATGTCCAGCTTTAGGGCGGACAGTCCGGATTTTCATTGCAGTGTCCAGCATCAGGCGCCGCATTCAGACGGACGTGTATTTGTCCACTAGGCTTGTAGAGCACTTTTTTTTTTTTTTTTTTTGCTGGGCTGCAGCACAATATCCAATCATCAAAGATGCATCACTCTCTGATCTAACAGATGATTGGCTAAGAGTGGCGGCGTGTCAGATAAAGATCTGCTTGTCATTGGTTACAAAAGTAAACAAGGATCAGAATTACTGATGCTAAGTATTAAAGTCAGCGTCCTGTCAAAACCAGGACGTCGTTTAACTCAGAATGGACAAAAGAGCGTGAATTTATGACCAAAGGTTGTGGAGATTCATTCCTTGGTTTCTGCCACTTTGTCGATGTGATGTGGGCGTAAGCAGGCGAGGAAAAGCTGCAATTGTACGGCGTGCGAGTACGGAATAAACGTAATAAATAAGTAATAAACGTGCTGCAGCAAATTCTTCAATGTTGGCTTTTAAATTAAGTTTTGTCGCTCCTGGATGCTAAAATAACTTCTGCAGCGCTGCAAGGTGGACTATACAATAAAACATCACTTGTCCTACAGAAGTGTAGACTGTGACGTGAAAGTGGATTACAGTTATTCATTCATAGCTAAAGGGACCATAAAGACAGGTCTGCTGCACACACAGACACTTTAGATAAGTTCCCAAAAGACTGAGGCTCCTAAAAATAAAGCTATACTTTTAGAGCAGTTGAATGTGTTTTCTACAATCTCTTTAGTTGTTTACAAAAATATTAGGCTATTTTGTTATGAATATTTCTTGTCAAAAATATGTTTTTAACGTTTAAGTCCACACATCTTATGCCTTGTAGTATTCTGCACTTTAAAGATTCATCTCGGTGGTCACTTTTTAAACACCACAATGTTTTAAATACATACAAATGTTGGGAACCAATTGTTTTTTGCATTTTGTTCTATTCAGCTACACAAGTATCCTCTTTAAACTACTAAGAATTGTACTATAAATGTGACTTTACCCGATTCTTATTTACACCTTAATTTATTGATATGCCGCACAATGTTCTCCTTTTTGGTGCTATAGAAATGGCCTCCCTACTGCTGAGCTGCAGTTGGATGAAACTCAAGCCCTCCAATGGACATGGAAAAAAAGGTTTGCAAGTCTGGCATGATTAGGGACAGAACAAACAACATGTGTTTACTGATGAGTAAAGTCAAGCTAACAGAATAGACTGCATGTTACGCTCTGCTACAGGAATATGTGCTGAGCTGTTGCTGAAGCTTGGACCATATTTAATTCACTAAGGGTTTAAACACTACGGAGCCCCTCTGATGACATCGTCAAAAAAAAATGTTTAATTGTGGCCACAAAGTAGTATTTCGTGCGCACGAAATACTACTTCGTGGCCATGCAATAAGTATAACGTGCGCACGAAATACTTATTAATAATATTAATATCATTCCTGGACAACTGGGTAAGCAAATCGAGCTCGCCTTCGACCTTAGAGAAGTCCCCACTGAGATAGGAAGGAGCGACATACACACTCCAGGATGGGTGAATACAGCAGAAATTAACTGAAATAATGTTTTTAGACCTATTTATATCAGGCAATGCCTGTACAAAACAACACTGGAATTCTGGAACCATGACACACCATGACAGACCCCCAGGAACTTCGTAGTTTATTATTCCTTCATTATCAATTCTAAGATTTATATGATCAGTTAATAATAAAAATTTGTTAGTCTAAATAAAATAACATTTGTTTTGATGGTGTTATTAGAGAACCTGATTAGATTTTGGAAGAGTTTAAAAAGTCATTAATATAAATGATGAAGAGTAATGGTCCCAGAATTGGAATGCAAATTTTTGGGGATCACTTTCTACATAATGATGTCTACCAAAAAAGGTAACTTTTAAACCAATTATATGCCATTCCTCTAACCCTTCAGAGTTGCAGTTTGTTCGGTAATATCTATATATTTTTCTGTAATATCTATATATTTTTTATTTTCTTTACTTTAGTGAACATGCAAAGTTACAATAAAATTACTGCAATGCAATAACACAAACATTGAATGGAGTGGGTAGAAGTATAATCATTTCAAGCCCCAACCCTTTTTCAGCAACATCACAAAATTATCTCATCTTGTTTATATGTATTTTATAAGTACACCTTCCTTTTACTTCCTTATTCTAGATTAATGCAGTGCACTCATTGATATATTATTAATATCTCTGATAATAGTATTAACTACAAAGCACTGTTAATGCTATTTGCCAACAATAATGTAACACTAGCAACAATATACATCGAGACTGTTTCTCATATTTACTGTAAACTATTTTCTTTGAGACAAAAAATAAATAAATTTGAATTGTTTAATGTTAGGCATTGTTTTCATTCCACAATCTGTTTCATAGTTTCACACCACAGACTGAACTGCACAATTTTTTTCTTGTGGTTCTGATCTTACAACGTTTGAATTTGTATTTTCCTCTGAGGTTTTTAAATTTATTAAATAGGTGTGTATATTGTTTTAGTTCCAACCCATGTCAAAGCCATTACAGGAAAATTAAAAGGTCCCCACAGGGGTCCACTGTTGGCTGGTGCAGAACGACACAAGTCCCCACTGAGATAGGAAGAAGCGACATACACACTCCAGGATGGGTGAAACAGTAGAAATGACCAAAACTGGTAATTTTCAAGACAATTTATGTATACATACAGCATTTTCATCAATGCATACAGCATTTTCATCCAAATCTTTAATTGATTTAATGGTTCCAGGCTTTCTACAAATGAGCTGCAGAAACTTTAATTTTATTCCCAAAGTGCTCCTTTGATAATTGTTTCCCTTTTCCGTAGCCTTAACTTCTGTCATGATGGGTTACAATAGTTAAGCCCAAGATGCAGAACACATACACGGGAAACTGGGTTAAAAGTCCAAAAGAGTTTATTGTGGAACAAACATGGATATGAAACGGGAACTGGTTCAGGCAGGGGAGCAGGTTCACTGGAGACAGTACTGTGACTGGAGACTGAGTGTTAGCTGAGTTCATGAAAGCTAAGCATCTAGCTTAATGTTTAGCATGGCTGCCTAGATCTGAGCTTCCAGCTCACTGCAGAGAACAACAGGGAATTAACACAAAGGATTCTTCTGGTTGAGCTTCCAGCTCACTGCAGGGAACAACAGGGGAAAATCCACATAAGAATCTCTAGGGAAACTCCACAAAGAAGTCGTCAGGTTTCATCCACGTAGGAATCTTCGGGTTGGCTCACCAGGGCAGATTAGCAGGTTAGACTTTCCAAGAGCTTCAGGCTTGAGACTGGTTTCCTGTGATGCAGCTCTCCCAGAGCTGCAGACCAGAGACAGGGTTCCAGAGAGGTTGCTCTTCCTGAGCTTCACGAGGAGACAGGTGGTTAAGCTCATCCAGAACTTCACGAGGAAACAGGAGGCTAAGCTCATCCAGAGCTTCACGAGGAGACAGGAGGTTAAGCTCACCCAGAGCTTCACGAGGAGACAGGAGGTTAAGCCCATCCAGAGCTTCACAAAGAGACAGGATTCCTGTGAGGCACAGATAAAGGAGAGATTAGAATCTGATCTCAACCTAGAGACAACCAAGACTCAATCTATAACAGAAGGCTCAGGAAGCTAACCAACTAAGATCAACACTGCGGCGTGGAGTCAAGGTCTGAAGTCAGCTTATATAGGAGAGGTCTTCTGATGAGAGGATTAGCAACAGGTGTGCAGGAAGGTTCCAGCTCCAGAAGACCCACGGCGCACTCTGCTGGAGACAGAGGGTAGTCTCCAGATCCCCACAGTAACTGAACCCTAAGGGAAAAACACAGAGCAGAAGAGGATCCTCTGCGCCCTCTGGAGGGCAAGCCTGAGGATCCTAACAGTACCCCCCCCCTCAAGGGCGGATTCCAGATGCCCCCAGAAAAAGTCCAACGAAAACAAACAAAAAACAACCCACCCAGGGTGGGCGGAGGGGGCACTAAGGCAAGGAGGGCCAGGAACAAAAAACAGAGTCCAGAAAACAAAAAACAACCCACCCAGAGTGGGCGATGGAGGGAACAGGCCAGGAGGGCAAAAACAAAAACAAAGTCCAGAACAAAAAACGATCCACTTACGGTGGACGAAAACAAAAGAAAACCCAAAAATTTTTTTGGGCAACGTCTCTGGTGGCCGGTCATGGGACCGGCAGTGGGACTGAGTCTCAGGTGGCCGGCCGAGGGACCGGCAGCGGGACAGAGTCTCAGGTGGCCGGCCGAGGTACCGGCAACAGGACACAGTCTCCGGTGGCCTACCGTGGGGCCGGCAGCGGAGGCGAGGCAGATGCTCAGGAGGCCGACCACAGGGCAGGAGACGAAGCAACGTCTTGGGAGGACCTCTGCCGGGCCGGAGGCATGGCTGAGGTTCTGGAGGCCGGCCTAGGATCCGGCAACGGAGTAGAGTCTTAGGTGGTCGACTGCGGGATCGGAGGCAAAGCCGACACTCTGGGGGTCTGCCGCGGGGCCGGAGGCGAAGCTGACGCTCTGAGGGTCTGCCACGGGGTCGGCGGTGAAGATGACGCTCCGGGGGTCTGCCGCGGGGCCGAAAGCGAAGCCGACACTCCGGGGATCTGCTGCGGGGCCGGAGGCGAAGCTGACGCTCTGGGGGTCTGCCGCGGGACTGGAGGCGAAGCTGATGTTCCGGGGGTCTGCCGCCGGGCCGGAGGCGAAGCTGACGCTCTGGGGGTCTGCCGCGGGACTGGAGGCGAAGCTGATGTTCCGGGGGTCTGCCGCGGGGCCGGAGGCGAAGCAGCTTCTCAGGAGGATGACGCCCAAGCTTTAGGAGGTACCCCCACGGGGTACCCCGTCCCCTCCTCGGCAGCTCAGGAACAGGCTCAGTAGTGACCGCCGACTGCGGCTCTGGAGGAGGCTCTGAGGAGACCGCCGAATGCAGCTCTGGAGGAGGCTCTGAGAAGACCGCCGACTGCGGCTCTGGAGGAGGCTCTGAGGAGACCGCTGACTGCGGCTCTGGAGGAGGCTCTGAGGAGACCGCCGACTGCGGCTCTGGAGGAGGCTCTGAAGAAACCGCCAACTGCGGCTCTGGAGCAGGGGAGCCCGCCGATTGCGGCTCTGGAGCAGGGGAGCCCACCGATTGCGGCTCTGGAGCAGGGGAGACCACCGACAGTGGCTCTGCCTCAGGAACATGCGGGACCACCGACTGTGGTTCCGCCTCAGGAGCAGGTGACACCACCGACTGTGGTTCAGCCTCAGGAACTGGGGAGGCCACCGACTGTGGCTCCACCTCAGGGGCAGGTGGGACCACTGACTGCGGTTCAGCCTCAGGAGCAGGTGACACCACCGACTGTGGTTCACCCTCAGGAGCAGGTGGGACCACCGACTGTGGTTCCACCTCTGGAACTGGAAGGACCACCGACTGTGGTTCCACCTCAGGAGCTGGGGAGGCCACTGACTGTGGCTCCACCTCAGGCGCTGGGGAGGCCACCGACTGTGGCTCCACCTCAGGAACTGGTGACACCACCGACTGTGGTTCCACTTCTGGAACTGGAGGGACCACCCATGGAGGCTCAAGTTCAGTCTCTGAGGTGGCTTGAGGCGTCTGTAGAGGACTCTTGGTGGTTTGTGGCCTTTGCTGAGGGGCTCTTGGAGGCATTTTTTCACCAACTCCACATTCTGAAGCCCTCTTTAGTTTCAGCTCAGGGGTCTCTGGACGGCACAGGGCAGGCTCACGGGTCTCTGGACGGCACAGAGCAGGCTCAGGGGTCTCTGGACGGCACAGAGCAGGCTCAGGGGTCTCTGGACGGCACAGAGCAGGCTCAGGGGTCTCTGGACGGCACAGAGCAGGCTCAGGGGTCTCTGGACGGCACAGAGCAGGCTCAAGGCGACGCCGTTTCTTACGCCGAGGGGTCTTGGGAGCTAAGCTAGCAGGTGTATTGATAGAATCAGACGATAAATTAACCGGTTGAGAAATAAGAATTCCAGAATGGATTACAGGGTCTGGGGCTAACAAATCAGGCATGGGGTCAGGTTCAAAACAAACTGGGTTATTTTCTGGGCTTGGAGCTGGATGTGGTGGCTCGAAGGGGAAGATATCCTCCCTATCCCCATAAAAATAATCCCAGAGATCAGACTCATGGATGTGGGGAGCTAGATAATCAGGCGAGGGAAAAGGTCTAGAAACCACAGTGACGGGTTCAGGTGTCTGGTCAGGCTGTATGGCTCTGGGTCTAGTTTGCAGTTCAATATCTAACCCGACTGATAGCTCTATGAGATCCTCAAGGGTATCTGGCTCAACGTAAAAACTTAGCTTGTTTCTGACCGGTTCATTTAGAGCTTGGAGAAACGCGGTCATAAGTGCAGACTCGTTCCACCCAGAAACGGCTGCTTTACTCTGGAACTCGGAAGACAACTCCGCAACGGACCTATTACCCTGTTTATTTTTCAGAAGGTTGCCGGAAACAGAGCACTTAGAGAACTGACTAAAAGTTCTTTCAAACTCCCGGATGAACGTTTCATAATTAACAGTTAAATCTAGACTTTGACGGGAATCTGGTCTCTGCCCATTCAAGGGCTTCACCGGACAGAAAAGACACAAAAAAAGCAATCCTATCCCTATCATACAGGAAATCTGACTCATAAAATTGAAAAAATAACCGACACTGAAATAGAAAACACTTGAGCTTACTTGGATTACCGGAAAACCTCTCAGGCAGAGAAGGACCGGGTGACGAGAACGACGGGCTGTTCTGACCAGAAAGGAGGGTTATTATCTTGACTTGTAAGTGACGTCACTGCCGGTGACCTAGGAAACGGAAGTGGATTCGGGGCAGGACGAGCCGCTGACGTGGTGTTAGCATTGTAGAAGTGGTTAGCGAATTTTAACTGTAACTCACGGAGGGTTTTTTTGCATGTTCATGATTCTGAGCGTCCCTTTTCTCAGTCCAACGACGGAGGTGATCTGCTGGGCTTTGGGTCTGGCCGCAGTGTTCTGTCATGATGGGTTACAATAGTTAAGCCCAAGATGCAGAACACATACACGGGAAACTGGGTTAAAAGTCCAAAAGAGTTTATTGTGGAACAAACATGGATATGAAACGGGAACTGGTTCAGGCAGGGGAGCAGGTTCACTGGAGACAGTACTGTGACTGGAGACTGAGTGTTAGCTGAGTTCATGACAGCTAAGCATCTAGCTTAATGTTTAGCATGGCTGCCTAGATCTGAGCTTCCAGCTCACTGCAGAGAACAACAGGGAATTAACACAAAGGATTCTTCTGATTGAGCTTCCAGCTCACTGCAGGGAACAACAGGGGAAAATCCACATAAGAATCTCTAGGGAAACTCCACAAAGAAGTCGTCAGGTTTCATCCACGTAGGAATCTTCGGGTTGGCTCACCAGGACAGATTAGCAGGTTAGACTTTCCAAGAGCTTCAGGCTTGAGACTGGTTTCCTGTGATGCAGCTCTCCCAGAGCTGCAGACCAGAGACAGGGTTCCAGAGAGGTTGCTCTTCCTGAGCTTCACGAGGAGACAGGTGGTTAAGCTCATCCAGAGCTTCACGATGAAAGAGGAGGCTAAGCTCATCCAGAGCTTCACGAGGAGACAGGAGGTTAAGCTCACCCAGAGCTTCACGAGGAGACAGGAGGTTAAGCTCACCCAGAGCTTCACGAGGAGACAGGAGGTTAAGCTCATCCAGATCTTCACAAAGAGACAGGATTCCTGTGAGGCACAGATAAAGGAGAGATTAGAATCTGATCTCAACCTAGAGACAACCAAGACTCAATCTATAACAGAAGGCTCAGGAAGCTAACCAACTAAGATCAACACTGCGGCGTGGAGTCAAGGTCTGAAGTCAGCTTATATAGGAGAGGTCTTCTGATGAGAGGATTAGCAACAGGTGTGCAGGAAGGTTCCAGCTCCAGAAGACCCACGGCGCACTCTGCTGGAGACAGAGGGTAGTCTCCACATCCCCACAGTAACTGAACCATAAGGGAAAAACACAGAGCAGAAGAGGATCCTCGGCGCCCTCTGGAGGGCAAGCCTGAGGATCCTAACAACTTCCTTCCATATGTAAACAGCTGCAAACCAAATCCCTAGGCAACTGGTCAAAAAAGCAAAGTATGTCCTTATGCTTTTTAGTTTTCAGTCAAATGTTCCAACGTAAGGATAAAAGACACATCAAACACAGTAATACTGGTCAGGTAAAATAGACAGGTCTCATATCTGGGTATCGTTTGCAGTTTGAGATGTATTGCGATTCGGTGTTAATTTGTGTAAAATTCTTGTGTTGGGTTTTATTGTCCCATGTGTTTGAACTCATAAAAGGAAATGTACATCTACTCAAAATGGTTTATGACTGCGGAGACTGCAGTCATTTATTTCCTTTTCTTCTTCTTTAATCTATTAATTTTCCTAGTGCAGGCATCCAATCTTAATCTGTGCACACTTTCCTTATGCCACTTGCGACATGTCCTCATTAACATCCCTCTTTGTTTCAACCTTTTCCCATTATCCACAACTTTGCTTTCTGTCGTGATCGATTGTTTATCAACAGTGCAACAGCACCTTTATTCATAAACTTAATCAGCTGATTTTAATCATGGCCCGACAGGCCATGAGCGGTCGGCTCAGCAGCCAAACTTTGCACTTTCCTTTGAGTATTCAGTGAAGTTTGTTCTACTTGTCATGGCCACTCTTGCATTATAATGAAATCCAACAAATTTATGTTAGTATTTTTCTTTTAAAATTAACAAATAACTTCTCCAATTTGACTTCATACAAAATGCTTATAAATGTTAGTTTATGATAAAAATAAGTTTCCCTCATCATTCTTTTCACAGCAAAAAAAAATCAGCCACAGCAGCTATCTTCTCTTTTTCTTTCTTTCGTTACAAGTTTCCATGTTAGCCAGACCTGTGGTACGCTTCAATCTGAATTGAGATATAAAAACAAATCTTTTTTTCTCACTTTCTGAAGTTAAATCAAACCGAAGGTTTCTTCTTTTAGTTTAGAATTACCAAAATTATTTACATTTCCTAAATGCAAGAGAAATTCTTAAAAACTATTTTCAACATTTCTTTTTAACTTTCGGCAAATTCAAAAGTTGCTTTCAGCCTCGTGCCTCCATTGTTAAATGATGAAGTTGCGCCTCAGGGGCTTCCTTCTTTTCCTGGGTGCAAGTTATTTACTACTCTTAACTCAAACTGGGTAATAACATGCAAAAAGGACTATAAAACAGGAGTAAAAAAGTAACAGAATTTATTCCAGATCAGGTCGTTACAGGACAAAGAAAATGCTTGGAGCTTGCACAGCTGTGGGCTCAATAATCACATCCGCGAGCGTCCGGCAAAGATTGAGCCCCGAACAAGGTCATCTCCTGCTTCTTATACCTCATGAGTCTATGTGTTGCATCAGGTGGATGCTTAGCTGTCCGTATCAGAAACTGACACACCATCAATGCCCTGACCTATATGCAGCTTGCTTCTATGCCTCAGGGTTACAGATAGCTCTCCTCTATCAATTCGGCTCCAAGATGTGCCCATATCCTGTGTATTTTTAAAGACATGAAGGCTGTCCTGATTAGATGACCTCCGTACACACAGTGACATCCACAATGTGAAGGAAGGCCATCTACTCTCTCTAATCTGGCTAACAAAGTAACAGTGCACATGATGTATAAAGAATAAACCTAACAACATTTAAAGGGGGATCTCAATGGTCTTTACCTGTTTAAATAAAGGATAGTAAACAGTGACATTTTTCAGCCTCTCTCATTACCAGCAAAACAAGAAGATGTGTTTTAGGAGAGCTTCATGTCAAGACATTGGGAGAATTACCCCTCACCCATCCAAGCATTTCAAGAAGAAAGGTGTCTCACAAAGGGCTGAATAACAAAAGGCATGGCTGTAACGATCTTGGTTCTGTTGGTTTTCTCTAAGTTAACAGTTTCATGTTTATCCATGTTTTCTTTTCTAGCTTTACTGATGTGTTCTGGATTTAGCTTAGTTTCTTAGGTTTTTCTTTGCTTGTCCTCTGTTGCCACCTTGTGTTTTCTTTTCCCTTGGCTTCCTCGTCAGCTCAACTCACACCTGCTCCTTATTAGCTCGTTAGTCTTGCCTTGTTCAGCCATAAATATACTCCCTGTTCAGTCCCTCAGTGCTGGTTCCTCGTCTTACTTCATCTTACCCTGGCTCCTCATGATTGTTTTCACCTGATGTCTCCATGGTTCTGGTTTGTGTTTAATTCTTATGTTGGTTTTTTGGATTCCTGCTTTGATTAACATTTTTAAGTTGGATTTTTTTTGGATTACTGTTTGGCTCCCTGTCATCCTTTATTAAACCTTCAAAGATCTCACCCCTGCCTCTCAGCTTCTGCTTTTGGGTCCTCACAAAAGCCTTAAAACCAAATTCACTTGCATTTGAATCTAGTGTATGTGTGACTGGATGTGCCTTGGTGCCGGGGGATGGGACTGGCTAAATGCTCCATGCTAACTGGGACTGTTCAGAGTTACATGAAGCAAGACTTGATAAAAAAAAATAAACCTGTGTTAATGTATCTATTTTTAGTATAATTGTTTTATAACCAAGGTTTGTTCTGTTTTTCTAATATATCAGAAATTCCAGGTAGTGCAAACATTGCCCCTTTGGGAAAAACATAACACAAATTAGATCATATTTAAATTATTACAGTTAATGATATCAATCAATCAAATCAATGAAAATGCATTTTGACGATTATAAAATGTTAAGCTTTTAATATCCAAGCAAGACCTAGAGAAACTCTTGTTAGTTAAATAAAACTAGAATCACAGAAAGTATAGAAACAAACACGGCCAACCAACATCTAGTTTAATCAGAAGAAGAATCCAGAGAACCCCTTACTAGTATATTACAGACTGCTCTTATTCTTGTTCTCATTAAGCATGGGTAACTAATATGTGGTTTTATACTGTTATTTTTCGTTTCTATTAATTGATCCAGATAAGGTCCCATTGCTTTATAAATTGTTGGGTACTTTCTTTTCTCTTTTGTTATTTTATTTGTATTTCCTCTAATCCATGTAAGCCACTTTCAATTGCCTGTTTGCTGAAAATCTGAAAAATACTCATTTTGTCCTTCTTGATTATTTTAATATTGATATCTCAGAGGACATCAATATTAAGCCCGACACCAAGCTGTAGCAGAGTCCTTTCATTCAGTACCTAAAGCCCGGCGTACACTGTGAGATTTTCGGGGTGATTTTCCAGTCCTGCGAAAAAACTTTTGATCTGACCGGCTTTCAGCCTGATCCTGCGTCATGAGTGGTGAAGTGTACAGGGGGTAACAAGGGGCGATCTGCCTCTCACGACCACCTCCCGATCAGGAATCTTGAGATCGGGAAGAAATCAAACATGTTTGGTACCGTCGTGGGCAAATCGCTCAGGGCGCAATCAAGGATTCTTCTTTTTATTCTTCCTCTCAGATGTAAACACAGCAGCATGGCAGGAATGCAAAGAGTGAAATGCAGTTCTTTCTGTAAAATTTACAGACCGTATTAGTTAAGTTTGCTCAGCCATGTCTTTTTTTCCAAATACATCTTTCAGCACAAAAATGCACAAATTGCCAAGGCAGCTCGTTTCACTATAGTGAGCTTACGATCCCTCTTCTATTTGTTTGGCTTCCAGATAGACGAGTCAGAGCACCTCCATCTCACTGTGGAGCTGAGTCAGACGTGGTTTTTAGTCGTACAGTACGAGCAGGTAGATCGCATCAGAGCGTCGGGCCCAACATAAATCCGGTGATTAGTCGTACATTGTGAGCAGTAGCTGCGTGCAATAATTGAAAAAAAAAAATTGCACAGTGTACGCCCGGCTTTAAAGGTAGTGTAATCAGTTTCATTTTTTTTGTTATGTGTGACTGGTGAAACTGTTAAATGACATCAAATAAAACAATAAGATCCCTAAAACAGACAGACATTGGACAAAGACACCACGCATGCTGCCATCTTGGAGTTCTGGAACATTCTGGCACCAACGCTCCACAGAATGCTGCAGGAAACTCAGGAAAATGGCAAATTTCCAACTAATATGAATAACATGAGTCTACTGCATAAGCCAGGCAAAGATCTTATGTTTCCCAACAGCTATCGTCCCTTATCCTAAATAATGTGGTTATTAAAATAATCTGTAAAGCTTTATTAAAATGATTAGATAAAGTAACTTCTCATAATCCACCCTGATCAAACTGGTTTCATTAGAGAAATAGAGTCAGCCACCAACACACACAAATTACCTAATTTAATAGATTATTGTTACGGTAAAAATATTAAACCCAACATATTGTCTTTAGATGCAGAAAAAGCATTGGATGGAGTAAACTGGAATTTTTTTTCCCTACTCTGCATAAATTCGGTTTTGGCATTTTTTTAATAAATTGGTTAAAAATCCTATGCAGCTTCCCAACAGCCTGTGTCAGGACAAATAATTAAATATCTTCCAGCTTTTGTCTCCATAGGGGTACTAGGCAGGGATGCCTGCTCTTCCCCTCAATTTTTTCATTTTTATTGAACCTCTAGCTGCAACAATTAGACAAACTAATGTTGTCAAAGGTATAAAATGCATGAAAATAGAGCATAAAATATTTTTTACGCAGATGATGTATTACCCTATCTCCAGCATGCAAACACCTCCCTTTAAGTAGTTAGATTATTACAATTTTCTCAAAGTTCTCAGCTTACTATATAAATTGGTCTAAATATACAGTACTTGTCATAATCTGCTCTGATAGCTGGCCTTAATTGCTCATTTCACTCACATGCCTAACCCCTTTCTGATTTTCTAATTATGCCTCATCTCATTCACTTGTAGGTTCTGCTTTATATTCTGTCAATCCAAGCTAAAGAGACCAGATCATTGTTTGCATTCGGAATCGGAACCCCTGATCGGGCTGCGGACTCCTGGGTTCCTGAACTACTAAAGTCTGATCTTAATCCCTGTCCTGGATCGTAGTCCTGAATGCTCCTGGCTCTGCAGTGCATCACCAGCACCGATCAAGTATGTTCAAGCACAGCACCATTAACATGTAGCACAGAGACAATTTGCAACAGCTAACATTCAAGGTATTGGTGTGTTTCTGTCTTCTTTTTATAGTCGAAACTTCTGCTTTCATTTTCAGGCTGTGTATGCTTTCTATTAAAAACAACAAATATCCCATTGGCTTTGCAGGAACTCAGTCTGGAACTACAGGAACACAAATCTACAAGCCTGCGCACCATCCTCTCTGTGTCCAAGCACAGGCACTCAGATGTTTTTAGTCAACTTGGGTTACCAAAGTGCAATTGCCTCTGCTGAGTGCTACAACACTGACAACTGCAATTCACAAACTCTGCCTTGTAGGTTTCACCAGAAGTTTTAAAAATACTGACATTCCCATTGTGTTACGTTCATTAAACAAGTTTCTCTTTCATCTGCGGTTTCCATTTTAGCGCCACCGACACCGCTACAAAACTCCCTTCAGTGTGTTGTTTGTGACCACACCACATCTCAGTCCATCACTCCCATCACATGTTCAGGAGATGAGAGCAACTGTGCGAAAGCAACTTTTAAGTTTACATTTGTGATAGTTTGGATGAAATATTGTAATTCTAAAAAATACTTTAGAGCTGGAATGATACATCCATCCATCCATTTTCTGACACGCTTTGTCCCAAATGGGGTCGTGAGGGGTGCTGATGCCTATCCCCATCTGTCTACCGGCGAGAGGCGGGGTACACCCAGTACATCGCAGGGCAACACAGAGACAAACAACCATTCACGCACACACTCACACCTAAGGAAATTTTAGAGAAGCCAATTAACCTAACAGTCATGTTTTTGGAATGCAGGAGGAAGCCAGAGT
This sequence comes from Cyprinodon tularosa, assembly GCF_016077235.1. Lineage (NCBI taxonomy): Eukaryota > Metazoa > Chordata > Actinopteri > Cyprinodontiformes > Cyprinodontidae > Cyprinodon > Cyprinodon tularosa. Next base: position 231,003 of record NW_024038189.1, read on the forward strand.
ACCTGGAGCGAGCTGGAATGATTCACAAGCTAATATTAGAAGCTGAAGAAAGCACAAATAACAGTCTTCTGTTGTTTGAATATTTGGATGTATTGTTCTCTGGAAAAACAATTGGACTTACTCAACTTTCTTTTAAATATTACCAGTAAACGATGGAACAACCATAACTTCAGCACTGGGATGTGTTAGTCCAAACAGATGTGCAGCTGCTCCAAGTCTGATTAGTTTGCCATTCATAGAGAATGTTGGTTGATAACTAGTGGACCAAGCTGCTGTATAATAAGTTTGTTCAATGATCCAAGAACAACCACCACAACTGCTGCGCCAACCACTACATCTGCTGCCCCAACAACTACAACTGTGGCACCAACCACCACAATGGCTGCACCAACAACCACAACTGCTGCACCAACCACCACAACATTAGCACCAATTACGATAACTGTGACACCAACAGTGATGGGACTAACGGCGTTGAAAGTAACGGCGTTACTAACGGCGTTACCTTGTTTTAGTAACGAGTAATCTAACTAATTACTTTGACTGTAACTATAACGCAGTTACCATTGCAGGCACCCCGTTACTGCGCGTTACTCAGGTCGCACAATGAACCTTTTTTCATGATAGGACTCGTGCGCAGCTGCATGAAGCTGACACCCCACCCACGTCAAAAAACTCTGCAAATAGACTGAATGGTTAGTGCAACGTTAGTGCAGATTTGTGCAGGAAAAAATATTGTTTGTGCTACTTTTGTTTAAGAGATATTAAAGATTATTTTTTTAGGTCATCCAGAGGTGCGCGCCTTGTCATGAGAGAGGGGAGGATGAGAATGGCTGATGTATAGTGAGATTCCGTCTGTCAGTTGGGTAGGTGGGTGTTTCTGCTGGCGGGTGTTAACGTACAGCACACACAGAGAGATGGAGAGTGAGGAGGAGTCCAGCAGCAAAACAGCGTTTTCCTGATGGAAATACAGGTGTTACGTCGAGCTGTGTTTCCCCATCAGATACGGTTTCCTCTGCATCTCCGCACAGCACAGGCGGCACGAGTCACCGCGCAAGCGACAGGAAACGCGCATGCTCGCTAAAGGCGCGCAATAGTCGCCCTGTGCTCGCGCCACAGGAGAACTATGGAGAGTGGGAACGATCAAATGATTAACCTGACAACAGCCAGAAATGATAGCCTATATGGAGAAAGGGAGAAATCTGGATGGATGGATGGATGGATGGATGGATGGATGGATGGATGGATGGATGGATGGATGGATGGATGGATGGATGGATGGATGGATGGATGGATGGATGGATGGATGGATGGATGGATGGATGGATGGGTACTCTGCCTTCTCAACCTACTGTATTTTTTTATTTTAAACATTATTTGATGGCCTTTGTGGCAGGGATGGAGATCCATATTTTATGTCAATCAATGTCATTTACATTGAGTTGCAATAAATGCAAAACTCTCTGCAGGTTCTTGTCTTTGTCGTCCGTTCTATTCAGCTGGCTTTGGAAACACACCGCGAGAAGGTGGGGGCTGGGTGGTGAGGGTTACGGGGGCGAGAAACGCAAAAGTAACGCAATAGTTACTTTTACTAGTAACTAGTTACTTTTATTGTGGAGTAACTCAGTTAGTAACTCAGTTACTTTTTGGGAGAAGTAACTAGTAACTATAACTAATTACTTTTTCAAAGTAACGTGCCCAACACTGGACACCAACCACCACAACTGTTGCACCAATCACCACAATGGCTGCACCAACCTCTACATCTGCTGCCCCAACAACTACAACTGTGGCACCAACTACCACAACTGTGGCGCCAGCCACAACAACGGCTGCACCAACATCCACAAATGCTGCGCCAACAACATGGACACCAACTACAACTGTTGCACCAACCACTACAACGGCTTCACCTACCACTACATATTTTGCCCCAACAACTACAACAGTGCCACCAACAACCACAACTGCTGCACCAACCACAACAACTGATGCACCAACCACCACAACATTGGCACCAATTATGACAACCGTTGCAGCAACCACCACAAAGGCTGCAGCAACCACTACGTCTTGTGCCCCAACAACTACAACAGTGGCACCAACAACCATAACTGCTGCACCAACAACATTGGCACCACTTACAACTGTGGCACAAACCACCACAGCTGCTGCACCAACCACTACAACTGCTGCCACAACAACTACAACAGTGGCACCAACAACCACAACTGCTGCACCAACCTCAACAACTGATGAACCAACCTCTACATCTGGTGCTCCAACAACTACTACTGTTGCACCAACTTCCACAATTGTGGATCGTACTGCAACAGTGGGATCAACAACCACAACGGCTGTACCAACCACTACATCAGCGGCCCCATTAACTACAACAATGACACCAACTACCAAAACTGTGGAGCCAACAACCACAACTGTTGCACCAGCAACTACAACAGTAGTGCCAATTACAACAGTGGCACCAGCAACCCCCACATCAGTGGCACCAGCAACTACAACATCACCTACATCATCCACAGCATCTCAGTCAGCCACGACCAGTAGTGCTTCCAGCGTCTCCATGGGAACACTTAATCTCTTACTTTTATTGACTGTGGTCATTCTGTAAAAATCTTTACAAAATTAAAAGCATTGCATCAACTGTAAATTAAGAAACAATTAGTGACTGATGTAACTGAAGTGTGTTTTTACTTTCTATGTGTTATTTTGATTTTATTTAGTGAAATGGCGTGCTCAAAGATGACCCTGCACATTTTGAGTATGTTTGGCTTAACCTGCTGCTGTGAAGTATCTCAATTACTGTGATTGAGGGGGATCAGATTCTAGAAAATAGGTCAATGGAGTCTAGGATCTTTAAGAAAATCTTTTATGTGACATGAAGAACAAGCACAGCACACCTCACAGAAATGAACAAAAATACTTATTAATTTTTTAATAAGTATTAAAATACAATAATTTAACATTGATTGGAGATACTAACGGCGTTACCTTATTTTAGTAACGAGTAATCTATATAATTACTTTGACTGTAACTATAACGCAGTTACCATTGACGACACCCCGTTACTGCACGTTACTCAGGTCCCACAATTAACCTTTTTTTCATGATAGGACTCGTGCGCGCCTTGTCATGAGAGAGGGGTGGATGAGATTGGTTGATGTATAGTGAGATTCTGTCTGTCAGTTGAGTAGGTGGGTGTTTCCGCTGGCAGGTGTTAACGTACAGCACACACAGAGAGACGGAGAGTGAGGAGGACTCCAGCAGCAAAACAGCGTTTTCCACATGGAAATACCGGTCTTACGTTGAGCTGCGTTTCACCATCAGATACGGTTTCCCCTGCATCTCTGCACAGCGCAGGCGGCATGATTCACCGCACAAGCGACAGGAAATGCGCATGCTCGCTAAAGGCGTAACAGCCGCCTTGTGCTAGCGCCACTGGGGAACTACGGAGAGCGCGAACGATCAAATGTTAGCCTATATGGAGAAAGGGAGAAATCGGGATGGATGGATGGATTAAACATCCCCAGTTCTTAATTTCATACACTCACCAGATCTGAACGCCCTGTTAAAAAACTCCACACCCATGAGTAGAGGTAATGCAGCCTGATGATATTTACACCGCATCAGATACTGTTCCCCACCATGTTCGACAGGGGGAACGCTATCTGACGGGTTTTAGAAGCCCATCAGAAACCATTCCCCCCATGTTAAGCAGGGGGAACACTATCTGACAGGGTTTATAGGCCCGTCAGATAGTGTTCCCCCGTGATGTCATTCACGTCGAGTTGCAATAAATACAAAACTCTCTGTAGGTACTTGTCTTTGTCGTCCGCTCTATTCAGCTGGATTTTGAAACACACGGCGAGAAGGTGGGGGCCGGGTGGTGAGAGTTACGGGGGCGAGAAACGCAAAAGTAATGCAATAGTTACTTTTACTAGTAACTAGTTACTTTTATTGTGGAATAACTCAGTTAGTAACTTAGTTACTTTTTGGGAGAAGTAACTAGTAACTATAACTATTTATTTTTTCAAAGTAACGGGCCCAACACTTATTAGATTTCATGTACTTTGTATGACACATTGAAATGTATGCAGCATCACATGTTTTAGATTATTTGATAGAGAGTTATAGCCCTTGCAGGGGTTTTTTGTATCTCTTTTTAAGATGGTTGTGGACCCAATTTGACAGCAGTCTGGAATTTACTTCCCTCATACAATGAGTACTTATTTTACTCCGTGAATGGTGCTTCAGATGCGCATGCGCATACAACGAAAAAAACGTACGAAATTACAGTACATAACTTTTCGTACGATTTAATACGAACTTATAATGAGAATACACTGTTCCTCTGATCATGGAGCAGCCGGCTTGCTTGGTCTCGCAATGAATCCTGGGAAAACCAAGGATACATCGGACCCATCCTTCAAATCGGGCTAAAAGAAGGATGCATTTTAACGGAGAGTTTTGGAATCCAACAAAACCTCGGGGTCGCGCTATGATGTAATCGTCCTTCGAATCTGGCCCATGAATTCAAACAGGGTTCATATTTAGCAGTAGTGTGTGTTCAAATGTTAATTACACAATTAGTTTTAATTACCTTTTATTCCTTTTTTAGACTTTGCTATGTATGAATAGGTGAGTTAAGGGTGTGTTGGTTTGTTTTTAGAATTTGGGACATTGCTACTGATCTTTGACACTGTACACAGCAGACAGAGGAATGAGCTCCTCGCTGTGTGGTAAAATCGCAGAGCTAATTTCCATAACGTTATAAAACCAATTGTTAAAACAAGGGATTGAATGTTCTGCATGAAAATCCGTGTAAAACTGAAAGATTAAACTATGCAGTTATTGGATTGTCAACATTAGCCAGTATTTTGAAACTTGGGGTAGTTTGATAGACTGCATGTGAAGCAAACACAAGTGTTAATTTTTGACAAAATAATTTTAATTTTAGGTAGATTTCTGGTGTTTTGATGAAGTTAGTGTGTGCATAGAAGGATCTGTTTGCATATTTCTCTAACAAAATGTGTGTTTATTAAAATGATTATCCATCTGGATAACTGTTTCTGGTAGATGTGAGCCTGTGTTAAGAGTTTTGAACAAATATCTGAAGTATGGGTAAGTGGTTGTTAGAGATGGGAATAAAAACTGTAGTCATATGTTTTAGTTTTATTTACAGTTTCTTTTTTTCACTTACTTAGTTGTGCATCAGCAGGAGAGTTAACTATGTGCTAACATGAAATTTGACTTGACGTGCCCACAATCGGTATGTGGATAGGTACTGTAATGTCGGTGACATTCACATCGGAGGTTATGTCGTAATCTAGCAACCGCACCTCTTAGCTCTTGGCTTTTCTTTGCATTTTTAACCGGAGTTGTCCGTATTTTTTGTATATAAGCAAAAAGCGGTTGCTAGATTACTACGTAACCTCTAATGTGAATGTCACAGGCATTAACTATCCACATACCGATTGTGGGCACGTCAAGTCAAATTTCAAGTTAGCACATACTTAACTCTCCTACTGATGCACTACTACGTAAGTGAAAAAAATAAACTGTAAATAAAACTAAAACATATGACTGCAGTTTTTATTCCCATCTCTACCAACTACTTACCCATACTTCAGCTAATTGTTAAAAACTCTTAACATAGGGTGACCAAACGTCCGTATTTCCCGGGACATATCCGTATTTCACGTCCTGTCCCGGGCGTCCCGGGTTTTTTTAGGAAGTAAGGAAATGTCCTGATTTCACTGCGCACAACGCTCCGTGTGACGTAATCCCTGAGCCGCGTCAGTGCGGGCAGCCCTGTTCTTAATCAGAGGCTCTTGCTCTGTTCGAAAACCTAGGACGTGTCCTCCAAGGATGCGGTCTACCTAGACTGGATCCTTCGAAGTCCTTGAAAATAAGGAGGCCAGAAGAGTTTTGGCTGTAAATTCGAACAGGTCCTCCCTTCAGCGGGTTTTACCGCCATGCTCTGTTGCTTAGCAACCGTGAAAGCTGACACACAAAGCAGGAAAAGAATGAATACTGAGGTTTTCAAAACTGTTTGTTTATTTATTTATTTTTAAAATAGTTAAAGTGAACAAAGACTACACTCACAAGAATCCAGAGTGGAATAAAGATTCCAACCACCGGTAGCAGGAACAAATAAAATCAAATGTAATGATAGAAACCTTAGTCAGTTAAATAACCTGCTGCTGTCATTCTGCACATCTCTGATGTTGCTGCTATTGTCAAATATCCATTACTGTAAAAATGTCCATAGCTGCATATTGGTTATTAATTCTCCAGTTTTATATTGTTGAAACACTTTACAGAATTTTATTTTTTATATTTTAACTCTTCCCTATTATGTTATTCTTATACATTTTTCTAAGGTCCTCATTTGTGTGACCATTTTCAATAATCTTTCTGCTACTGTAAATTTGCCCATTGTGGGACAGTAAAGGGATTTTCTATTCTATTCTATAAAAGGGTTAGAAATATATAAGTAAATCTAAACAATGTATCTACAAAATATATCTGCAAAATCTCTAATATTCAACAACAAAAAATACTTAGTTTAGCATATTGTGCAAAACAACAATAAAAAAATTAAACTCCTATCAGATTTATAGTTCCCACTCTGCAGATTTATTAGAATCTGTCCTTAAATTACAGCCAAATCCATTTACACAGTAACAGATAAAATCCTTTAGATAAACCAAACATTACCGCCACATATCTGACTCAATAACCATTAAAACAACTAGTAACAAGTAACATTTCCTCTCATCACGGAGCAAATCCCGATGATGAGACATTTGTTCTTTCAATCAAACCCCGCCCCGCTCCAAGGTGTCCTGGTTTTCCCAAATGAAAATATGGTCACCCTACTTAACACAGGCTCACGTCTACCAGAAACAGTTATCCAGATGTATAATCATTTTAATAAACACACATTTTGTTAAAGAAATATGCAAACACATCCTTCTATGCACACACTAACTTCATCAAAACACCAGAAATCTACCTAAAATTAAAATTATTTTGTCAAAGAGAAACACTTGTGTTTGCTTCACATGCAGTCTATCAAACTACCCTGTGGGAGTGGGTTTCAAACTCACATCCTCAGGATTCCAAGCTCTATACCCTAACCAGCAGCACTGAGCAGCAGCACTGAGCAGCAGCACTGAGCAGCAGCACTGAGCAGCAGCACTGAGCAGCAGCACTGAGCAGCAGCACTGAGCAGCAGCAGAGACAGACAATCTACAGGACAACTTGGCCAACAACAGGCCGGGCATTAGCCTCCACCACCAGGCCAAGCCAGGAGCCTCCGACACCAGGCCAGGCCAACCACCACCTCCAGGCTAGGCATTAGCCTCCACCACCAGGCCAAGCCAGGAGCCTCCGACACCAGGCCAGGCCAACCACCACCACCAGGCTAGGCATTAGCCTCCACCACCAGGCCAAGCCAGGAGCCTCCGACACCAGGCCAGGCCAACCACCACCACCAGGCTAGGCATTAGCCTCCACCACCAAACCAAGCTAGGAGCCTCCGACACCTGGCCAGACCAACCACCACTAACAGGCTAGACCCCCAGCCTCCACACCAAGCCAGCCTATCAGACCAAGCCCCAGCCTCCAACGCCAGGCCAGCCACCACCACCAGGCCAGGACCCAGCCACCACCACCAGGCCAGGACCCAGCCTCCACCACCAGGCCAGGCCAACCACCACCACCAGGCTAGGCATTAGCCTCCACCACCAGGCCAAGCTAGGAGCCTCCAACACCAGGCCAAGCTAGGAGCCTCCAACACCAGGCCAGGCCAACCACCACCACCAGGCTAGGCCCCAGCCTCCACGCCAGGCCAGCCACCACCACCAGGCCAGGCCCCAGCCTCCACTATCAGGTAACACCATACTACCTTGAAAAATGGGTCCCAAACAGCAAAGAAACACTGAGGAGGATTGGGTATCACTCACTCAGGTAAATGACCTGCTGAATCACCAGAAGGACATGTTTACAGCTTTATTACAGCAACAGCAGGACATTTTCAAAGACTTTGTTAAAGTTATAATGGATTCAACAAATTCAAGGATGGACATGATTACAAAAGAAATTCAGGAGTTGAAATTAAGTATACAATTCACACAGAAAGATGTGGATGAGCTAAAGATCACTCAGGCAAAACAGTCTGATCATGGTAATTCAATCCAGACAGACATAATCAAGATATGTGAAAGCTTACAGGTAATTGTGGATAAACAAGAGTACCTGGAAGGTTTATCAAGAAGAAATAATGTGGTCATTGATGGGATACCTGATACCCCGGGTGAATCTTGGCTAGAATCAGAGGAAAAAGTTAAAGAAATTCTAAAGCAGAAGTTGCAACTACAAAGGGAGATTGATATTGAACGAGCATACCGTATAGGAAAACCTGAAACAGATAGGGAAAGACCTAGATCCATTGTGGTTAAGTTTTTGCACTTTAAAGACAAAACTGCAGTAATGCAGAGAGCAAAAAATCTGAAAGGTACCAGAATATTCATCAATGAGGACTACACAGAGGCTGTAAGGTTAAAAAGAAAGGAACTCATGCCAAAACTGAAAGCTGCATGTGAGAAGGGTGAAATAGCTTACCTCAGACACGACAAACTCATAATCAGACCTCGTACCAGCACCCCAAGATAGGATAAACAAACGGAAATATGCTTACAGGACTGCTTCTTAAAATATATGGCAATGACATCCCAACACAAGCGACTAAAAAGTGGACTAATTATTGCACATATAAATATAAACAGTCTAAGGAACAAAACAAATGATATAGCTGAATTGTTAGAAGAACATAAGCTGAATATACTTGCTATTTCTGAGACTCATTTAGACTCCTCCTTTGAAGATAGTGAATTACATATAAAGGGTTACAACATTTATAGAAACGATAGAAATAAATATGGTGGTGGAGTAGCTTTTTACATTCAAGATCATTTACCTGTGAAAATGTGTACTGACATGATGAAATATAATATTGAAATATTATGGTTACAAGTTTATTTTCCTCACAGAAAGCCTATACTAGTAGGCTGCTGTTACAGACCTCCAAGTTCTAACAATGAATATCTTGACACAATCTGTGAAATGTTAGCTAATATGAATGCGGGTCTGGATGTCTATTTACTTGGAGATTTTAACATTGACTGGTTTGCTCATAACTGTCCACTGAAGAATAAGATACAAATTGGAGCTAATGCAGGTGGATTTGATCAAATTATGAATAAGCCAACAAGAATATGTGTAAAAAAAGATGGTACTAAAACAGCTACATGTATTGATCACATTTTTACAAACTCTCCAGAAACAGTTAACAAGATATCATCGGTCCCTATTGGAAGCAGTGACCATAATCTGATTATAGTAGAAAAAAACAATAAGGTAGATAGGCAAGGACCTACAATAATTTTTAAGAGATCATATGCATCTTTCAATCCTTATTCTTTTGTTGACAATGTGAGAGAAATATGTTGGTCTAAAGTGTTGACTGAAAGAAATCCTGAGCTTGCACTGTCAAAGTTTGATGATTTATTTCTACCTGTGATTGAGAAACATGCACCTTTGAGAAGGTTTACCGTCAGAACATCGAAAACACCATGGCTGGACAAAGAAATGAAAGAAGCTATGAAAATGAGAGACCAAATGAAAAAAACTGCAATTATAACTGGTAATAAGGAAGACTGGTGCCTCTATAGGAAAACAAGAAACGCTGTGACCAAGCTAAATAAAAAGAAAAAAAAGAATTATTATGAAGATAGAGTAAAGAAGGCGGGGAATGATTGCAAAAAAATGTGGAAGATAGTTAATGATTTGACAGGTAGGAAAAATAGAACGCATCCATTATTTCTTGAGACAAACGATGGCTTCATAACTAGACCTAGAGAAATTGCTAATTATTTAAATAATTATTTCATTAGTAAAATAGCAAAACTAAGAGAAAATATGCCTAACCTAAGTAATGAAATATCTCACTTATTAATAAGAAACGAAATAATGAAAGGGAAAAGGTCCAAGTTTAAATTAGAAATGGTTAACTTGCAGAGGGTAAAGGATTGCCTGAAAGAGTGCAAAGATAAACCACCGGGTGTTGATGAACTGGATGTCAGACTTCTCAAATTGGTTGCTGATGAAATCGCTCCTGTAATTACTCACATTATTAATTTAAGTTTTATGTCTTCAGTGTGTCCACAAGCCTGGAAAACAGCCAAAATAATCCCATTACAGAAAAATAAGAAACTGCCCTTTTCCAGCTCAAATAGTCGTCCGATAAGTCTACTACCTGTGTTAGAAAAAATAACAGAGACCATAGTATATGAACAAATTAATAATTATCTGTCGATTAATAACATAATTTGTCACTCTCAACATGCTTATAGAAAGGCTCATTCTACAGCAACAGCACTAATTAGTATGTCTGATGACTGGCTTAGGAGTTTTGAAATAAAAGATATGGTGGGAGTTGTGTTTCTAGATTTTTCAGCTGCTTTTGATTTAATTGACCACCATCTACTATTAGAAAAACTTTCCTGCTATGGTTTTGAACAATTTGCACTTACTTGGTTTTACAGTTATTTAACTAACCGGTCGCAAACGGTATATTTTAATGGTGCATTTTCTGAAAAACAAACTGTAACATGTGGTGTACCTCAAGGGAGCTGCCTGGGTCCTTTATTATTTTCAATATTTACTAATGACTTACCATACATACTCAAAAAAACTAAAATAATTATGTATGCAGATGATTCCACTATATATACATCAGCAAGAACAAATAATGAATTAGAAATTATTATGAATAACGAACTAGTGGGAGTGGATAAATGGGTGAAAGCAAATAAGCTGGTATTGAATACAGCAAAAACTAACAGCATGATTGTGAGGTCAAATTACAACGTAAACAGTAATCATATATTGAATATTAATATCAATAACGTCTCGATAAGGAATGTGCATGAGGCCAAGCTTCTGGGAGTGACGGTGGATAACACGTTATTATGGAGAAAACATATTAATAACATGATTGCAAAGATGGGTAGAGGAATCACAGTCATAAGAAGACATGCAACCTTTATGTCCCCACATATTCTTAAAATGATAATCCAATCATTGATTTTTTCTCAAATGGATTACTGCCCAGTCGTCTGGTCAAATGCCCCTGGAGAGATGCTAAATAAACTACAACGTGTACAAAATAGAGCTGCCCGAATAATATTGAAGTGTGATTTAAGGACAAATATCATAACAATGCATAAAAAGTTAAACTGGTTGTTGGTTAAAGACAGACTTTCATACTCATTGACTGTTATGATTAGAAACATATCTGTATTAAAAACACCTTATATGTTATTTACAAACCTTACTTTTAGTTCAGAGAATCACGAATACAGGACTAGGCATGCGACTGAAGGAAACTTTAGTTTGCCTAAAGTAAAGTCAAATGCCTTAAAAAGAACTGTTATGTATAGAGGTATGAAAGCATGGAATTTACTGCCGAATTACATTAAACTGATAACTGATTTAAGGAAATTTAAAAAAATCATTGAAAGAACATTTATTAAATATAGAGGTAAAACACGATTAGGACTGTCTTCTTCACTTGCTGTGCTTTGTAGTTTGTTTTGATTAGTTTGTATTGTTTCTGTTTATGTATATGGGTATGTATATGTATGTGTATATGTGTGTATGTATATATGTATATGTATAGATTATGGGAGATGTTGTTTTAATGTCCACATAATTTTATTTAATTTGTAATTTTTTTTTATTTCATGTTTTGTTGTTGGACCCCAGGAAGAATAGCTGTAGCTTGCTACAGCTAATGGGGATCCTAAATAAACTAAACTAAACTAAACCCCAAGTTTCAAAATACTGGCTAATGTTGACAATCCAATACCTGCATAGTTTTATATTTCAGTTTTACGTGTATTTTCATGCAGAACATTCAATCCCTTGTTTTTAAAATTGGTTTTATAACGTTATGGAAATTAGCTCTGCCATTTTACCACACTGCGTAGAGCTCATTCCTCTGTATGCTGTCTCTGTACAGTGTCAAAGATTAGTAGCAATGTCCAAAATTCCAAAAACAAACCAACACACCCTTAACTCACTTTTCATACATAGCAAAGTCTAAAAAAGGAATAAAAGGTAATTAAAGCTAATTGTGTAGTTATTATTTGAACACACACTACTGCTAAATATTGGCCCTGTTTGAATTTGTCGGCTGCGTCCTCAGAAGGCCAGAATCGAAGGACGATTCCGTCATAGCGCGGCACCGAGGTCTGGTCGGATTCTAAAACGCTCCGTTATGCGGCCTTAAAATGCATTCTTCTTTTAGCCCGATTTGAAGGATGGGTCCGATGTATCCTCGGTGTCCTTGGTTTACCCAGGATTCATTGCGAGACCAATCAAGCCGGCTGCACTGTGATCAGAGGAAAGGTTACTTGGCGCTGAACAGTGGTTAATATTGGAAGTTCAGTTTAATATAATACGAATATGTGAATAGTTTTGTCTGAAATGAAGGAAAATAGTTGTTTTAATGGTTATTGATTCAGATATGTGGCGGTAATGTTTGGTTTATCTAAAAGTTTTTATCTGTTACTGTGTAAATGGGTTAGGCTCCTGGTCAGTTCTATTCAGCATATGAATAATACTGATTAGAAAGGTAACTGAGTTACTAACTGAGTTACTCCACAATAAAAGTAACTAGTTACTAGTAAAAGTAACTATTGCGTTACGTTTGCCGTTTCTTGCCCCCATAACCCTCACCCCCTGGCCAGGGGCGGATTAAGAAATTTTGGCCCCCTGGGCCTGGCATGGTCTTGGCCCCTCAACCCCCCGCGCGTGCGGGCGCACACACACGCACGCACTATGCAAGAAATACTGTATACTGTGAACAGACATGCACACTGTCCTGTACAGAAGAGTGCACATACTGCACACACACTATTAGGTATACCACACAGACACTGACAAGCACAGGTTTCACACAGACACAGGGGGAGGGGATAAATGGCCTAAAAATAAACATTTTGGAAAATGATTATGCCCACTTCAGTGATGGTGCATTGGGTCATTTGAGAGATATTATGTATTGGAAGTTGGTAGCTATCATGAAATAAACCCCCCACCCCACCCAAAAAACTAAATCGGACATGATTTTTGCCCCCTTTTCCTCCCTTCTATCATTAAAAATAAAATAATATCTTAGGAAAACACTTTGGCATAACGGCAGCTGTGCAGCAAGTTGAGGCTCAAAGTCTGTATCTATTTGTGGTTAAGCTTGAGGAGAAGGAGAAAGGTAAAATGATAACATGCATCGGAGAGCACCACAAAGAAAGGTGTAGGCCAGTTCATGGTACAAGGGCTGCATGCAGGTCAAGATAGCCCATTTCCAAGAATGCTATAGTGGCTGGACAGGCACTGGACATGTCCTGAACTCAGTGTCAGACGTGGCTGCCAAATACTTGGATGAAGTGAAGCAGCTGAAAGATCTCATGCTGCCCCATCTGAAGACTGTCCTGGCCAGGCAGAGGATGGATGAGGAGACCTTCCCAATGGACCCTGTCAGTGAACAGGCTAGTAACATTGATGGCACCCCTGTGCACAACATTGGGATGGAGAGACAATGTGGCAAGGTGGACTACAAACTGAAGAAGTTGGGCACACTGAAAGCAGTCAATAGGTCAATAATTTTACAGAAGTGCCAGGAGCTTCAGAGGTTTCAAGGCAGCAGCACAAGCAAAAAGGGAGGTTGAACTCAACTGGAGTAAATTCATGAAGGCAAAATTAGAGAGTAGGGCAGATGAGAAACAAGAGATGGCTCAAAGAAAGGAGAGTAAGAGACTAGACATGCTGGACACACTGAAATCTTTTGATGGCCCCTTCACGATAGTGGGGAAGTTGAAAAGTTCCTTGTGGATGAAAGTCTGCACAAGAATGCAAAGCTGCAGAGAATGAAGCTTGAGGTTCAGTTTGCCAGAGAAAGCACCAAGCTTCTGCCTAAAGTCAATCCTATCTTCACAATCCAGGTGACACTTCCCAGAAATGGCGAAAGTGCAATTCTCCAAGTCATAATGGATACTTAGAATTTTATGGTGGTGGTAAGTATTCATGAAAACAGGTAGCCTAACATTAGTGAATGGGTGAATTCAGGAAATAACCTAAAAATCTTACACAGTGCACCTTTAAGCAAGGGGTTTCTTTCGTGCTTTCAATTTTGCAAAATCATCCACCACATCATTGAAGTCCAACTCTCTTGTCAGCTCACTCTCAATTGCCATTAGAGATAACGCATTTAATCTTTTCTGAGTCATTCTTGTGCGCAGCTCATTTTTTACTCTTGACAAAAGAGAGAATGAGCGTTCTCCCTCACAGTTACTGACCGGTAGAGTGAGAAAAATCTGTAGCGCAATGTATGTATTAGGAAACGTAGGCTGTAGTCCAAAATGTATTATTGTTTTGAGCAGTCCTGAAGGGGTCCTCTCCTCATCAGTGTTGTTGAGCTGTATAAAAGATTTGAACTGTATAAGCTCCTGTCCAAGACTTTCATTGAGGTCAGATGGGTATGATTCAGTGAGAATCTTGGCCTTGTGAAGGACTGAAGCATTGGACTCTGTATCCAAAGAGAAAAGGACACTGAACAAATTGTTCAGATGTTTGTAGGCCTCCAGACGGTGATTAAGGCTTGAACTCAGTTGATCAATAGAGGCAATAAATGTCTCTATTTGAAACAGTTGCCTTCCCTCAAGCACAACATCTGGGGATGCTGATTCATCAGCAAACTTTTCACGTTTCCTCGTCCGTTCAGCCCTGTAAGATGGGGTGCCACCCAACATGTTTAAGGCTTTCTGCTCAAAATGATCAAATAGATCTCTTTGGGAGAGAACAAAGGTGCGCAGAGATTCCAGCAATCTAACTGCTGTACCAAGGTCCATGTCTGCTTTTTGAAGTTGCAGACTTGTGGCCTGAAATCTGGACAGAACAGTGTCCCAAAAGCCTGCCATGAAGGCCATCTCAAGTGAATCCAGCTTCCGCACTAGACTGTCAGCTTCAGTTCGTGTGTCTCGTTTCTCTGTGTCATCAGTGGAAATAACCTGTAGTGCTGCTTTTATTTTACTGTAGTTCTGCCACAGTGCTTTGGTAGATTCTGCACGGCAACTCCAACGCGTGTTGGATAAAGCTTTAAGTGTGAGATCTATGTTGGAATTGCCAAATACCCTGTCCCATCGGTGTGTGGATGCAGTTGTGAAGTTGTAAATAGACTGAATCAAGTCAAAATACTTAGAGACTTCATTTCCACATCTGTCAATGCTGTTGACTCCCACCAAATTCAAAGAGTGAGCTGCACATGGAATATAGTGTATTAATGGGTTGCTTTTCTTTAAGTGAGCCTGCAACCCATTATACCTCCCTGACATGTTGCTGGCATTATCATAAGCCTGCCCCCTGCAATTTGACAGCTCTAACCCTAGATTTTCCAACACAGACATGACACAATTAGCCAAACTTTCACCTGTATGGCTAGTAATGGGCTCAAAACCCACAAAGCGTTCAACAACACTGCCCTCTTTGCTAACAAAACGGAATATGAATGTCAATTGGTCCATATGAGATAAATCTGGGGTTGAATCCACAATGATAGAGTAGTATTTGCTTGCTTGCAGTTCATCTGCTATAGCCTGTTTGGTTTTTGCACCCATCAATTCAATGAATTCCTCACAAATGGTGGAGGACAGATATTAGGTATTACCTCGACCCATCTGCCCAAACTTTCTGATGTGATCCTTTAGAAAGGGATCAAATTCAGCCAGGACCTCCAGAATACCAAGGTAGTTCCCATTGAGAGGAGACCCTAACGATTCATTTTTACCCCTAATTGCAAGGCCCCTTTCTTCAAGGAATTTAATGACTGCAACAAGAAGCTGGAGATATTTGGAACACTCTCAAGTAAAACTGATTCCTTTTTTTCTTTTCTTGCTGAATTTTTTTTCTAGCTCCTCCACTTAAACGTTTATGATCCATATTTCCCTTCTTTCTTTGCACATTGGCTCTTTGCCTATCACAACAGATAAACCAACTATGTGTGTGTGTGTGTGTGTGTGTGTGTGTGTGTGTGTGTGTGTGTGTGTGTGTGTGTGTGTGTGTGTGAGTTTGTTTGTGTGTTTATGATCGGTGCTGCTTCCTTCAAGTGTGTGAGGTGATTTAGAAAACTAGCAACCCAGCATCAACACTCCAAAGCAGAGAATAACAGCTTACTAGCATAGACAATTGAGAGCAGAGAATCAACTGATTCGTCTGATAGACAGCAGGAGAGCAGAGTGGTCAGTGATGATCGAATCAAGAAAATGTCTAAATGGCAAGGGAACAGACTGATTTGTACTGAGGAGAAAGAGAGAGAGAGCCAATTACAGTGAAATATATTCCAAAAGAGCCAAGTGACTAGCTGAAGGCAGGGACAAATGCCTTGGAGTGACCAACAAGAGTGCAAAGTACCAAATGGCAAAATGTGGGAAGACCAACAGGCAGATCTGCTTTTACCACTTATCTTCACAACCAAAAAGTCGCTAAATTATGTTTTTAGTCGCTAGCCAGGTATGGCCAAAAGACACGAAATCTAGCGGCAAAGTCGGTCAATCACACTGACAGTGAAACAAATATTTTGAAAAGATAATGATTGTACAACTTTGTGCATTTTTGTCTTCTATCTAAATATTTTCACAAAGGACACCAAAATGTTGCTATCTGCAAGCAGCTTGCTAGCTATGATGGCAGCAACTATGTCTGCCAGACAGGAGAGATCAGTGACGTCAGTGACGATCGAATCGAGATAATGACAAAATGGGTCAAAGACCAAAAAGTTATTAACTGACAGCAGTGACAAATGTCAGACTGTAAACTTTTTCGAAAGAAAAGGACAAAATGGGAAGATGCTGATAGTAACAGCAAAATGGAAAATATAAGAATTTCCAAGTAATGCTCAACTCAAGTGTGTGTGTGTGTGTGTGTGCGCGCGCGTTAAACTTCTTGTTGAATGATTTCAAATTATCTCTGAGTCTGAACTGAGGGAAAGGAAACCAAATTTTGAGCAGTCTCTCACGAGTTCAAAATACCAAATGAGGAGATTCTAAAAGAACAGACCGGTTTATGAAAGACTCGATGGGGGAGGGGCACAGCTAAGAATACTTGAGTGAGATTCTGTGATCCAAATTCGAGATAGAGCTTTTTGATAATGATAATTTGTCAGAGTAAGGTTGTGTAATCAAAATTTGAGAATGAGCTTTGTCAATCAATCAAGAATATTTGCATTAAGTTCTGTGATCAAAATTCAGAAACAACCTTTAATAATTGATAAAAAATATGTGAGTGAGGTTGTGTGATCCATCCAATTTGAGAAATAGCTTTGATAATAATGATTGAGAGCCTCTGGCCCTCTGTGGATCATGGCCGCGGGGCCAATTTTGCCTGGCCCCTTGGGGCCTCTGTGGGTCGTGGCCGCGGGGTCCAGTTGGCCTGGCCCCTTGGGGCCTCTGACCCTCTATGGATCGGGGCCAAGTTGGCCTGACCCCTCGGGGCCTCTGGCCCTCTATGGATCATGGCCGCGGGGCCAAGTTGGCCTGACCCCTTAGGATCTCAGGCCCTCTGTGGGTTGTGGCCGCGGGGCCAAGTTGGCCTGGCCCCTTGGGGCCTCTGACCGTCTATGGATTGTGGCCGCGGGGCCAAGTTGACCTGGCCCCTTGGGGCCTCTGGCCTTCTGTGGCTTGCGGCCGCGGGGCCAAGTTGGCCTGGCCGTTTGGGGCCTCTGGCCTTCTGTGGGTCGTGGCCGCGGGGCCAAGTTGGCCTGGCCCCTTGGGGCCTCTGACCGTCTATGGATTGTGGCCGCGGGGCCAAGTTGACCTGGCCCCCTGGGGCCTCTGACCCTCTATGGATCATGGCCGTGGGGCCAAGTTGGCCTGGCCCCTTGGGGCCTCTGACTGTCTATGGATCGTGGCCGCGGGGCCAAGTTGGCCTGGCCCCTTGGGGCCTCTGACCGTCTATGGATCATGGCCGCGGGGCCATGTTGGCCTGACCCCTTGGGGCCTCTTACCCTCTATGGATCATGGCCACGGGGCCAAGTTGGCCTGACCCCTTAGGACCTCAGGGCCTCTGTGGGTCGTGGCCGTGGGGCCAAGTTGACCTGGCGTTGACCTAGCGTTCCCCATGGGGGAACGCTATCTGATGGGGTGTAAATATCATCAGGCTGCATTACCTCTACTCATGGGTGTGGAGTTTTTTAACAAGGCGTTCAGATCTGGTGAGTGTCTGAAATTAATAACTGGGGATGTTTAATTCTGACATCCTGTGTGTTTGGGTTGTTATAGATACTGCAACATCCATCCATCCATCCATCCATCCATCCATCCATCCATCCATCCATCCATTCCGATTTTTCCCTTTCTCCATATAGGCTAGCATTTGATTGTTCACGCTCTCTGTAGTTCCCCTGTGGTGCGAGCACAGGGCGGCTGTTACGCGCCTTTAGCGAGCATGCGCGTTTCCTGTCGCTGGCGTGGTGAATCGTGCCGCCTGCGCTGTGCGGAGATGCAGAGGAAACCGTATCTGATGGGGAAACGCAGCTCGACGTAACACCGGTATTTCCATGTGGAAAACACTGTTTTGATGCTGGAGTCCTCCTCATTCTCCATCTCTCTGTGTGTGCTGTACGTTAACACCCGCCAGCGGAAACACCCACCTACCCAACTGATAGACGGAATCTCACTATACATCAGCCATTCTCATCCTCCCCTCTCTCATTACAAGGCGCACAGGAGTCCTATCATGAAAAAAAGGTTAATTGTGTGACCTGAGTAACGTGCAGTAACGGGGTGTCGGCAATGGTAACTGCGTTATAGTTACAGTCAAAGTAATTAGATTACTCGTTACTAAAAAAAGGTAACGGCGTTAGTAACTCCAATCTGCAAAAGTGTAAAACTACTGTGTGTGTAATTCAGTTTGCAAATGCGTAAAAAAAATCCACAAATCTGTATTCAGATTTACAAATCTGTAGTAAGATTTGCAAATGTGTAGATCAATCTGTAAGCACACACAGAGACACTTATGTCTGAAGTATTTTCGATTCAAGACCCAGAAATACAGACAAATCATTGGTTACAAGTCAAGCGGTCTCTCGGTGGGCTCTTTTTACAAACGTGATTTTTGCTGCACTTCTGCCTGTGAGATCCGCAAATGCGTAAAGGATTTGTATCTGTTATATCGGGACTTGCTGCCCTGAGCGCAGACTCACAGGCTGCCTCTTCCTGCTGCGGGAGTTCAGCACAACTTGCTGCACCTACACCCTCATACCACCAGGTGGTGGTATTGTATTGTCCGTGACATTACTGCAGCAGGGCCGCTTTTTTTATGCTGATTTACTTCACTCTCCCGCTGCTCCCAATCCCACCTCTCGGTGAAATATCATGGAATCTGTCGCTTTGGGACATAATATTATTTGGGTTCGCTATTCACTACGTACAGAGTAGCTACAAGGTTGAGAAGAGATACCGGATATGGCAAGCACATTTTGCGATACAGTCCGTGTCGTTTGACCAAATATGGCAAGCCATATTAGTTCTCTGGCATCATTATATTGGTAGACAGGTTCATAAATCTGTTTTTAAGCAGAGCAGAGAGACAATTAGGGACAGGTGCAGATTTAAAGGTGAAACATTTACTGGGAAATGCTAGATGCAATAAAATATAGCCTCAATTTTACAAGAAAAATATGCAAAGCTATTATAAAATTCAACATATCTTTTTGTCTTTTGTAGCTGAACGAGACTCAGAAATAGCTGTGCCAGCAACCCAGAGACAGCCAGACTCACAGGACACAGTTAAAATCAAAATATGAGAAACCTACAAGAATTAAAGCACAAATAATAAAAATCAGTGTATAAATGATTTTTGAAATATAAGGTTCAATATATAGACTTTGGCTGTCAATGATATATGGGACAAATTTCTAAATTAGATTTTGCTGCTTGTGAAGGAGGATAATCACTGATGCAGCTTATAGGGAAGCCAGGCATTGATGGATGGATGGAGGTGAAGTTGTTTCCATACTAGGGATGCAGGATATATTGATGTTGGCATTGGATATCGGCTGTTATTTGTCATTTTTTATACATTAATGTTTTTAAGCCCTTTATAAAATAATGCAATAAAGGCATCTGTCTATAAATATTGGTGTACTGAGGTACTCTTGTGTTCTCAACAATAGTAAAGTATAATAAGTATATATATCCGGAACCGGGTCGCGGGGGCAGCAGACTAAGCAGAGACTCCCAGACTTCCCTCTCCGCTGACACCTCCTCCAGCTCTGTTGGGGGAAGCCCTAGGCACTCCCAGGCCAGCCGAGAGACATAGTCTCTCCAGCGTGTCCTGGGTCGTCCCCTGGGCCTCCTCCCGGTGGGATGTGCCTGGAACACCTCCCGAGGGAGGCGTCCAGGGTGCATCCGAAAAAGATTTCCTAGCCACCTCAACTGACTCCTCTCGATGTGGAGGAGAACCGGCTCTACACTGAGCCTCTCCCGAATGACCGAGCTCCTCACCCTATCTCTAAGGGAGAACCCAGCAACCCTGTGGAGAAAGCTCCTTTCAGCCGCTTGTATCCGGGATCTCGTTCTTTCGGTCATGATCCATATTTCATGACCATAGGTGAGAGTAGGGACGTAGACCGACAGGTAAATTGAGAGCTTTGCCTTTTCCCTCAGCTCTCTCTTCACCACAACAGACCGGTGCAGCATCCGCATTATTGCAGCAGCCGCACCGATCCGTCTATCGAACTCCTGCTTCATTCTCCCTTGACTCGTGAACAGGACCCCAAGATACTTGAAGTCCTCCCCTTGAGGCAGGGACTCTCCTCCAACCTGAAGGGGGCAAGCCATCTTTTTCCGGTTGAGAACCATGGACTTGGAGGAGCTGATTCTCATCCCGGCCGCTTCACACTCGGCTGCGAACCTCCTCAGCGCATGCTGTAGGTCCAAGGATTCAAAAGAATGGTTGCTAGACTGTTCTGCATGTATGGCCTGATAATTGCAGTCATTATCACTCAGCTCTCTATAATATTCTTGAGGATTTACTGTTAAAAGAGCCAGAGAAATATATATAATCTTGTGTGTCCATCCTGTGATAAAAAGAAACAACTTAGTAAACAAGCTTGTATTTTTTTTAATAAAAAGGTAAGTGAGATGGTTTTGATTTCTACACATTGTTTCCTCATTTTTATAACAATACCTTAGATCAGCAAAATGTTTAGAAAGTATCATTTACTTTTGAAGATCGGTCAAATCAGTCAAAATAACTAGATTGTCCTATTTTGATATTCTTATCTTTGACTTCATTGAGAAGACACACTTTAAATATTGAGTCACAGCACCATCTGGTGGATCTTTTAGCACTTACTACTTCAAAAAGTACTTCAATAAGTTTAAACAAGTTCAGGCAAATCAATGACTCAAAATGTGTCCAGCCATTTGGTTGATTAGGTAATTAAAGGATTAGATTATTTTGTTACAGTCGTTTTAATTAGTGCAGCATCATTTTAAACTGTTTACACTTTTACCCACAACAAGGCTTCCATTTTCCATGCAATGTCAACATAAGACATGTCAATCCAACCTTCTTCCACCACGATCAGCTGATTCTACAGATTTCACATTAGTAACAGTATTATTATCTACAAAACAGAAAAATGGCATTTATAACAAATAATAAGTTTAAAATTTTTGTTCATAATTTATTTATTTCTTAAAATTGGACGCACATTCTCTATTCTTTGTCTGAAATGATTTGGCATTATTTTAAAGTAAATCAGTCACAAAATTATTTTCTTTTTAACTTTTTTTAATCGAGAGTGTTTGTTGTTTCGAGTGTTTGGAGGAGGTAGCAGCCACACATAAACTCTAAGCATACAGCATCATTACAGTACAGTTCAGGTAAGGTCTACTGGTCTCCTTCACATAACTTTAACCTCTTTAATTAAGCTTAATTTAGCTTTGTACGTCATTATCTGTTTTTGTTTTTCTCAAACCTGCTCTTCAAGTACTACATCCTGCATGTTTTAGATGTCTCTCTTTGCAGCAGACCTGATTGAAATTACATTCTTAGCAGTCATCAAGTACTGCAGTAGTCTGTTATTATTATTATTATTGTACATGAGTCAGGTGTGTTGCTCAATGAAGCAATCTTAAAAATAAACACACACACACATACACATATATATATATATATATATATATATATATATATATACACTATATTGCCAAAAGTATTTGCTCACCCATCCAAATTATTGGAATCAGGTGTTCCAATCACTTCCATGGCCACAGGTGTATAAATTCAAGCACCTAGGCATGCAGACTGTTTTTACAAACATTTGTGAAAGAATGGGTCGCTCTCAGGAGCTCAGTGAATTCCAGCGTGGAACTGTGATAGGATGCCACCTGTGCAACAAATCCAGTCGTGAAATTTCCTCGCTCCTAAATATTCCACAGTCAACTGTCAGCTGTATTATAAGAAAATGGAAGTGTTTGGGAACGACAGCAACTCAGCCACGAAGTGGTAGGCCACGTAAACTGACGGAGCGGGGTCAGCGGATGCTGACGCGCATAGTGCGAAGAGGTCGCCAACTTTCTGCAGAGTCAATCACTACAGACCTCCAAACTTCATGTGGCCTTCAGATTAGCTCAAGAACAGTGCGCAGAGAGCTTCATGGAATGGGTTTCCATGGTCGAGCAGCTGCATCCAAGCCATACATCACCAAGTGCAATGCAAAGCGTCGGATGCGGTGGTGTAAAGCACGCCGCCACTGGACTCTAGAGCAGTGGAGACGCGTTCTCTGGAGTGACGAATCGCGCTTCTCCATCTGGCAATCTGATGGACGGGTCTGGGTTTGGCGGTTGCCAGGAGAACGGTACTTGTCTGACTGCATTGTGCCAAGTGTAAAGTTTGGTGGAGGGGGGATTATGGTGTGGGGTTGTTTTTCAGGAGCTGGGCTTGGCCCCTTAGTTCCAGTGAAAGGAACTCTGAATGCTTCAGCATACCAAGACATTTTGGACAATTCCATGCTCCCAACTTTGTGGGAACAGTTTGGAGCTGGCCCCTTCCTCTTCCAACATGACTGTGCACCAGTGCACAAAGCAAGGTCCATAAAGACATGGATGACAGAGTCTGGTGTGGATGAACTTGACTGGCCTGCACAGAGTCCTGACCTCAACCCGATAGAACACCTTTGGGATGAATTAGAGCGGAGACTGAGAGCCAGGCCTTCTCGTCCAACATCAGTGTGCAACCTCACAAATGCGCTTCTGGAAGAATGGTCAAAAATTCCCATAAACACACTCCTAAACCTTGTGGACAGCCTTCCCAGAAGAGTTGAAGCTGTTCTAGCTGCAAAGGGTGGACCGACGTCATATTGAACCCTATGGATTAGGAACGGGATGTCACTTAAGCTCATATGTGAGTCAAGGCAGGTGAGCAAATACTTTTGGCAATATAGTGTATATATATATATATATATATATATATATATATATATATATATATATATATATATATATATATATATATATACACTATATTGCCAAAAGTATTTGCTCACCCATCCAAATTATTGGAATCAGGTGTTCCAATCACTTCCATGGCCACAGGTGTATAAATTCAAGCACCTAGGCATGCAGACTGTTTTTACAAACATTTGTGAAAGAATGGGTCGCTCTCAGGAGCTCAGTGAATTCCAGCGTGGAACTGTGATAGGATGCCACCTGTGCAACAAATCCAGTCGTGAAATTTCCTCGCTCCTAAATATTCCACAGTCAACTGTCAGCTGTATTATAAGAAAATGGAAGTGTTTTGGAACGACAGCAACTCAGCCACGAAGTGGTAGGCCACGTAAACTGACGGAGCGGGGTCAGCGGATGCTGACGCGCATAGTGCGAAGAGGTCGCCAACTTTCTGCAGAGTCAATCACTACAGACCTCCAAACTTCATGTGGCCTTCAGATTAGCTCAAGAACAGTGCGCAGAGAGCTTCATGGAATGGGTTTCCATGGTCGAGCAGCTGCATCCAAGCCATACATCACCAAGTGCAATGCAAAGCGTCGGATGCGGTGGTGTAAAGCACGCCGCCACTGGACTCTAGAGCAGTGGAGACGCGTTCTCTGGAGTGACGAATCGCGCTTCTCCATCTGGCAATCTGATGGACGGGTCTGGGTTTGGCGGTTGCCAGGAGAACGGTACTTGTCTGACTGCATTGTGCCAAGTGTAAAGTTTGGTGGAGGGGGGATTATGGTGTGAGGTTGTTTTTCAGGAGCTGGGCTTGGCCCCTTAGTTCCAGTGAAAGGAACTCTGAATGCTTCAGCATACCAAGACATTTTGGACAATTCCATGCTCCCAACTTTGTGGGAACAGTTTGGAGCTGGCCCCTTCCTCTTCCAACATGACTGTGCACCAGTGCACAAAGCAAGGTCCATAAAGACATGGATGACAGAGTCTGGTGTGGATGAACTTGACTGGCCTGCACAGAGTCCTGACCTCAACCCGATAGAACACCTTTGGGATGAATTAGAGCGGAGACTGAGAGCCAGGCCTTCTCGTCCAACATCAGTGTGCGACCTCACAAATGCGCTTCTGGAAGAATGGTCAAAAATTCCCATAAACACACTCCTAAACCTTGTGGACAGCCTTCCCAGAAGAGTTGAAGCTGTTCTAGCTGCAAAGGGTGGACCGACGTCATATTGAACCCTATGGATTAGGAACGGGATGTCACTTAAGCTCATATGTGAGTCAAGGCAGGTGAGCAAATACTTTTGGCAATATAGTGTATATATATATATATATATATATATATATATATATATATATATATATATATATATATATATATATATATATATATATATATATATATATATATATATAAAATTAGTTTGAGATTTAAAAATGCTTTGATTTTGACTGGTTTGTTGAACCAGATCATTTTGATGTTGAGGTGCAAATCCAATTAGAATCTTGCAGAGATGGTTTTCTGTTGTCATCAGGGCCAATAGTTAAGGCAAAAGTCAATGTTCTCTCACCTTAATTGTGGCTCTAAAAATGATGAATAAACATCTACCTCATGTTTTATGGGGTAAATATTACAGAGTAGCTGTAGACCTATGTTATGGTTAGACTTTACATGGTCAGTATTTACTGTTTCACAGATAACTCTAACCTGAATATGCTAACCACAGTGAAGCCTGAAGCCATGAAGATTCTTTACCAGGCTATATCTGAGCTTCAATCTGCTGGGAATTTTAACTAGATTAATACTGTCCTCCCTCATTTCTTCCAACTTGTGGCCTTTGCAAATTGGAGTTAAAACACTCTAGACCTGGTTTACTTTAACATTAAAGATTCAGAGCAGCCCCCTCCCCCACCTCGGGTCATCAGATCACATTTCTGTGATGCTAATTCCTACATACAGGCCCCAGCTCATAAGGGGCAAACCAACAGTGAAGCAGGTCAGGGTGTGGACTGAGGGGGCCATGGAGAAACTCCAGGACTGTTCTGAATGCTCTGACTGGAACATGTTAAAAGCTGCAGAGCTACATATGACAACAAGATAGATATAGATGAAGATGTTATGACCCTGTCAGCTTACATCAACAAATGCATTGAGGATTTTAGCATCATAAAGAACATCACCATCCGGGCCAAACAACAACCTTGGATGAATGGGGAGGATCGGAAAATCTTTATAAGAAGGGAACTCAGCTTTCAAGTCTGGTGATAGAGAGGCTCTGAGGGCAGCATGTGCCAACTTGAACAGTTCAGCAGCACCAAATTCCTGATGGTGCACATCACAGACAACTTCACCTGGACTGTAAGGACCACCTCACTGGTGAAAAGGGCACAAAAGCACTTGTACTTCCTGCAGAGGATGAGGAGAGCCCACCTGCCCCCACCCGTCCTCCCCACCTTTTACAGAAGCACCATAGAGAGCATTCTGACCAGCTGTCTGACTGTGTGGTGTGGAGGCTGCAGCGCCTCAGACTGTAAGAAAGAAGAGTGGTGAGAACAGCAGAGAAAATCATCGGGGCTTCTTTCCTTCCATTAAAGACCTTTCATCCCAGCGCTGGGAGAACAGTCCCCACCATGGACTGTTCTCCCTGGTTTTCATCTTAATCTTTTAAATAATTGTCAGATCAGTCAAAGCAACATTAGAAAGAATACAGAAGAAAGACTCTTTCTGTTTGGGATTTTAATTACATGTACTTCCCAAAGTCTTCATCATGATATCAGTGACTTGTTGAAACATCTGAGACTTCAGACTTGGAAGCCCAGGTAATAAATGGCCTGCTGCAAACTTTTTCCTCTGCTGCCTTATTGAAAGATTTAGGTTCGTGCAAATCACCTCACTTCTGCTCCTTTAATTTTAAATATTAAATGCAGTTATCTAGACTGGCATTTTAAGCATTTAGCAACAACAATACACTGTTATAAAAAACAACCAAGAGCGTAGGTTTAATTTCAATTTTGGTAGGGATACTATTGGTCTTAAGTTTCATTGGCCTGATATGATTGGTCCTATACAAAAAAGTTCATGCTTTTTTTATGCTTGATGTGAGCATCAGGGTACATTTCGTTTAAAGCAGCATTTCTTGCTACATTTATGCAAATTTTATAAGCATTACACAAACTAGATCCGGGGTCGGCAACCCAAACTGCTCAAAGAGCTATATTAGACCTAAAAAACAAAAAAATAAATCTGTCTGGAGCCGCAAAAATGTAAAAGTCTCATACATACCTCTTATGGAAACATGGGCTCTAAGTGTATTATCCCACTATAGAAAAGGACTTTGTGGGCTTAAATATATAATAAGCATTCATGATTAAATGTTTATCCTTGAGCAAATGTCACATAGCAGCATGAGGTGAGGGACGAGCAGTGAACGCTCCCATCGCGGGCTGCGTCACAATGCGCCGCTTAACCGCCCTTCACCGCGCGGTTTAAGTTTTGTTGCATTGATGAAATTATAGAAACACGATAAAGGAATCTTTCTACGGTGGACGTGTTTCTGTTGGGAGGAGTTGATTGAGTCATGAGGAACCAAGCAGGAACTGACACCCATCAGAGCTGTGCTCTCTAACCCTGAAATCCCACATCCTCCGTCTCCATCGTTCCTTGGTCTGATTAATATTTTTAGGATTTGGGGAAATAATGGAGGAAAGTTCCCATCCCTGCATCAGAGCGCTACCCGTTTGATCTGTGGATGGTTTTCCATTCTTGCAACAAAACTAGCAGCAGTAGTGGAGTTTGGAGATGCAATCCACTTCTTAAATCTACATTTGCTCTCCTCTAATTTATCCTGAAGTTCTGCAAACACACTTTTTCTCTCCCTTCCAACTTTAATGATCAGCTGCATATTTTCCAAATTTTTATTTTTATTTTTTGCCAAGCTCTCATCCATCCATCCATCCATCCATTATCTAACACGCTTGTCCCAATTGGGGTCGCGAGGGGTGCTGGTGCCTATCTCCAGCAGTCAATGGGCGAGAGGCGGGGTACACCCTGGACAGGTTGCCAGTCCATCGCAGGGCAACACAGAGACACACAGGACAAACAACCATTCACACACACACTCACACCTAAGGACAATTTAGAGAAGCCAATTCCAAGCTCTCATTACCAAGCAAAAATGCGGGCAATCCTTCCGCATTGATATTGAAAGAAAAAAATTCGGTCCATCCTTTGAATCCTTTCTCATCAGCTATCTTCCTTTTTTCCCCTTTGGGATCCATGGGGATGATGGGGACATCTAGACATTTAGGACGGGGAGGGTGTAACCCCCCATATGTTATTGTTGTTTGGAAAAATAACAAATTTAATTTATGCAACTTAATTTCTTATATCTATAAGATATAATAATTTCCAAGTATTTCGGTAACAGATTGAAATAAGCAAGTATGGAAACCCATTTCCGTCACTCTGTAAAAAAAAAAAATTATCTCATTATAATGAGATACTAACTCAATATAATGAGATACTATCTCATTATATTGAGTTAGTATCCCATTATAATGATATAGTAACTCCGTATGATGAGAGTACCCAAAAGTGGCAAGCACTCTGGCGTCAAGGTAGGGGCAGTCAGCAGCTTAAGAGTCCTCTGGTAATGAGGCAACCATCCGCAGGTGTGTCAAAGGACCAACGAGAACCAGGCGCCACGTGGTGGTGGAGGGAAAACAAACAAAAACACAACCCACACAGACTGGATTCCTAACAAATGATTTCAATAATTGATCAATCGCGATTAATCAAATTAATTGTCTCTACAGTTAAACAAACAATAAAATGTTTACTAATTCATCAAAACTCTGTAAACAATGTGTTTTAGTTACCTGATTTATTTTTGTATTCAGCCAAAGGAACTGTGGTGATAAGATCTTAAATTCTTCTGATAATTAATACTGGATTACACAGTATGCTTTTTGTCAACACTCCAGCCATACCAGTTCATATGTAGGATTCCAAAAGTCCAAATAATCAAATAGATGACAAACTCTTAAATCATCCATTCAAGCATGCCAGAGTCTGAAAAAAGATAACACATTCTTTTTTTATATTCAGTTGTTGATGGGTAAATGTGTTAAGGATGTGTTCACTTGAAATTTGACTTCGTCAGACAACGATTGGTATGTCGAGAGTTAACGCCTGTGGCAGTTGCTGAGATGAGATGTTATGTCATGATCTAGCCACCCCACCTTCTTAGCCCTGGGGTTTTCTTTGTTACTTTTTAGCCTGTTTTCCATATAAGCACTGCTAGTTCCAAAGCATTTACTGTTAGGGTTTTGGTTCTTATTTCTGAGTTTTCATTGGTCTTACTACCATTTCTGTGTTCTAGTTATTTTTGATCGTATTTGAGTTCTTAGATATTTCTTGTTTGTCAGTTGTAAGTCTCCTTTACCCTAGCTCCCTTCTTGCCACTGTTCACACCTGCTCCCAATATTCTAATTAGTCTGGTCTTTGTTGCTCTCTCCCATATATTCTCCTTCTGTTCAGTCAGGAAGAGCAAAAATAAAGAAACTGGTTTCTCAGATCATATTTAGCAATTGCGTGTGTTCGAATGTTAATTACACCATTAGCTTTAATGACCTTTTATTCCTTTTTTAGACTTTGCTATGTATGAATAGGTGAGTTAAGGGTATGTTGGAAGTTTTTAGAATTTCGGACATTGCTGCTGATGTTTGTGGCTGTACACAGCGTACACAGGAATGAGCTCCTCGCACTGTGGTAAAATGGCAGAGCTAATTTCCATGACGTTATAAAACCAATTGTAAAAACAAGGGATTGAATGTTCTGCATGCAAATACGTGTAAAACTGACAATTAAAAATATGCAGTTATTGGATTGTCAACAGTATTTTGA
The DNA here is from genome assembly GCF_016077235.1 of Cyprinodon tularosa. Taxonomy (NCBI): domain Eukaryota; kingdom Metazoa; phylum Chordata; class Actinopteri; order Cyprinodontiformes; family Cyprinodontidae; genus Cyprinodon; species Cyprinodon tularosa. Next base: position 260,506 of record NW_024038189.1, read on the forward strand.
AACTTGGGGTAGTTTGATTTCTGGCATGTGATGCAAACACAAGTGTTTCTCTTTGACAAAATAATTTTAATTATATGTAGATTTCTGGTGTTTTGAAGTTAGTGTGTGCATAGAAGGATGTGTTTGCATATTTCTTTAACAAAATGTCTGTTTATTAAAATTATTATCCATCTGGATAACAGTTTCTGGTAGATGTGAGCCTGTGATAAGAGTTTTGAACATTTATCTGAAGTATAGGTAAGTGGTTGGTAGAGATGGGAATAAAAACTGTAGTCATATGTTTTAGTTTTATTTACAGTTTCTTTTTTTTCACTTACGTAGTTGTGCATCAGCAGGAGAGTTAAGTATGTGCTAACTTCAAATTTCGCCCACAATTGGTATGTTGATAGTTAATGCCTGTGACATTCACATTAGATGTTATGTGGTAATCTAGCAACCGCACCTCTTAGCCCTAGGCTTTTCTTTGCATTTTCTAACCGGTGTTGTCCGTATTTTTTGTATATAAGCACAACTACTTTAAAGCATTGACTTAACAAAGTGTTATTTACAGTTTCTTTTTGTTCACTTACGTAGTTGTGCATCAGCAGGAGAGTTAAAGGAATAGTACACCCAAAACATGATTAGCCTTCATTTTCTACTCACCCCCATGCTGAACAACACTCTGGAGTACTTTTTTGATATCTCAAATGCATCTGGAGATCTGGGAGGCTTCTTGCTGTCTGCTAACATTCAAATAATGGAGGTCTATGGTGCCCGAGAAAGAAAGGTCCATAAAAGTCCACAAAAAACGTGTCAATATTCCTCCATACTGCTCGTCCAATGTATTCCAAGTGTCCTGAGTGGGTAGCGTCCATAATTTACTCGAAACGAAGTCATTTAGAATGTTTTTAGAGCATAAACAGTAGTGTATAGGATTTCCTGAAAGCGCGAGCCTGCGCGGTCACAAGCCTACGGAAGCCGTCAGACCAATCCAGATGAAAGTGCGCATTCAGCGTCTGCTCTGCCGATAATGCAAGCGTAGAAGAAGAAATGTGCTGTTTACCTGTGCAAATAAAGAAACAACGAAAGAAAAAATGTCTGAGGACTTCAGTGTTGAGGAAGAGCATGAGTTATTTGCCGAGCTGAATGCGCACTTTCATCTGGTTTGGTCTGCCGCGGTTTCCGTAGTGTCGTGAACGCGCTTTCAGGAAATCCTATACACTACTGTTTATGCTCTAAAAACATTGTATATGACTTTGTTTCGAGTAAATTATGGACGCTACCCACTCAGGACACTTGGAATACATTGGACGAGCAGTATGGAGGAATATTGACACACTTTTTGTGGACTTTTATGGACCTTTCTGCCTCGGTCACCATAGACCTCCATTATTTGAATGTCAGCAGACAGCAAGAAGCCTCCCAGATCTCCAGATGCATTTGAGATATCAAAAAAGTACTCCAGAGTGTTGTTCAGCATGGGGGTGAGTAGAAAATGAAGGCTAATCATGTTTTGGGTGTACTATTCCTTTAAGTATGTGCTAACTTCAAATTTCGCCCACAATTGGTATGTTGATAGTTAATGTCTGTGACATTCACATTAGAGGTTATGTGGTAATCTAGCAACCGCACCTCTTAGCTCTTGGCTTTTCTTTGCATTTTCTAACTGGTGTTGTCCGTATTTTTTGTATATAAGCACAACTACTTTAAAGCATTGACTTAACAAAGTGTTATATAAATGCTTGGGCGCATGGAACCGCCCCACCATCTGGGGAGGTTATTGTAACAATATCTCAACCAAAACACAGAATGCCTCAGGACTGTGTTCCTTTTTTTTATTCTATTTTTGCTTTGTTTGTCATGGGATTAAGGGAAAACTTTTGCTTAAGTGAAATTAAAATACTGTTTGTATTTTTTGATTACAATATTAGTGCACTACTACACTGCGCCACGGGAAGTTAGTATCAGACATTCTAAGATACACTTTAATGCACTGCTCAAAAAAAATTAAAGGAACACTTTGAAAACACATCAGATCTCAATGGTGAAAAGAAATCATACTGTTTCTGTCCATATCATACTGATATGGACTGGGTGATGTGTAAGGAACAAAAGATTGCCACTACAGAGGGCTGAATTCAAAGGCACCCCAAAAATTTCAGTGAAAAAATGATGCGGCAGGCTAGTCCATTTTGCTGAAATTTTATTGCAGCAACTCAAAATGGTATTCAGTAATTCGTATGGCCCCCACAGATCTGGACCAGGGCATCACTGAGATCCTGGACAGTCTAGTTGCAACCTGGCGACGTCAGATGGATCGAAACATAATGTCCCAGAGGTGTTCTATTGGATTTAGCTCAGGCAAGTGTGGGGGCCAATCAATGGTATCAATTCCTTCATCCTCAAGGAACCCCCTGCATACTCTTGCCAGCTAAGAGCACTCCGTTAACGAAGTAACCATCAGCAGGTGTGTGAGGAGGCGGACCAGAACCAGGCGCCTCCTGGTGGAGGGAGGAAGACAAACACAGAAAACGCAAACAGACAGACAGGAGTCCTGACAGTGCCGTTGTCTAGCTTGTATAGATCTGTGCGCGCCTCCATAGATATGCTTCCCCAGACCATCACTGACCCACCACCAAACCGGTCATGCTGAACAATGTAACAGGCAGCATAATGTTCTCCACAGCTTCTCCAGACCCTTTCACGTCTGTGTGCTCAGGTTGAACCTGCTCTCATCTGTTAAAAGCACAGGGTGCCAGTGGTGGACTTGCCAATTCTGGTGTTCTGTGGGAAATACCAATCGAGCTCCACACTGCCGGGCAGTGAGCACAGGGCCACCTACAGGACACCTTCATGAAGTCTGTTTCTGATTGTTTTGTCAGAGACATTCACACCAGTGGCCTGCTGGAGGTCATTTTGTAGGGCTCTGGCAGTGCTCCTCCTTGCAGAAAGGAGCAGATACCGTTCCTGCTGATGGGTTGTACACCTTCTACGGCCCTGTCCAGCTCTCCTGGAGTAACTGCCTGTGTCCTGGAATCTCCTCCATGTTCTTTAGATTGTGCTGGGAGAGACAGCAAACCTTCTGGCAATGGCACGCATTGATGTGCCATCCTGGAAGAGTTGGACCCCCTGTGCAACCTCTTTAGGGTCCAGGTAGCGCCTTTTGCTAACAGTAGTGACAGTGACCCTAGCCAAATGCAAAACTGGTGAAAAGGAGTCAGAAAAGATGAGGAGGGGAAAAAATGTCATTCCTGTTTTGATGGTCGTCTCGTTGTTGCCCCTCTAGTGCACCTGTTGTTAATTTCATTAACACCAAAGCAGCTGAAACTGATTAACAACCCCCTCTGCTACTTACCTGACCAAATCAATATCGCATAAGTTTAATTAACTTGATGCTATACTCTGATTACAAAGTGTTCCTTTTTTGTATCCCTGTGTCAGTGAAGTTATAGTTTCCTACGAACACTTGAAACTGTAAATACTTTAAGACTTATGGTAATAACACAGTTACATGTTTATATCCTTTAATTTTCTTAATATAATTGTTACTGTGCTATTTTTTTTACTCTTTTAGTAATTATTTATCCGGCCCTTTCTGGAACCAATTTGACACCCCTTTTCTAGTGTGTCCTCCTAATTCCTCCTTTCTCTGGTCTCCAACAGAACCTGAACTGAAGCTCACCTGGATCAAGCCTGCTTCCACATCTCCTTGCAGCTCCGGAAGTGTCTCCTCTCGGGTTGACTCCTTACTGGATCCACCAGCCTGCCTGTCCACCCACCACCCATCACAATCTCTGTTCACGAAAAGGACCAGATAATACAAGCTCTCCTTCTCTGCTTCAACCAACGCTCCTTTCCTTTCCCCTGGTCAATTGTCCACAACCTTCTTCAAAAACTTCAGTGAATAAACCTTCTTCTTTTTCTTCTTCTTTTGTTAACAGTGTCCTGTCTGGTGATGTGGCAACAAGAATAATTGTCTTGATGCCAAAAAAAAAACCCAACAGATTTTGCTTTCACAAGTGGAGCAGTACGGCTATCGCCATGGTGTTCCATTTGATTAATGCATATAAATAGCTTTATTATTATCATACAGGGAGTACTACAGATTATATGGACACTGCAATGTGAGTAGAACAGGAAAGGAAAAACAGATAAAAAAGGAGAAAAGATTAAAGAAAGAGGAGATGAAAGGGAGACAACGATAAAACATCTTCAGTCTGCTTCATCACCTGCAAAGAGATGTAAAATAACAGCACAACCAACGGATATAGTATAAGGGATACGATCAAGTAACACCTTGGTACTATCGCTGAAGTATAAGTAGTATCATTTAATCTGACATGTATACTGTGGTCGCTGAAGATAAGAATATAGGCTTTCTGTATAGAAGTGAATCTTTAAGTACCTGGAAACAAGCACCTGTAGTTGTTTGTTAGAGTGCACTGGTGCATGTAAAGTTTATCCAAAGAAAAAATGCTCAATAGTGGTTGTGAATAGTCGAAGACGCGTCCCTCCAGAACACCAAGGCGAGCGCCAGGGGACCCAAAGCCCCAGACGCCTAAAGGGACCCCAAGAGCAAAGGCAGCCAGGAGGGGACAACCATGTAATCCAACCGCGTAAAGTTCACATTCAAATGAGCAGGAAAGATGCACTCAAGATGACTTCAAGCCAGACAGCTGCAAATATAACCAAAAGGTTGACTGGAGTAACACATATCCAACAATTCGTCTTCTCACTGCAGTCTCTTACAGAGAGCAGGGGATCCTTCGCCTTTGGAGTAGGGTGATGATCATCTGCTGCCCCCTTGTGGTTAAGCTTAACATCATAAGTAGGCTGGGTTAAAAGAGCTGTGCAGGTTGCCGCAGCTCCATTTGTATGGTGTGAGAGTTAAATTAACCTGGTTACACCACTACGACAGTGGGTCTTTACTAAGTAAACTATGCTGACTTTTACCTTGATATTTTAGCATTGTTGTAAATCTGGTGCCGATGTACATATGGGGGCGAGAACAAATCAGTCCTCTTATCTTTTTAGGCATACTGTGAAATAACCAGAGCGAGCCTGATGTGCTAACATGGATGCGGCTATACAGCACTTTGCTTCAGGGAAAAAATATTTTAACAAGCTTCCTAATGGAAACCTCAACAAGACTAAAGCTGTTTGCACCTTGTGCAATGCGGAATCAGTTTACTGCAGGAGTTCTCAAGTAACACCTTAATGCAAAGCATCCCTTAACCCAGCCAAGCAGGAACAGACCAGATGAAGCTAATATGGCAAATAGCAGATAGAGCATAATGTTAGAGATTGAAATAACAAATTCTGCAGAGACAGGAGAATAGAGATAGAATGAATCAGAATGATGAAAAAGGGGTCCCTATGTCCTCCAGCAGTCTACCGGTAAGCCTATTGCAGCGTAACTATAAACCAGGCGTCGGCAATCCGCGGCTCCGGAGCCGCATGCAGCTCTTTAGCTCCCCTTGCTGCTCCCTAGGGCTTTTTCAAAAATTTATGAAAAATCGTTTTTTTTTTCTGTTTGTTTGTTTGTTTTAATATGGTGTGCAGGAGGTCAAACAAAAAGTAATTATGTTTTCCAATGCTGTAAACATTTGTATAATAAATAAATTTAAACAATAATTTGCGTCATAGCCATAGAGATCAGTGGTCATAACTTGCAACCAGCGTGGCGCGGTGCCAGGCAAACAATGCTGCTGGAGTGTCTCGGACCATCCATCCCAAAGGGGCAAAAAAGGAAGATAGCTGATGAGAAAGGATTCTAAGGATGGACCGTAAAAATTAGAAATGAGATTTCTTTTTTTTACAATTTCCTGGAGATGAAAGAAGGAAATTCTTTAAACATCTTTGATTGATATGGTATTTAAATCACAGGTTAGGATCAAAAATACCATCAAGATTTTTTTACTTTATTATCTGTAATTTAATTACATCTGAATGAGATGAGTTAATATTCACCTTCTATTTCAAAGACTCTGAGAACAATATTAAGTATATTGATAAACCATGTCATTAGCTAACTAAAATCAATGTAATTCAACTCAAAAACTGGGTTACTGGAGAAAATTACTTTGATTTTCTAATTAGCTTGTTTTTAAGTACTTTGGCAACTTTTATTATTTAGAATAATGACAACAAGCAGTCTTTGCTGTAGAGAGCCCAGAAAGAGTCAGAAAAAGGATCAGCTGATGTTCAGGTTAATCCTGTGTGTCACGTCTCTAGGTTTTAACCAAGCAAGAGTCCCACTACACTTTAAATAGCCTACAGCACATATGACTTCAACGAAGTTGTCTGTTCTCCTGTGTACAGCGTCAAAGATCAATAATGATGGAACTAAAAAACAAATCAACACACCCTTAACTCATCTTTTCATGCATAGCAAAGTCTAAAAAGAAAGAACAGGTAATTAAAGCAAACATGTAATTAACATCCTGACACGCACTACTGCCAAATATTATAAGAGAAAACCAGTTCCTATATTTTTTCTCTGTTGCTGCTGTGATGCATTGTTTATTTTCTTCACTTGGTTACAATCCATAAAATATGAAAAGATGGGACTATACTATTTCCAACTGTTTTCACACGTTGTTGACAAATAAAACATGAAAACACACATTAGTAATAAATTATGAATGTGTTTATTTGACTTTTTTTTTCTTTCTTTCTTTGTGTGTTTTGTTCAGACAATATAGCTCTGGGAAATTATGTCCCAGAGCTGGATGATAGCCCAACAGCGTTGCTTTCACAAGCAGACCATTTAGACTGCTGGGTTCTGCTTGATACTAGTACATCAGACTTTATTGAAAATTACTATTACTAGTAATAGATGGAGAGAGAGAGAGAGAGAGAGAGAAAACAATAATTCTCTCATCTATCTATCTATCTGTCTGTCTATCTATCTGTCTGTCTGTCTGTCTGTCTGTCTATCTGTGGAGGCAGGCAAACTAAAATTGAAATAGGCAGAACTAAAAGGCAAATCAAGTCAACACTTTTACAAAGCGATCAAAAACTCTTGAAACGTTTAATCTGTTATTATAAACAACATGTAAAGTCTCAGTTGAGAATAGAAATTCTCTTTCATTTTGTCCTAAATCATATTTAGCAGTGGTGGACGTCAAATATCTGTTAGTTTTAGTTACCTTTTCCTTCAACATGAATAGTTGAATTTAGGGTGTGTCCATTTTTTTCAGATTCTGTGACATCTTTATGGATCTTTGACGCTGTAAACATTGGAACACACCCATTCATTGAGGTCATAGGTAGAGTATTTAAAGTGTAGAAGCCCTCTTGAGTTTTAGTATCAAAACCAGGAGACCTAACACACAGGATTTACCTGAACACCTGAACTATGAAGCTGATTGTTTCTCTGACTATCATTTGGGCTCTTTACAGCAGAGGTAAGATTAATTATTATGTATTTATTTAATATAAGTTTCTTATGGTAGGAAATACTGGAATAGATTTTTATCTTTTTTTCAGCTGACATTGTTATTCGTGAAAAACTAGAGGTGAATGATTTGTAATTGTTTTCATTCTATTTATTGTTTTGTATTTGTTTATTGGATGATCACGACATGGAATTTAAAACAAATAGCAGTCTTCATCACAATGTTGAATGTTGTGATGTGTTGAATGATGCGAATGTGATGCTTCTGATTTAAAACAGGTTCTTTGATTCATACTGTGATCAAAGTGTTATCATACTTAATCTCAGACAGTTAAATTATTTCATTTGAGTCATAAAGGCTTTTTTTCTCTTTAGGTTAACATTTAAAATTTCAAATCTGATTTTTGTGTTACATATTGTATTTCTGCATAAGAATTATTTAGTGTTAGTTTCTATCATCGTCTTATTAGTGAGGACTTATTTTTCTTATGATTAAGTATTTTTCTATCCATGATTTGGTTAAAGTACAATGATTCAGTAAAGGATATAAATCTTTTATTTTCTCAGCCTTTCTTGAAATGTAAAAATAAAAATATATTTGGTCCTTAAGGAAAGTAAATGTTACGTAATGACTAGGTGTTTACCATCCTTACTTGAGCTTAAGGCCTTTTTTCCAATAAATTTTAGACCAATTTCAAAGAATCAGAGTTGTTTTTTAATATAGCTTCCAAAGAACTGTTTCCTGATATTTGAAATAATATATTTTTAATCAATACTTTTCAACTGTTTGCAGCTGGGGCCCTGCAGTGCATCACCTGCACCGATCCGTCATGTTCAATCTCAGTATCACAACCATGTGGCTCAGAGACGATGTGCATAACAGCTAACATTAGAGGTATTGGTGTGTTTGTTTCTTACTTCTCTTTATAGTCGGAACTGCTGCTTTCATTTTCAGACTGTGTATACTTTCTATTAAAAACAACAAACATCCCATTGGCTTTGCAGGAACTCAGAATGGAGTTACAGGAACACAAATCTACAAGGCCTGCGCACCACCCTCTCTGTGTCCAGCCACAGGCAGTCAGACGTTTTCAGTCAACTTGGGTTTACAAAGCGCAATTGCATCTGCTGAGTGCTGCAACACTGACAACTGCAATTCACAAACTCTGACTTGTAGGTTTTATCAGGAGTTTTTGAAATCCTGACATTCCTCTTGTGTTTTATGTGTTAAACAAGTGTCTCTTTCATCTGCTGGTTCAATTTCAGCGCCACCTCCTCAGTCAGTAAACTCCCTTCAGTGTATTGTTTGTAACCCCTTCACATCTGAGTGCGCCACTCCCATCACATGTTTAGGACCTGAGACCAACTGTATGACAGCAACTGGTAAGTTCATGTGTATAATACTTTGGATAAAATATTGTCTAATTTTAAAGAATACTTTAAACTAGTGCTGGAATTAAACAAAAACTTATGTTTAAAACTGAAGAAAGCAAGAAAGCAGTCTTCTGCTGTTTGAATATTTGATGTATGTTTTTTTGGAAAGAATTGTCTTACTCGACTTTCTTTTATATATTAACAGTAATGGATGGAACAACCACAGTTCCAGCGCTGGGATGTATTAGTCCAAACACATGTGCAGCTGCTTCAAGTCTGGGTAATTTGCCATTTATGAAGAATGTTGGTTCGATAAGTAGTGGACCAAGCTGCTGTACAACAAGTTTGTGCAACGTTCCAATAACAACCGCTACAACAGCTGCACCAACAACCACAACAGCTGCAACAACTACTGCTGCACCAGTAACCACAACAGCTGCACCAACAACCACAACAACGGCTGCACCAACAACAACGGCAGCAACAACAACAACAACAACTGCTGCTCCAACAACCACAACAGCTGCACCAACCACCACAACTGTGGCACCTACTATCACAACAGCTGCAACAACAACGATGGCAACAACAACTGTTGCACCAACCACCACAATGGCTGCACCAACCACCACAACAGCTGCACCAACCACCACAACTGCTGCACCAACCACAACAACGGCTGCACCAACAACAACGGCAGCAACAACAACAACAACTGCTGCTCCAACAACCACAACTGCTGCACCAACCACCACAACAGCTGCACCAACCACCACAACTGTGGCACCTACTACCAACACAGCTGCAACAACAACAACGATGGCAACAACAAGTGCTGCACCAACCACAACAATGGCTGCACCAACCACCACAACAGCTACACCAACAACTGCTGCTCCAACAACCACAACTGGTGCACCAACCACCACAACGGCTGCACCAACCACCACAACAGCTGCAGCAACAACTACAACTGGTGCACCAACCACCACAACGGCTGCACCAACCACCACAACAGCTGCAGCAACAACTGCTACTGTGGCACCTACTACCACAACAGCTGCACCATCAACAACGATGGCAACAACAACTGTTGCACCAACCACCACAACAGCTGCACTTACCACCACAACTTATGCTCCAACATCTACAACTGTGGCACCTATTACCACAACTGTGGCACCAGCCATGACATCGGCTGCACCAACAACCACAACAGCTAGACCAACAACGACGGCAGCACCAACCACCACAACTGCTGCACCAACAACCACAACTACTGCACCAACCACCACAACGGCTGCACCAACAACCACAACTGCTACACCAACAACCACAACTGCTGCACCAACCACCACAACGGCTGCACCAACCACCACAACGGCTGCACCAACAACCACAACTGCTACACCAACAACCACAACTGCTGCACCAACCACCACAACGGCTGCACCAACCACCACAACGGCTGCACCAACCACCACAACGGCTGCACCAACAACCACAACTGCTACACCAACAACCACAACTGCTGCACCAACCACCACAACTGCTGCACCAACAACGACAACTGCTGCACCAACCACCACAATGGCTGCACCAACAACAACAACTGCTGCACCAACAACCACAACTTCTGCACCAACCACCACAACGGCTGCGCCAACAACCACAACTGCTGCACCAACCACCACAACGGCTGCACCAACAACTACATCTGTGGCACCTACCACCACAACTGTGGCACCAGCCACGACAACGGCTGCGCCAACAACAACTGCTGCTCCAACAACTACAACTGTTGCACCAACAACCACAACAGCTGCACCAACTACTACAACTGCTTCCCCAACAACTACAACAGTCACATCCACAACCACAACAGCTTCACAAAAAACGACAATGGCTGCAACAACAGGTGCACCAGCAACTACAACAGTGGCACCAACAACCACAACTGCTGCACCAACCACCACAACGGCTCCGCCAACAACCACAACTGTTGCACCAACCACTACAACGGCTGCACCAACAACCACAACTGCTGCACCAGCAACCACAACTACTGCACCAACCACCACAACGGCTGCACCAACAACCACAACTGCTGCACCAACAACCACAACAACTGCACCAACCACCACAACGGCTGCACCAATAACCACAACTGCTGCATCAACCACCACAACGGCTGCACCAGCCACAACAACGGCAGCACCAGCCACAACAACGGCAGCACCAACAACAACTGCTGCACCAACAACTACAACTGTTGCACCAACCACCACAACTGCTGCATCAACATCTACAACTGTGGCACCTATTACCACAACAGCTGCACCAACAACAATGATGGCAACAACAACTGTTGCACCAACCACCACAACGGCTGCACCAACAACTACAACTGTGGCACCTACTACCACAACAGCTGCACCAACAACAACGATGGCAACAACAACTGTTGCACCAACAACCACAACAACTGCACCCACAACCACAACTGCTGCACCAACCACCACAATGGCTGCACCAACCACTACAACTGTGGCACCTACTACCACAACAGCTGCGCCAACAACAACGATGGCAACAACAACTGTTGCACCAACAACCAAAACAACTTCACCCACAACCACAACTACTGCACAAACCACCACAACGGCTGCACCAACAACCACAACTGCTGCACCAACCACCACAACGGTTGCACCAACAACTACATCTGTGCCACCTACCACCACAACTGTGGCACCAGCCACGACAACGGCTGTGCCAACAACCACAAAAGCTTCACCAACAACAACGGAAGCACCAACAACAACTGCTGCACCAACAACTACAACTGTTGCACCAACAACCACAACTGCTGCACCAACTACTACAACTGCTTCCCCAACAACAACAATGGCTGCAACAACAACAGGTGAACCAGCAACTACAAATGCTGCACCAACCACCACAACGGCTGCACCAACAATGACAACTGCTGCACCGACCACGACAATGGCTGCAGCAACAACAACTGCACCAACAACCACAACTGCTGCACCAACCACAACGGCTGCACCAACAACCACAACAGCTGCACCAACCACCACAATGGCTGCACCAACCACCACAACAGCTACACCAACAACTGCTGCACCATCAACCACAACTGCTGCACCAACCACAACAACGGCTGCACCAACAACAACGGCAGCAACAACAACGACAACTGCTGCACCAACAACCACAACAGCTGCACCAACCACCACAACAGCTGCACCAACAACAATGATGGCAACAACAACTGTTGCACCAACCACCACAACGGCTGCACCAACAACTACAACTGTGGCACCTACTACCACAACAGCTGCACCAACAACAACGATGGCAACAACAACTGTTGCACCAACAACCACAACAACTGCACCCACAACCACAACTGCTGCACCAACCACCACAACGGCTGCACCAACAACTACAACTGTGGCACCTACTACCACAACAGCTGCACCAACAACAACAATGGCAACAACAACTGTTGCACCAACCACCACAACAGCTGCACCAGCAACTACAACAGTGGCACCAACATCCACAACTGCTGCAGCAACCACCACAACTGCTGCACCAACAACCACAACAGCTGCACTAACAACAACTGCTGCACCAGCAACTACAACAGTGGCACCAACAACCACAACTGCTGCACAGACCACCACAACTGCTGCACCAACAACCACAACAGCTGCACTAACAACTACAACTCTGGCACCTACTACCACAACAGCTGCACCAACAACAACGATGGCAACTACAACTGTTGCACCAACCACCACAACAGCTGCACTAACCACCACAACTGCTGCACCAACAACCACAACAGCTGCACTAACAACAACTGCTGCACCAGCAACTACAGCAGTGGCAACAACAACCACAACTGCTGTACCAACCACAACAACGGCTGCACCAACAACAACGGCAGCAACAACAACGACAACCGCTGCACCAACTGTGGCACCTATTACCACAACTGTGGCGCCAGCCACGACAACGGCTGCACCAACAACCACAACAGCTGCACTAACAACTACGGCAGCACCAACTACCACAACTGCTGCACCAACATCCACAACTACTGCACAAACCACCACAACGGCTGCACCAACAACCACAACTGCTGCACCAACCACCACAACGGCTGCACCAACATCCACAACCTCTGCACCAACCACCACAACTGCTGCACCAACAACCACAACAGCTGCACTAACAACAACTGCTGCACCAGCAACTACAACAGTGGCACCAACAACCACAACTGCTGCACCAACCACCACAACTGCTGCACCAACAACCACAACAGCTGCACTAACAACTACAACTGTGGCACCTACTACCACAACAGCTGCACCAACAACAACGATGGCAACTACAACTGTTGCACCAACCACCACAACAGCTGCACTAACCACCACAACTGCTGCACCAACAACCACAACAGCTGCACTAACAACAACTGCTGCACCAGCAACTACAACAGTGGCAACAACAACCACAACTGCTGCACCAACCACAACAACGGCTGCACCAACAACAACGGCAGCAACAACAACGACAACCGCTGCACCAACAACCACAACTGCTGCACCAACCACCACAACGGCTGCACCAACATCCACAACCTCTGCACCAACCACCACAACTGCTGCACCAACAACCACAACAGCTGCACTAACAACAACTGCTGCACCAGCAACTACAACAGTGGCACCAACAACCACAACTGCTGCACCAACCACAACAACGGCTGCACCAACAACAACGGCAGCAACAACAATGACAACCGCTGCACCAACAACCACAACTGCTGCACCAACCACCACAACGGCAGCACCAACTACCACAGCTGCTGCACCAACATCCACAACTACTGCACAAACCACCACAACGGCTGCACCAACAACCACAACTGCTGCACCAACCACCACAACGGCTGCACCAACATCCACAACCTCTGCACCAACCACCACAACTGCTGCAACAACAACCACAACAGCTGCACTAACAACAACTGCTGCACCAGCAACTACAACAGTGGCACCAACAACCACAACTGCTGCACCAACCACAACAACGGCTGCACCAACAACAACGGCAGCAACAACAATGACAACCGCTGCACCAACAACCACAACTGCTGCACCAACCACCACAACGGCAGCACCAACTACCACAGCTGCTGCACCAACATCCACAACTACTGCACAAACCACCACAACGGCTGCACCAACAACCACAACTGCTGCACCAACCACCACAATGGCTGCACCAACATCCACAACCTCTGCACCAACCACCACAACTGCTGCACCAACAACCACAACAGCTGCACTAACAACAACTGCTGCACCAGCAACTACAACAGTGGCACCAACAACCACAACTGCTGCATCAACCACCACAACTGCTGCACCAACAACCACAACAGCTGCACTAACAACTACAACTGTGGCACCTACTACCACAACAGCTGCACCAACAACAACGATGGCAACTACAACTGTTGCACCAACCACCACAACAGCTGCACTAACCACCACAACTGCTGCTCCAACGACTACAACTGTGGCACCTATTACCACAACTGTGGCGCCAGCCACGACAACGGCTGCACCAACAACCACAACAGCTGCACCAACAACAACAGCAGCAGCAACTACCACAACTGCTGCACCAACATCCACAACTACTGCACCAACCACCACAACGGCTGCACCAACAACCACAACTGCTGCACCAATCACCACAACGGCTGCACCAACATCCACAACCTCTGCACCAACCACCACAACTGCTGCACCAACAACCACAACAGCTGCACTAACAACAACTGCTGCACCAGCAACTACAACAGTGGCACCAACAACCACAACTGCTGCACCAACCACAACAACGGCTGCACCAACAACAACGGCAGCAACAACAATGACAACCGCTGCACCAACAACCACAACTGCTGCACCAACCACCACAACGGCAGCACCAACTACCACAACTGCTGCACCAACATCCACAACTACTGCACAAACCACCACAACGGCTGCACCAGCAACCACAACTGCTGCACCAACCACCACAACGGCTGCACCAACATCCACAACCTCTGCACCAACCACCACAACTGCTGCACAAACAACCACAACTGCTGCACCAGCAACTACAACAGTGGCACCAACAACCACAACTGCTGCACCAGCAACTACAACTGTGGCACCTACTACCACAACAGCTGCACCAACAACAACGATGGCAACTACAACTGTTGCACCAACCACCACAACAGCTGCACTAACCACCACAACTGCTGCTCCAACGACTACAACTGTGGCACCTATTACCACAACTGTGGCGCCAGCCACGACAACGGCTGCACAAACAACCACAACAGCTGCACCAACCACCACAACTGCTGCACCAACCACCACAACTGCTGCACCAGCAACTACAACAGTGGCACCAACAACCACAACTGCTGCACCAGCAACTACAACTGTGGCACCTACTACCACAACAGCTGCACCAACAACAACAATGGCAACTACAACTGTTGCACCAACCACCACAACAGCTGCACTAACCACCACAACTGCTGCTCCAACGACTACAACTGTGGCACCTATTACCACAACTGTGGCGCCAGCCACGACAACGGCTGCACAAACAACCACAACAGCTGCACCAACAACAACAGCAGCACCAACTACCACAACTGCTGCACCAACATCCACAACTACTGCACCAACCACCACAACGGCTGCACCAACAACCACAACTGCTGCACCAACCACCACAACGGCTGCACCAACATCCACAACCTCTGCACAAACCACCACAACTGCTGCACCAACAACCACAACAGCTGCACTAACAACAACTGCTGCACCAGCAACTACAACAGTGGCACCAACAACCACAACTGCTGCACCAACCACAACAACGGCTGCACCAACAACAACGGCAGCAACAACAACGACAACCGCTGCACCAACAACCACAACTGCTGCACCAACCACCACAACGGCAGCACCAACTACCACAACTGCTGCACCAACATCCACAACTACTGCACAAACCACCACAACGGCTGCACCAACAACCACAACTGCTGCACCAACCACCACAACGGCTGCACCAACATCCACAACCTCTGCACCAACCACCACAACTGCTGCACAAACAACCACAACAGCTGCACTAACAACAACTGCTGCACCAGCAACTACAACAGTGGCACCAACAACCACAACTGCTGCACCAACCACAACAACGGCTGCACCAACAACGGCAGCAACAACAACGACAACCGCTGCACCAACAACCACAACAGCTGCACCAACCACCACAACTGCTGCACGAACATCTACAACTGTGGCACCTATTACCACAACAGCTGCACCAACAACAATGATGGCAACAACAACTGTTGCACCACCCACCACAACGGCTGCACCAACAACTACAACTGTGGCACCTACTACCACAACAGCTGCACCAACAACAACGATGGCAACAACAACTGTTGCACCAACAACCACAACAACTGCACCCACAACCACAATGGCTGCAACAACTACTGCTGCATCAACAATTACAACAGTGGAATCAACAACCACAACTGCCTCACTAACCACCACAAGAGTGGCACCAGAAACCACAACTGAGGCACCAGCAACCACAACAAATTCCCCCACATCATCCACAGCATCCCAGTCAGCCACCACTACATCAACCACCAGCCGTGCTTCTAGCATCTCCATTGGAACACTTCATCTCTTACTTTTATTGACTGTGATCTTTTTGTAAATTAAAAGCACTGCATCAATGGTAAATTAAGAAACCACTAATCACAAAAGTAACGGAAGTGTGTTATTACTTTCTATCCATTGCTTTGATAGATTTTATTTATTTTTTCCTTTTTTAATTATATTTATATCACTTTTTAATTATTTGCATTCTAATCAACTAATAAAATTTGCTCTCTTCATCAAGTTTAATTAAGTCTATGGCAGAAGTGTCTTATTAAAGTTTTATTTAAAATATATTTTCTTTTACAACAGAATTTCTAAAATATAAACATCCTTGTGTTTGGGAGCTTGAAGTTTACACAATTTCCTCAAGATGTTTGAGATGCTGCAAAATAAACCTGCTTAAGAAGTATTGTTTGATTGATTTTATGAGGGACAAAAAAATTAAATGAAAATAAATATATACCCTTATAGTCTTTGATATACACTCACCAGCCACTTTATTAGGTACACCTGTCCAACTGCTCGTTAACACTTAATTTCTAAGCAGCCAATCACATGGCGGCAACTCAGTGCATATAGGCATGTAGACATGGTCAAGACAATCTCCTGCAGTTCAAACCGCGCATCAGTATGGGGAAGAAAGGTGATTTGAGTGACTTTGAACGTGGCATGATTGTTGGTGCCAGAAGGGCTGGTCTGAGTATTTCAGAAACTGCTGATCTACTGGGACTTTCACGCACAACCATCTCTAGGGTTTACAGAGAATGGTCCGAAAAAGAAAAAACATCCAGTAAGCGGCAGTTCTGTGGGCGGAAATGCCTTGTTAATGTCAGAGGTCAGAGGAGAATGGCCAGACTGGTTCGAGCTGATAGAAGGGCAACAGTGACTCAAATAACCACCCGTTACAACCAAGGTGGGCAGAAGAGCATCTCTGAACTCACAGTACGCCGAACTTTGAGGCAGATGGGCTACAGCAGCAGAAGACCACACCGGGTGCCACTCCTTTCAGCTAAGAACAGGAAACTGAGGCTACAATTTGCACAAGCTCATCGAAATTGGACAACAAAAGATTGGAAAAACGTTGCCTGGTCTGATGAGTCTCGATTTCTGCTGCGACATCCGGATGGTAGGGTCAGAATTTGGCGTCTACAACATGAAGGCATGGATCCATCCTGCCTTGTATCAACGGTTCAGGCTGGTGGTGGTGGTGTCATGGTGTGGGGAATATTTTCTTGGCACTCTTTGGGCCCCTTGGTACCAATTGAGCATCGTTGCAACGCCACAGCCTACCTGAGTGTTGTTGCTGACCATGTCCATCCCTTTATGACCACAATGTACCCAACTTCTGATGGCTACTTTCAGCAGGATAATGCGCCATGTCATAAAGCTGGAATCATCTCAGACTGGTTTCTTGAACATGACAATGAGTTCACTGTACTCAAATGGCCTCCACAGTCACCAGATCTCAATCCAATAGAGCATCTTTGGGATGTGGTGGAACGGGAGATTCGCATCATGGATGTGCAGCCGACAAATCTGCGGCAACTGTTTGATACCATCATGTCAATATGGACCAAACTCCCTGAGGAATGCTTCCAGCACCTTGTTGAATCTATGCCACGAAGAACTGAGGCAGTTCTGAAGGCAAAAGGGGGTCCAACCCGTTACTAGCATGGGGTACCTAATAAAGTGGCCGGTGAGTGTATATTAAATAAAAGAAGCACAAAGAATAATTGTATCTGCCCAAACTTTCACCAACAAAGCACATGCTGTCTATTTGGAGTTTTTTTTCCTTCAAACACCTGCCCATTTTAAGTCCTTTTTGCATACCCAAATAGAAAAACAAGTAACTTAAGAAATGTAAGCCACCATTACATGTGTGATACATCATTTGAAATCTAACACCTTCAAGTTTCTGTAAATATAACTGCTAAATAGTGTGACTAAACTACTGCCAACACTCTAGCAGTTAAATCATGACTCATAGTTGTGTTTTTTTTTCTTCTTCTCGGAAATAAAAGGTATTTTTTTTTATTGTTTTTATTGAAAGTGATAGTGTAAAAAATATACAGGAAAAGGTAGATTGTTTCTTTCTTTTTTTCTAACACCACCCCCTACCCTTAACACACCCTGACGGGACTTGAATTGTAAAATAAGTACAAATGTTTTACAAGAAGGGAAAGAAAAGACAATAGAAATCCCAATTTCAAATCACAAGCATCTGCTTTTACAGAAAAAATAAAACTCAGATCAAGTCTAAAGCTATGTCTGGCTATAGCTTAAATTGCGTGGAGTTGGTTACCCCAGTATAGTACCAAATACAGTCATTGATTAAGGCATGCTCTTTGGTAATGTATCATGTCCATCAAAATGTGAGATTAAAGGTCCCCACACTAACAGAAATTTGTCAGAACCTCGTAGGGTGAATTTAGTTGAGTATAAGAACATCATCACATCTTGCAGCCACCGTGCTGCAGTCAATGGAGTGTTTGGTTTCCAATTCAATAGAATTTGCCTACGCACCAATCGAGTAACAAAAGATATGATGTAACATTGTTTTTTAGTCCAAGAATCAATTTTATCTGGTACCCCAAATATATTCACTATTACACAGAGTTCGATTCTCACCCCCAGAACCTCACACAATACACTGAAGACCGTTGACCAATATTGTGTAAGTGTGCGACAGGACGAGAACATATGTGTCAGCTACATCTGCATGACATCTAACACATCTACTGTCCATATGTGGGTAGAAAGAGGAAAATCCTGGCTCTGCTCCAGTGGAGACGATGCACTACCTAAAATTGGATTAATCCCAGTCTTGCACAGGAAGTGCTGCCGTTAACTCTTTTTAAGGCCTCTGCCCACTTCTCTTCTGAAATATCCATTCCAATCTCTTTTTCCCATAATGATGGAGTATAACCGTGCTGTACATCCTCTCATTCCAAAGGGGACTTCCAACAGAGAATCTACCAGTGGAACTACAGGGAATTGCGGGCACTCTGTTTTAGGATGATAGCGAACTTGGAAATAACGAATAAATCATTCTGTGGAAAATCATATTTTGAACAAAAGTCATTGAAGCTTGAACATTTTTTATTTTCATAAAAGTCACTAAAGGTTCATAGACTTTTCCTATGCCATACTGCAAACATCTGATCCAACCAGAAACTTATGGTTACAAATTACAAATTGGGTTCTGTACTAGAAGAGTATGTTTGATGTTAATATGCCTTCTAAATTGATTCCATATTTATAAGGTAGAGATGACCACAGGATTAGATATATAATGCTTAATTTCTGCATCTCTATATTAGAGGAGACCAGTGCTGGTAAAGAGGTTGATATGCATGACCTGCTTTCCAGTTCACACCAGTTAGTATCTGGGGATTGCATCCAATTCTGCTCATTCCATATAAATTGTGACACTATTTTATCTATCTGAGTGAGAAAATGATTTGAAGAAGAAAATAGGGATACATTAAAACACAAAAATGTATGCAAGATGTTCATTTTGATACTGTTTACTCTGCCAGCAAGGGTCAGCTGCAAGACATCCCATCTTTGTAGATCAGATTTAACTTTTGATACTAGCGAGGCAAAGTTTTTATTAAAAAGATCTTGAAAAGATGATGTGATGTTAATGCCCAAGTATTAAAAACATTTTTTTTTATATCTTAAATGGTAAAGATTGGTCTGGAAACACCATGGCTGGTTTATTTAATGGAAAGCATTCACTTTTGGTGTGTGTCATCTGCATATAGGGATAGTTTGCTTTCCAAATCTCCTCTGCGTATACCATGGATTTAGTGTATAGATTTAAGTAAAAGAGAAAGAGTATTTGCATTCTAGCCTATGCATGGGTCGCACCTCCAAGGTAATTTTCGTCAATTAATTGTCATATATATATATATGATATATATGTGTGCACACGGAATGCAAAGCAGGGCACACAGTTTATTGATCCCAGCGCATAGTTCAATAAACCGAGAGAACAGTTTCATAATCCGCGGGCACGGGTTAATAAACCGAGAGTACAGTTTCTCAATCTGTGTAAACTCAGTTTATCAGTTGTTTTTTTACCTTGACACCCAGAATCAAATCAGCAATAACTTTACATAGAGATTAAAAGTTCTCTCCTTTGTTTCAACTATCCGCTGTTTCAACAGATGTTACATGCTGGTCAAGGGTATCCACCGTTTCCTGAAAGCCCGTTAGTGAAGATTGGATAGGTGCCAGAGATGACTGAAGTTCATGACTAAGTGTGGTCATGTCCTCTCAGAGATTAACTTGCTGCTTTTCCATTTCAGACGCTAACATCAAGGCTAGTTGTTTGCATCGCTGGTTGCCATCTTAGCCACCTTGCTACTGATCATTTCTTCTGATTTCTTCTGAGAATCTGATTCTTCTTTGCCTTCCTGTGTGACTGCCATATTTCACTGCATGAAAGAAAGAGAAACAGCGCTGCACCTACAAAGGAGAGGAAGATGGCTAGGGAGAAGATTGTTGCTCCAGTTAAGTCCATTAATTTATATGGCAGGCCGTTTTTACATTAATTAAAAGCTCTCTCATGCCTGTTGTTCAATTTGTAGATCACTAGAATAAGATCTTCCTGATAAAAACACACTCCTAGACTGAACTGTAGTAATATATTTTCTAAATTACATTTTTAAATAAAATTTTTGTGTAAGGTACGCAGAATATAGAATCCAGTCTTCAGGCAAGACTGAGAGTGTGAAGTTTCAAAAACAACCACCCAAAGCACCCATCACTGGCACTCTTGTTTAACAGTTCAGATCCAGCCGATGGACTGCCTACCAGTGTTAATTTTGTCAACCATGACGATGATGAAAATATTTCGTCAACGCCCCTTTTTCCCGTGACAATGCCGAGACGATAACAAAGAAAAATAGTTTCCAAAAAACAAAAATATGACGAAAATAAAAAATTACGAAATTTACGATCCATTGACGAAGGGACATAAAGAAATTTAATTGTTTATGATTAATTTATAATTGTTAATATAAGTGTTTCTTGAGCTTCATAGATTATGCGTTGTTGCCTTGTTTGTCCCTACACAGCACCTGTCCCTCAGTGCCCAGCAGCACTCAGTCAGTAGTAGCATAGCTCAACTTCACAGTCATTGCGGATACCGGCGGTTTGTTAGACAATGCCTGGATGTATGGAGCCATTTCGTTTACAACGTGAGGGAAAACGCCATGAACAGGTGGGCCTGTAGTAGTGGGAACGGGTGTGTGTGTGTGCGCATGGGTGTTAATTTAAATGTATATGTGTGTGTGCAGGCGTGCATGGTCTTGTTTTACCTACAATGTGAGGGAAGTATTTTGTAACATATCCTACATGTGAGGACTTAGAGGTACATATAGGGACATTCAACTGGTCCCTATATGCTAAAGTTTTGTTCTTTGAATTGAGGTTAGGTTTAGGAATACATCTTGTTAGGGTAAGGGTTTGGGTTAGGCCATATAAAATGAATGCAAGTCAATGAAAGTTCCGCATATGTCATGAAAACAAATCTGTGTGCTGTGTGTATGTGTGTGCCTTCCCGTGCCTGTATCAGTCTGTCTCTCTGTCATAGAAGAAAGATGTTCTACTGATACACTGGATATTAATCATTTAAATTTCTTCCTTCCAACCAGATACCTGACAGAGTGACACCAACGCCAAATCACAGGTTGGGGTAGGAAGGGAAGTCTGTTGCAGAGATGCACCCCCACCCCTGACGCCAAAGAGCAGAAAGCCCTGGAGAATTCAATGGCAAAGTGGATTGGGCGTTCTGGCCTGCCTGCAAGGACCATTGAGAACAAAGACTTTGTGGATATGATGAATCAAGCCGACCACAGGTTCAATGTGTGCAGTGTGATATTTGCCCTCTGCACTGAGTCATCCAATCACAGAGCTGGCCTTCCTGATCAGCTGATCCAGACGCATTCTCTCAGCCACAGATAAGTCACTGCTCCAACTGACGGCTCCGTAGAAGATGATTGATGGCACAATAGAGCCATAGAAGGTCTTTAGAAGCACCCCCTGCACTCCAAAAGACCTCAGTCTCCTCAGCAGGAAGTCTGTTCTGACCTTTCTTATACAGAGCCTCAGATGAACACCTATAGATACTTATGAGTCCACTATCTCAATGTCCCTTCCCTGGATGTTCACCAGTGTCAGTAGGGTTGATCACCTTCTGCAAGAGTACAGAACTAGCTCCTTGGTTTTCCCTGCATTAATCAGACCGATTTTTTGACAGTGATTACCTTTAATTCAATCAACAGATAAGTTACTTTATATTGCATCAATTTTCAGTCCATCCATCCATTATCTGACACGCTTGTCCAAATTGGGGTCGCGAAGGGTGCTGGTGCCTATCTCCAGCTGTCAATGGACGAGAGGGCGAGACAGGTTACCAGTCCATCGCAATTTTCAGTCTGATTGGTTAAAAAGGTTTTTATCTAAGAAAATCAAGCTGACTGCATCGAGTCATTGGCTACGTTCACACTGCAGGCCTTGATGCTCAATTCCGATTTTTTGTGAAGTCATTCATTCTCGACTAGTATTCTTTTTTTTATCTAATACAAGTCAAGGTTGCACTGGACTGAATGATGTGTCTGTCTGAATGTTTCTACTTAAAACAGTTTCTGTGGATCCATGTATTTTAGCATTTATCAAAATAAATCCAACAGATTCCAAAGGACATTCAAAGCCTTTCTGTTTCAGTTGTGCCTAGACATTTTTATTCAGACTATGGTGTTCCAGTTTTATTCTCAACAGTGGTTGGTTAATGATAACTCGTACTCCTCGTCGTTGTCGTCTTTTTCTTTATCCCAGACATCTCTATCTGCAGACACCTCCTCCAGCGTTTCCTGGGTCAGAGAGAGCGAGAGAGAGGCGTTCATGTGGCATCCAAAAAAGAAATCCAAGCCACCTCAGCTGACTCCTCTCGATGTGGAGGAGAAGCAGCTCCTCACCCTATCTCTAGAGGTGTGTCCAACCTCCCTGTGGATTTCAGCCGATTATTTTTGGGATCTTGTTCTTTGGTCATAATACAGATTTCATGACCATAGGTGAGGATAGGAACGTTGACCGACCAGTAAATAGAGAGCTTAGCCTTTTTGCTCTGTTCTCTCTTCGCCATGATAGACTGGTGCAGCGTCTGCAGTTTAGCAGCAGCGACACTGATCCGAGTCCATTCTCCCCTAACTCGGGAACAGGACCCCAATATATATATATTTGAAATTTTTCGCTTGAGGTATTTTATAATAATTAATTGTTTTTATCATACTTGTATGTAAAATACAACATTTCAGGATAAGATGCAAACAATGGATCTCATGCAAGAAGCGTTTGCATGAACAAATTCATTCTTAAATTGTTACGAATTTAGGAGAAAACGTAGTTGATGTGGTTGTTTATGTAAATAATATATTACTCTTGGTAAATATTCCACCACCCCCCATTAATTTAGAAGATTGGGAACAAACGGCAGGGACTGAGGAACAGTTTTTCTGGATTTTCTTCAAATGTCTGGTGTGAAGATGGGAGGTGGAAAAAAGATTTTTCAACCGCTTTTGATCGTTTCATTTTTTCAAGGATGTAACAGCAGATTAAGTTGACTTTCGTCTTTATAGAAGCTGTAAGATATTTTTAGTTATGCTCTGTCCTGGTTTTTTTGTCTAAAAATAAACAAAATATATTTTTCTAAGTCAGAAATGCATACATGAAACACCACCTGTTTCCACTAATGGCGTTCGGTTACATTTTTAGGTTTTTGGAACACAGAGTGCCGCGACATTTAAGTCGGAATCTAGAAGACAAAAAATAAATTAAATTCATGCCCTAATTGATGTATGGAATCAAAGGCTTCTATAGATGAGCATTTGGAAATGTTTAATAACTATTTAGGGGAGTTCATTGAGGTACATTCGTCAGTGCAAAGACTGCTGAAAAATTATCAAAAGTAAACTGATCACGGTGATTATGAACCTGAGCATTGATTCGTTCTAGTGTTTTTGGATGAAATCGAAGCGTTGATGAATGCTGAGCCGGATGCTCAGAAGGGCGAATTATGCTCAGCATCTGTCATCGGATCAGAGGCACCATCTCGTGACATCATGCCGGATGTCAGAGAAGGCAAAAAAAAAACAGTCGTCAAGGTGTCTAGAAAATTATCTAGGACTACAGCTAAACCACCCTGCAAGGTCACTAGTAAGATGCCCGGTAGTGTTAGTAAAGCTTCTAGTGCACAGAGTGAAAGCTCCCAAGCAGCTTCAGTGGCGTTAATGTAAGCTGAGGTGCAAAAAGCTGCTCTACAAACAGAGGTGGACACTTTGCAATAAAAACATGCACTGGAAGACTAGCTAAAAGCAAGAAAAGCATTGGCTTTAAGAACTAAGTTTGTGCAGGCAGATGCAAAAATGCACATTTGCACCCAGACAAGGAAAGCAACAACTGCAGTGCTAAAGTTGAAAGCAAAAATACAACAGGTTCTGCAACTTCTACTGCTCAAAAGGCTCCAAGAACCACTGTTGGCTTCGACACCTGTGCCAATGCCCCAAGGGATCCCTGTTAATATAGCATTGAAAGTGAAACCAGTGAAATAATGCTTAATTATTTAGAGCAGTTTACCGCAGGGCAGCCTAGGACCTTAGTGAGAAGTTGTGTGCATATAAGTCTACAGACTGCAAGATAGATTTATCGATAAGGCTCTAAATTGGTCAGTTTTAAAGTCTGATGATGTAAGAGATCTTTGAGCTTTTACATTGCTTTTAAGAAGTTGTTTCAGCAGTTAGACTTAGACAGAATTAGACAGACTTTATTGTCATTCTATACACAATGGATGAAACTGGGTTTATTTATGAACTTGAAAACTCAAACAATATGAGGATTCTTGCTTCAAAGTTGGCTTTTAATCTTTATGATAAACAGAGAATAATTGTGATTGACATATCAGAGAAGTATGATCGTAGAGCAAAATGTAAAGATCTTCTTGATTTTCAGGAAAGACAAACAAAAGCTGTGTTAGATTCTATTTTTGGGAATAGTCAACATCCAAAAGAAAAGGTGACTTTAAAACCATCAAAGGTTCCTTCTAAAACTAAAAGCAGCAGTTTTGCTACTTCTGTTGCTGTAGTTTCTAAACAGAGCAATGAAAAACAAAAGGTGGAACAGGTTGGCCATTAAAAAATAAAGGTTGTAAGAAAATGTTGCTTGTTTTGTAATAGAAAAAATTTTATGGAGAACTGTGACTTATTCTAATAGTGAAAAAGAAAAGATTACTAAAACGTATCATTTATGCTTTGGCTGTTTAGAGAAGGGGCATATGACTAAGAATTTCCCCCAACGTTTGAGATGTCTCAGCAATAATAAAAGTCAACCTACTGTTCTGCCCATTCAACTGAATGAACACTAGTGGCAAGCAATTAAGGCTAATTGTGAAGTCATCTGTTAAATGAGGAAGTTGTGTCCGCTTGAAGGCAGTTGCGCCTCGGGACTTCCCTACCGGTTCTTTTACTGGGAGCAAGTTATTTACTACTCTTAACTCAAACTGGGTAAAACCATATAAAAAGGGACTATAAAAACAGGAGTAAAAAAGTAAAAGAGTTTATTCCAGATCAGGCATAGTTCAAGTTAACGCGCACTGTCCTCAGTGCCTCTCCTTCAGCAGACTTGAGGGCTGAATTCCACGCTTTCAAAGATTCCCGAATGTCCTCAGTCCTCCAGGGTCATTGGTTGGCCCAGGTAAGCATATTCTTTGTGGTGTTGACATGCTCAATGCATTTGTTGATGTAGGCTGGCACAGTCATAGGATACTCATCAATGTGCTGATCAAGATTCTCAGTCATCCAGGTCATAGTCATTCCGTTAAAGTTCAAAAAATATCCACTGGACTTGGTTTCAAAATCTTCAAATCTTGGAAACCAAGTCCAGTGGATATTTTTTGAACTTTTACGGAGATACTCATCATTATTGATCTTGTTATCATAGGTTTCTGCAGCTTTGAACATGTTCCAGTCAGAGCATTCAAAACAGTCCTGGATTGCCTCCATGGCCCCCTCAGTCCACACCCTGACCTGCTTCACTGTTGGTTTAGCTCTGATAAGCTATGGTCTATAAACAGGAATTAGCATTACAGATAGGTGAACGTACTAGCCGAGGTGGGGGCGGGGGGCTACTCTGAAGGCATCTTTTAGGATATAATAAACTAGGTCTTGCGTGTACTGTCCCCAAGTCCACGTGTTAGTAAAATTAGCGATAACAGTCTTCAAATTAGCGTGGTTAAAATCCCCAGTAACGATGAACAGTAATGAACACCCTCCATGTGTGCAACTTGGAGCTCAGTGATACTCTGCAGGGGTTGATGTTAAGGTTTTTTGCCCAGAAAATTTTTTTTCTTACCCAGTATAATATTTGATAAATATAGTTCCTAATATTCATTTTTGTATATATATCAATGAAACATGTTTGTTTTTTTAAATGTTTTTTGTAATTCAGTATTTTTAAGTTTCCAGGTTCCTTGTGTGTATATGCGCGCGTCAGATAATGTAATCAAGCCTACATTACCGTGTTAACATGCTTTTCAATCCTTCCTGCACATTCTTTTCAAGCTAAACTTTGCTTTAAACTGTTGTGTGCTTGGAAAAATATAAATTGTAATGTTAAAAATCTAAAAAAAACTTGACAGGTTAAAAACTTAAGATAAATCACAAGATAGAAGTCAATGTCACAAATGAATAACTTTTTTTTTAGAGTCACGGTATGTTTATACAAGATAATACTATTAATATAATGTGACTTTTCTAGAAAATCATTAAAAATAGTTATTTTATACAAGGTTTCCACAGTCTTACATCATTTCAGAATTCCCTGACTTTTAACTGAGTCGGGATTAGTTTTCCCTGATAAAATAAATGCAGCAACAAGACAGTAATAATAACATAACAGGTCACCAATTTAACATGTTTAGCTCTATAACATTTAAATGCACCTCTCCAATGTCTAAGAGAAACAAATTAATGAACATTTTATAATGTATGACCTGCATCACTGTACAGAAGACTGCCATATGATAGCCATATTTACACTGTGCGCATGGCATATAATTATGCCAATTTTCCTAATCCCTGACCGACATTTTTAATCTAGGGTTATCTGGGTGGTGGGTGAAATGGGTGGAGGGTAAAATAGGTGGTGGGTGTGTTACTGTACTTACATTTTTTTGCCTTGTGGTTGTTTTTTAGCCTGCTAAGTCACAAAAATGTGTCTGATTCGCACCAATTCCCATACAAAAATCACGCCATCTGGCGGAAAATCATGCGGCTTTTTCAAATCACGTTGTTTTTCCAAATCACGCAAGAATGTGTACAAAACAACAAAAATGCAGCCGGAATGTTGGTGATTTTAAAGTAATTTTGAGTGATAAAGTTTTTTTTTTTTTTGCGATCATTGCACTTGCCCGGCGGGCAAATGCAATTAACTTTGTACTCTCCCAACAATAAAAACTACTTGCCCCAGGAGATCGGGCGATGGTTAACATCGAGCCCTGGTCTGGTATAGAGCAGTCAAGGCATCTTTTGTATTACCTCTTGGGGGTACATATACAGCAGTGATGCTAAACACAGTGAGCTCTCTATGTAGATAGAAAGGTCTGCAGTTCACAGTCAAAAACTTGATGTCTGGAGAGCAAAAGCCGGTGACCAATTCGGCACTTTTACACCAGTATCCAAAGAAGGCCTTTAATTCAACAACTCACTATGCCAGTTCTCTTCTGGACTTGTGTCTTACCATCACATACTTCCAATTCAACCAAGATTTCTCCAGGCAGAAGCATGGATGGACAAGTGTCTGAGGCTCTCCTGTGTCTCTCATAATGATGACTTATACATGGAAGAAGTGGAAAGCAGAAATCAACACTCTTACAATGGAACCAAACCTATTCACTGGTTCAGATACGTGGATGATACATGGGTCTAGATAAAGACCAAGGATATTAACACATTCACAGACCATATCAACGAAGTGGACAGAAACATGAAGTTCATCCGGGAAGATGTGAAAGATGACAGCCTTGCCTTTACGGTTCACATTGTTGTGCAAAATAATATCCTGCAGATAATGAATAAATGATTAACTAGAACTGGAGTTGTAGTTAATTATTTAACTTATTCAAAATCGGGGTTGAAATCAATTTAGTGTTCTTGGTTGAATAATCGTAGCTCTTTACTTATTTACCAGGGTTTATACCTTTCACCTCTGGATGGTTCCTGGACCGGCTGTTAAAATCCAGGTATCCACACCAATTTAGTGACCCAGGCTAGGTTATCAGCAGAGCTATTAATTATCAATCAAATAACTATTTATCTCTGTTTATTCACACCATTACCAAAAGAGGGTGGATCTGGCCTGATTGATAAAACATCTGTTTATATGGATCACAAACGACTACAAGTTAAACAATGACGTCTTTATTCTAATAATTCAGAATTACAAAACACTACACGCTATTAGAAAATAAACAAGAGGTAGACTAGTGACTAGTTTAAAAGAAAAAAAGAATAAAACCCTAAGAGTCCGTTTAACTGGCTTCTGACATTGTTCAAGATAGGCCAGATGTTAATACATTCAATAATGTCTGTTTGGAATAGCAGCAGGTATGATGATCACAACAGCGCAACTAAAACAACATAAAATACATTCAGCTTAAAATGAGAAATGGTTAAAATGCATTAACAACAGCAGCAGAAGTCGTTTTAGCAAAGCGGCATCAACAGAGGTGTGTATGTGTGGAGGAGAAATGTAAATGTGAGTGTGTATTGATTTATGAAAGACCTCCCTCTTCATGTGATGAAAAGGAGGAGAGGTGGGGGTGGCAGCTTGTAACAATGGGCCCTCAACCACGTGACCACACATGGTTGAATGTGAGCAAACTCTCTATAAATTACCTTAAAGGAATAGTACACCCAAAACATGATTAGCCTTCATTTTCTACTCACCCCCATGCTGAACAACACTCTGGAGTACTTTTTTGATATCTCAAATGCATCTGGAGATCTGGGAGGCTTCTTGCTGTCTGCTGACATTCAAATAATGGAGGTCTATTGTGCCCGAGGCAGAAAGGTCCATAAAAGTCCACAAAAACGTGTCAATATTCCTCCATACTGCTCGTCCAATGTATTCCGTGTCCTGAGTGGGTAGCATCCAGAATTTACTCGAAACGAAGTAATTTAGAATGTTTTTAGAGCATAAACAGTAGTGTATAGGATTTCCTGAAAGCGCGCACATGCACGTTCACGACGCTACGGAAGCCGGCAGACCAAACCAGCGCATTCAGCTCGGCAAAGAACTCATGCTCTTCCTCAACACTGAAGTCCTCAGACATTTTTCTTTCGTTGTTTCTTTCTTTGCACAGGTAAACAGCACATTTCTTCTTCTACGCTTGCATTATTGGCAGAGCAGACGCTGAATGCGCACTTTCATCTGGTTTGGTCTGCCGGCTTCCGTAGCGTCGTGAACGCGCATGTGCGCGCTTTCAGGAAATCCTATACACTACTGTTTATGCTCTAAAAACATTCTAAATTACTTAGTTTCGAGTAAATTCTGGACGCTACCCACTCAGGACACTTGGAATACATTGGACGAGCAGTATGGAGGAATATTGACACGTTTTTTGTGGACTTTTATGGACCTTTCTGCCTCGGGCGCCATAGACCTCCATTATTTGAATGTCAGCAGACAGCAAGAAGCCTCCCAGATCTCCAGATGCATTTGAGATATCAAAAAAGTACTCCAGAGTGTTGTTCAGCATGGGGGTGAGTAGAAAATGAAGGCTAATCATGTTTTGGCTGTACTATTCCTTTAAAACAGAAAAAGAAGGAAAGCAGGATAGAAGAAAAGGAATACAGAAATATCACTTGCAGATTTTCAGGCGAAGGATGATTATCCATATGAGTCACTAACCCGGTTTAAAAGTTCAGTACATCTCTATAGAACAAGGTGGGTTCCAGCTGGTGAGCTGCCATGAAGATGCGGCGGAGGCCGCCCAGAGTGTCCTAGATGCTGCAGCTTCAGAGAACATGTAGGTGTCCGAGCCAGGTCGCAGAAACAGATCAGATCAGGAAGGCTTAAAGGTCCAGGATTCCGGAGCCCGGACAAAGTGGCATGTGTATGACGTCATCCGCACCTGGGGACTGGAGTCGTAACAGGCAGCCCGGGCCACAGGCAGCTACGCTCCACCCCTCCTATTCATTCTAGCTAATCTGAATCGTTCAATTCTATTTCGAGAGCGAGATCATCTGTGGTAGTAGCACTAGACATCTTCCAGGCATGTGAGTAAAACTAGCAGCAGTTCAGCGGACATTATGAAGGAATGGTAGCCGGTGCGCGGATGACGTCATACACGCTCCGCTTTGTTTTTAAAACATATAAATATAAAAAATATAACCGTGGATGTCTGGGGGACAGTGATTCGCCTACGTGTTATGAATGCTGGCGTACCATAAAGAGTAAATTATGAACAGTTCAGTTTGTGCCTTCAAGTCGTTTGCCCATAGGAAGACGTTACTTGGATATAACCTAACGGAATATCTTCAGAACGGCTCCAAATGACACAAAACTAATATGGGTGAGTAGAAAATGATGTAATGACGTAAAATCAAGGGCCCAATGTAAAAAAAACTGGTGTTCCCCTTTAATCCCCGAGAGTTCATTTTGTTGCTTTATACTTGTTACAATGGTAATCACAATAAAGTTGAATTCCATTCTTCTATTCTATTTTAAAAATTTGTATGAAACATCTACAAGCTGGGGCGTAGTGTAAAGGAAAATCAAAATAAAATGCTGTTGCAATTTTGATAAAAAACTAATTGCAATTTTGGCAAAATCATTCTGCCTTAGTATATTAACCAAAAGGTGACCAAAAACAGTTGTTTATAACAATATACTGTAACTAAAGAGGACCAATATAGAATTCATGTCATGATCTGCTCTGATAGCTGGCCTTAATTGCTCTTTTTATCACGTGCCTAGTTCTCATCCAGCTGTAGGTTCTGCTTTATATTCGGTCCAGCTCAGCTATCCAGGCCAGATCATTGTTTGATGTTTGTTTGTTTATGTCTCTAGTTTGTCTATTTTGTTTATTTTATGGTTAAGGTCCTGGTTCCTCGCAGCCAGTTAAGTGAGACCATTTAAGTGTTTTTCCTGTCTTTTGATAGCTTCCTAAACATTCTCTGCAGAGTCTTCAGGGTTTTGGCTCGAAATGCGGTGAAGGTCAGTTTTATTCCATTAATCCAGGCTCAGAGGAGGAAAGCAGTTTAAGGTCCTGCTGGAATCTGGGTACAAGGATTCCAACTGGTACAACACTCAGAATTAGTGTTAAATTAGAACTGAATATAATGTATATTTTACTCCAGACGTTGTTGTAATAACTGTAAAAGGGTCTATGTACTTTGACACTGCATATTTAACACTGTGGAATTTACTGTGTAGGATTAATTATGCATTAATGAAATAAATTATGAATTTATTTACAGTTTTAACAAATTAATGATGCAGTTGAATAATTTATTCATTTATTGGATTGTGGCAGGTGCTGTCATTAGGGATGCACAATATAATCGGCCCCCTATCGGTATCGGCCTGTATCGGCCTTAAAACTGAATATCGGACATCGGCCACCCCACCGATATTTAACCCGATATTTGATCAGCTTCTGAGTTTCTAAAGTCTAAAACAAAAATAAAAAATACTACTACTTCTTCCTCAAAAACTTCTTTTTTACAGACTTAACTTCTAAAGACAAGGGAAAAAATATTGATATATTAAAATATCACAATATCTTCATATACTGATATATTGCCATTTAAAAACACCATATCAATCTCTTTTACTAATGAAATATTGCTATATGTCATCATTATGCAACGAAATCCCCCGAAAATCCACAAAATTTTGCCATATTTTTATATGTTGATATATTGACGCGGTAGCGATCTATTTTACTAACAAAATCTCACAAGAATTTGCAAAATATCACGAGAGTTTGTAACAGAACGATGAAATTTCATGAGATTTTGAAAGTAAAATAGATCGATACCGCGTTTTTAAAAATCAATTTGATATCAGCATATGAAAATATATTTGAGTATATTATTTTTCAAAGTGTCAGAAATGGATAACAAAACTGCTATTTTCAATGACTACTTATTTTTGTCCAGCTTTAACATTGGTATCGGTTATCGGCTACATGAGTTTTAAAATATCGGCATATCGGATATCGGCCAAAATCCCAATATCGTGCATCCCTAGCTGTCATGGTGGGGTGGAGGTTTGACAGGACCCAAATGCAGACACTGAAGCAGAAGTGGTTTCTTCAAGGTTTAATGACAAAAAGGTTAACAGAAGCAAAAATCCCAAAACATAAATCAACAAAAATCCAAAACTACTGCAAACCAGGAATACTCACAACAAGGAGGCAAAGACATGGTGACAAACCAGCAAAAAATGACTGAACAAGAGGAGAATATATGGGAGAGAGAAACAAAGACCAGGCTAATTAGCAGATTGGGAGTGAACAGGTGTGCAAACAAGGGATCTAGGGAAAAGGAGACTGACATAAGAGGGCAAACAAGAAATATCTAGGAACTCAAATACAATCAAAAATAACTAGAACACAAAAATGGAAATAAGACAAATTAAAACGCCGAGATAAAACTTGAACAGAACCAAAACCATGACAGTTGCCATCCTCCAAACTTTTCCATCTGAGGTTTTACATTAATAAATATGACTGTTTCCTATATTGGTCATAACAACCAGCTGCATCCGATTTGGGACATGTTGTGATCTCTTTGAAAATCAAAACAAGAAATCTATGATTGAGGAAAGCAAGGAGACAGCAATCCAAAGTGCTCTTGATAAGTGGTTTGAAGGTCACACTGTTCCAATGATTTTTTGTTGTGTCGGTGATGACTCAGTATTCTCAGAATTTGGAGATCAAAACTTGGCTGATAGTTTGGAGAAGAAACAGGCTGGCGAAGAGAGGAGGAGCTTTCACTGAGGGATGAAATACATTGTTAGTGGGTTTTTTTTAGTCAGATCAAGGTGTGATATTAACATACAATAAAAATAAATGTCAAAGACTGTCATGTAATAATACTGTTTTTGGTTTTGTTTGTTTTTTCCAGATAATTTTGAACTTTTGAAGCATGTTTGCAGCATTAAACCCCATTGAATAGACATATTTTATAACTGATCACTTCCAGTAGTCTGAACACTGAACTGCTCTGGAGAAACCATATTCCCTTTTTTTTTCTACCCGTGTTTGAAACGGCAGCCGATGTTCCATCAGTCTGTCAGAGCTCTTATTTTGTTTAGGCTCTAATATGATTATTTGGAATGCAGTCGCTGTGATGTGCTTTGATCAGCGAGACAATCCCCTAAACAGGATGGCTGTAGGTGCTGGACATAAAAGGAAGAAGCCACATTAAAAAGCACAAAGCGGTTGTCTGTCTGTTTTATTGTGCCATTAACAGGCCTCACCCCTCCTAATACAAAAAGAAAGGGCGAGGCAGTAATATTCCCACTATTGTACACTCTTCACTGCTAATGGCAAAAAAAACCCTGCCCATTTGACCTTATTTAACTCTTCTGAAACAAGTTCTGTGAGCTATTTGCTTATGTCGGTACGAAAATTAAGAGCACAAGAGAAGCAGCATGTTGCTTTACCTCTGGAAACTTAACTTCATTATACCTTCACCTGTTTTTTCCCCCATCTACATTTTCGTAGGCCTAATGTATCTGTGACAGAAAGTACAAATGATCTAAAACCTACAGCCTGCTTCCTTCATGTTGCAAACAAGTCTTTAAAATATCTTTTAAGGATTAGTAATTACAGATAACTAGTTTGATCTATTTCAAGATCAGGGACTGGTATTTTAGGGTTTACTGTATTTTATTAGCAATGTAAATTGTAGGAATAATCTTTTTTTTAATAAAAATCTGTACGCTGCACTTGTAAAACTTGAAATGAAAAATGTTCAACAAAGAGCCATCAAATTGATTTAAAAAGGTAAATCTATTTTTTATGAGGGGCCTGGCAAGACGGCAGCGGAAAAACAGCAACTGGAAGAACAGCTGAGGCCAAGTTTGAGGCCTGCCATTAGGATGAAAAAAAATAACAAACAAAAACATGTTAGTTCTGGATTTTTTTTATGTAACAACATGACTAAAAGCTGTGTGAGATCAACACAGGAGTTTCTGAGGAGTTTCTTTCCTAGTGTTGACCCCATGAAAGCTGAAGGAACAGCAGCAAGGGGCTACAATTAGATTAACCCAAGTCCGGCCTTTTGCTTCCTTCTTGCAGTTTTGCGTCATGAAAATGGAACATAACAAATGCAGTTTGTTTCCGCATGCAAAAAAAAAAAGGAGTCCAATTACATTTCTTAGCTACTCATCTGGAAGGACTTGTCAAAGCCTCACAGGTCATTATGGGCCTAAATGAACTTTCACAGAGGCAGAATTAAACAACAAGACATGGCATATAGTTTCAATGTTCCCCCAAAAACTAGAGCCAACCTCTGGGCTTTTAAATCAGGACTGAAAAGAGTGTTTACTGCAGCTGTGCAATGCAACAAATCGGTTCATTATCAGTTATTAAAACAACCTGTTAGAATTTAGCTTCTTTTTAAATGTAAAAAAAAAAATCCTTTCTATGCACCTGTTTAGTTAACATGTTATATTGCAATTTGTAATAAGGTGTGTTGTGGCTGACCTGAGTGAGATTAACTTTAAATCCTCTCTTATACTGCCACCATCTGGAAGATGTTATACTTGCACTAAGTCCCTTTATTCTAATACTTTAAAAGTTCCCTTTTACTTTTTTATTGGTATTTTAAAAACACATTATAAACAAGAACATGCATGTCCATCATAACCCGTGTTGTTCCTTATTTGTCCCCTTGACCAACTGTAAAATGAAAAAGATTGAGAAACAATTTGTGACAACAAAGATGAGACAAAAAGAAAAACATTTTGTCTTACCCACAATCCTTAGAGAGTGTGTTGTGGACTCTAGCCAGCTGACCAGGATACAGCCCTTGTACATCTCTTCCCAAACGTGATGTTCTTTAGAGAATGAAAATAAATATCTTAAGCCCAGAGCGTATTAGGAGCAAATTCAGCCTGAAATTACATATGTGAATTAAAGGAAGTAAAGCTCCAAAACTATAAATTAGAAATACAATGCTTGTATGCTTGTGTGACAGAAAGATATTGAGGAACATTTTTCAGATGGAACCAATATTGTAAATGTCACCATGTCTGATTTATAGGTGATTAAACAAAGAAAAAATTAAAAATATCTAGCCTCACCCATTTTTTTCCAAAATAAACACTGAAAAACACCATGAAAACCCATTTACAACTTTGGATGAGGCCTCAGACTTTAAAGATCAACTTCCTGACTATAAGTCAAGCAAATTTGGACTGAATTAGTTTAAGCAAGTGGCTAAAATTATGCCTAACTCATAAAAGAGCATCTGGCCAGACAAATGTGCTGATTTACATTATTGGAGACCTTTTATATAAGACAAAGTCTTTGCTCCTAAGATTTAGCCGTTGTTTCATTGAAATTTACCATTGAACACTCAATAATATCCCCAAACTGAACAGAAAATAAGAATAACAGAGCAAGCTTATGTAACACATGCTGGTTAAATCACCTAAAATGGTGACAATTACCTCCAACCCCTCCTTGGAAAGGTCTGAGCCTCTAGTTTCCAATGATGCCGGCCATTAGGGGGCGTGGCTAAAAATAATTACCCGCTGTTGTATTACTCCTGCAGATTCAGGTGGAATTTAAAATCTCATTTTATTTGTTTACACAGCTATAAAACAAAAAGTATTTGTGAAAAATTAATTTTGAAGCATGTTTTAGAAATTTTAAAGACCCCATTTTGAAAGGCATGTGGATGAAACAGCATGTGACTGAGTTTTGGCCATTTCTAGAACTGGGTCAACATGGGCAGGTGTCAGATGGGCCCGGTATTAGTTTAACGTGATTCAAATGAAACACAATTTTTCAAAATCTCTGTTTTAGTTCATGTCATCTTTACAAAGACTAAATTTAATACTTTTGGATAAGAATATTGTCCATATGTGTAGAGGAGCAGGATTGTTCTGATTTCTACAAACTCGGAAAATACCTTTCTGTTGTTTTGCACCAGGCAGCACTCTGGGAATTATCTGATTGGCCCTTAATCTGTGTCTTATTTCTTGAATGAAATAAATTCTAAATATAAGCATTCCTGTTAAAGTTTTCCAGAAAAAGGAAATAAAAATTTGACACTGGCTGTCAAACTTTGAAACCTCGTGTTACCTTCAAAGTAGGACACAGTAAGTGATTGGAGAGCTTTATGGTATAGGTTTTTATGGCCAAACAGCTGCATTCAAGCCTCCCCTCATCAACTGTACCTTAAAGTGTTGAATGCAGAACTTCAAAGCATGCAAACAGCTGCAATCCAGAGAAACTTCAGCATACCAAGGCCTTCTGAACCATTTTTTGCTTAACCTTGTCAGGACAGGTCTGCCTTGGTCCCTTCCTGTTTCACCAGTGCAGATGGCAAGGTCTACAGAGTGTATTAGTGAGTGTGGGAGAATGTGACGACCTGTGTCAGAAACCATTTTGATCAGTTACACTGGAGACTGTGAACCAGGCCCTGTTGGACTTTACAGAGGCATTGGAAGAATTGTAAATATTCCTCAAAGTCCCCATCCAGTTTAAAACGTATGGAAAGCCTCACCTGGAGAGATTGAGCTGTTTCATTTGCAGACGTGGTCAACATCATTTTAACCGCAAGATTCAAGAATTGGATGTCCCCAAAGTTCTTATGAGTAAAGGTAGATGAGCAAATTCATTTGGCAAGATCTTTAGTTATTTTTAAAATGCTAGCCTTTCTTAAAACATCCTAAAGGTTTATTAAATTTTTATATTTATATATATATATATATATATATTGTATATATATATATATATATATATATATATATATTTTTTTTTTTTTTTTTTTTTTTTTTTTTTCTTATTAGTGATCAGTTTTGCTTTACTCCTTGTTTTCTAATGTCAGTGGATTTATTTTTATTGTGATGTGTTGTATGGTTTATTCTTAGTTACTGTTTCAGTCTTGGCTCTGTTATGTTTTTCTTTTGAGTGTTCAGTTTTGCTTTACTCCATGTTTTATAGTCTTAGTGGTTTGATTCTTATTTTGTTCTTTCTGGTTATTTTCAGTTCTCAGGTTTTTATTTGTTGCCCTCTGCTGCCCTCTTGAGTTCTCCTTTATTATCTTGCTCCTTTCTTGTTTCTGCTCTGCTCACACCTGCTCCTAATCTGTTTATTAACCCTCTCTTTGCTTCAGTCTCCTACATACTCTCTCTGTTCTGCTCTTCTTTGCTGGGTCCTCGTCTAACCTCATCAGTACTACCTACTCGTCTCTCTGAGCCTTCCTTCTGGTTGCAGTTCTTCCCCTGATGACTCCATGGTTTTTGGTAAAGGTTTGACTTGTGTTTTCTTTTTTCTTGTTAGAAATTATGTCAATGGAAATTTCCCTCAAGGATAGAGACATTTGATGATATGTGGGTGTCTGCTGCCCTTGTGTGGAGAGTATTGGTTGTTGCATGGGCATAGAGGCACTGTGTACATGTGTGCAGGTGAGGAGTAGCTTTCAAAGTGGCACATTCACCTGAGTAGAGGACAGGTTGTCGGGTAGTCGTTATTTTTTGTTGACCCCTATTACTTTATTTTGTTTAGTTTTCTGTTATGATCTTGGCGCCGATGACTGACTGGATTAATCTCTTTTTTCACCTGCTTAGCTCCGCTCGTTTTCTCATTACTGTTCATCTGATCCACGTGCTCCTGTTTCTATTTAATCAGCCCCCTAACCAGTCATCAGTGCCAGATTATTCTTGAGCTAGTGGGGAGGGTTTTCTAGCATTGCATTAGTGTTTCTGATTACCTGATCCTGACATGTTATACCTCTCAACCACTGAGCTTGCCTCTTCCCATCTGATCTCTTTGCCTGACCTGTCTTGGGACTCCTACTGGATTCTTCCTGTTAACTGAACTTGGAGCTTCTTTCTGTCACTGACCTGGATTTCTAAATCCTGAGAATATCTTTGACACCAGCTTTGGCTTTGTCCCCTGATAATCCTGCCTTTCTATGTCCCCTTGGACCTGATCTTCTGCTTATTCTCCCTCCTCTGGGACTACGCCTCTTGTTGACGGCCAACCGGCAGGAATCAATCTTGTTCTCTGGGCATGGAGTGAACTATACAACCAGGTTAGTGACTCACATGTTCATAATGATCCTCTGTCAGATTAACATGGTCACTAACCTATGTTTTCCTCCTGCAGAGGTTCCTGCCTTAGACGTCCTTGCTGTTACTCCAGATCCGCCTTTTTTAAATAAGCACTTTTGAGATATGGGTCCCCTGTTCTGAGCCCTGAAAATTTTCTACAATCTTATATCGAGATTTTCAGTATTCCTGCCTCATATCCAGACTGTATACCACTACGGTAATAGCTGCATGTTTTTTAATAAATTGCACATCCTGGATCCAGCAGTCTCTGCAAAGGCCTAAAGCATGTTATGCAGAGCTACCGAAACCAACCATACCTTTGTGTCTAAGGAACATCGAATAAGGGGCCACAGGGATTTTTACAAATGAGGAGAACAGGGAGAAATAATTTGAAGCGGCACACTCACCTTTTTGTTAAAACTGTTGTTGTGGTGATGTCTTTGCAGTCCTGAGGCTCTCTGAATTCATGCAGCCTGAGAGCGATACCAGATCCAGCCATCTCTGAACAGATGATTCACTAAGACTAAGAAGACTGCTTCGCCCCGTTTAGATCTTGCAAAGGAAGAACACCAGACATAATAAGGACACAATAGGATTCTGCATAGTTTTTAGCATCATTATCCATTATCAGGGCGTGAGGTCCCTCACAGAAGAACAACTTTTGGTCAGAACACTCTCTCTGTGAGAGCCACTAACATCTGGAACAGTCTTCCTCTGCACATACGGGAGAGCCCTACACTGATCAGCTTTAGAGCTCAACTCAAACTACAGATGAAAACAGACCAGTCATGTAACCACTAAACTCTTAACATTTCCTTGTGATGCTTGTGTTGTATGTTATATGTTCTTTCTTATGTATTTTCCTGCCTGGGGACTACGGATGGAAACTAGCTTTGCAGCTATAATCCGGCATATTTACATTTGTTTTTATACTGATGTTCATAAATGTGCTTTGTCCCTATTCAAATAAATAAATAAATTATGTGTCCTCGTTTATGTTATCTATTTAGGACCTTATCTGGTATATAAACTACTCCTTCGCAGCCCAGTAGGGGTTATATAGACCATATAAATTCACATTTATGATCAATTAATTATTTTAACCTCTCAAACCCATGTTTTAAAGGGTTTAGAAATGATAACTCAGAATGCATGAAAATTCTAAGAGTATAATGTTTGCCAATATAGACATATTAGACATCGTTGTAAAGCTTGGATTCTCCACAATTCAAC
The DNA here is from genome assembly GCF_016077235.1 of Cyprinodon tularosa. NCBI lineage: Eukaryota > Metazoa > Chordata > Actinopteri > Cyprinodontiformes > Cyprinodontidae > Cyprinodon > Cyprinodon tularosa. The sequence continues at coordinate 300,658 of NW_024038189.1, forward strand.
CACCTAGTTCATTTTATGGACATAGCGTGCACCAAAGTACAATTATAGCAGCATGTCGAAATATAGCATGACAAAGAAGCCACAACTAGCAAGCGTGTCTTTATTACTGCTGTTCAAAACAGACTTATCGTTTTCGAGAACAAAAAAAGGCAACTTTGAGTCACGTTTGAACTGATGCAGCTTGGGTGTTTTACTCACCCAATTTTCATGTATATATTCAGAAACTAGAAGATGTAAGCTTTCCAATAACGTACCACAAATGTAATTTGGGCTTACAGTTCCTTAGTTATTTGCTTTTCCATTTGGGTATGCAAAATAGGCGAATTTCCCAGAAATGAGGTGGATATTAAGAGACTATCTTATTCCCTTTGCATTTTGTTACAAATTATATTCTGATTTTAAATGTAAAAAACATTTGTTTTTCCATAATGTTTTACACATCATGGAAAAAATAAACTAATATGTCAGTTTGTCTGCTAAATATCTCAAAAAATGTGTTTAGATATAGTTGTGGTTTTTGTCTTGTGGTATATGCCGTGGGGAAAAAAGTATTTAGTCAGCCGCTGACTACTTAGAAAGATGTTATTGATGGCATATGTTCAATTGTACTTTTTCTGTTTTGGAATTGTATTTTGAATTTCTAAAATAAAAATAAAAATAAAAAATAAAAAATAAATGGAAAAAAAAAGACATCGACTGCTGCCAGGTTATTTTCAGGGTTATTTTCACTTGAACAAACATAATCACTTGAAATGTTTATTTTATTTGAATGTTCAAAACTAGCAGAATATTGACATAGTTTTGTGTACATTTGTAATTGAAACGCAGCTCTTCTGTCCTCCATCCATAATGGCACCTTTTTGAACTGGTTATCCTTATAAAAGACACCTATCCACAGAAACAAAAGGTCAGAAATTATTGGTTAACTCACATAGTCAAACAAGTAATGTAATAGTAGTAAATAAATTATAAATCTTGCTAATTCGTTTTAAATATTAATGATATTTAGAAACTGGCATTTTCTTAGCTGCTCCAGGATTTTCACCTAACATTAGGCCAATCTGTAACCTTCCCCTGTCTCTTCCTGATGCTTTCTTCTCTTTTTCTCCATCATTGCTGCTAAATGACATTAATTTTGTTTAAAGGATATTTTAAAATAAAGCAATCAAACCACAAATACATTTTTTTTTCCCAGCAGTGTCCTGTCTGGTGATGTGGTCAAAAGAAAAATTGTCTTGATGCCAAAAAGAGCCCAACAGATTTTGCTTTTATAAGTGGAGCAGTACGGCTATCTCCATAGTGTTCCGCTTGGTTTATGCACATAAATTGCTTTATTATAATTATGCAGGGAGTATTACGGGTTATATGGACACTGCAATGTAAGAAGAACAGGAAAGGAAAAACAAAAAAAGGAGAAAAGATGAAAGAAAGAGGAGATAAAATGAGAGACCGATAAAACGTCTTCAATCTGCTTCATCACCTGCAAAGAGATGTAAAAAGAACAGCACAACCAACGGATATAAAAGATACAATAGTAATTAAAACCTTGATACTATCGCTGAAGTATAAGTAGAATTATTTAATCTGACATGTATACTGTGGCAGCTGAAGGTAAGAATATGAATTTCTAAGAAACTGGAATCAAGCATTTTATTTTCAAATATTATCCTTGTTAGATGTCGGTTACTAACTTAATGTTGCATATATAATATCATTTTTATTTTTTTATGGGTTAAATAAATTATTTACGTGGAAACAACCTCAAACAACTCATCCTGTCATGATCTGTTAAAATACTTATTAATAGGGGAGGCAGGGGAAAACACTATTTGCATTTTTCTCTGTTAATCGGAGATGGTTTAAATCAAGACAAAACACATTTTTGTTAAATACATGTGTTTAAATAGTCAAACCAATTTAAAGCTGATTAAATATAGTTTTAGAATTTTCAATTTACTTTTAATGCAGAGTCAGATGTAACAACGGAGCCGGAACCTTTAAACCTATAGGTTTGAGCTTAAAATAAAATAACAAAGTTAAAGCAGGAATAGTTTTATACCCTGAAAGCAGTATTAATAAATCCAGGAGCGGCTCTAGAATCTGCTGCCATTTCTCTAGAAAGGAGGACATCAGTCTAACATGTTAACCTAACATAGACTAACTTTCAGTCATTTTTACTCATCTCAATGTCTTTATCTTTCTTCTTCCATTTATTGGTTTACTGCCTCAGACAGCTGTTGTTTTTCTTTCTCTCTTTTTATTTTCCCAACCATCATCAAATGACACCTCCTTTCCAATGAGTGAGAACAGAGAAAAATGTCCTGGGTTTTAAAATAAACCTTTATGCTGGCAGCCATACCTGATATAAAGGTTTTAAATCATTAAATAATTTTAAAAACTTTCAGAAAAAATACAAGACTGTGACTCTTTTTTACAAATCTGAAGCTTTAGCTCTTTGTTTTAGAAGTCAAGGTCCTAAGAGGTAATTGTTTCTGGGTTCTGATTGGCATGCATGCTCTGTGTATGGGTTGGAAACCACTGTCTACCTGGAGATGATGCTACTTATTCAATGCAAGACCAATGAAGATAAATACTGTTAGAGAAAAACTTACCTACAAACACACGACTCTTCTCTTCTCTTCTCTTCTCTTCTCTTCTCTTCTCTTCTCTTCTCTTCTCTTCTCTTCTCTTCTCTTCTCTTCTCTTCTCTTCTCTTCTCTTCTCTTCTCTTCTCTTCTCTTCTCTTCTCTTCTCTTCTCTTCTCTTGGTGAAACCTTACACTCTCCAGAGTAAACTGACACTTGTAACAGCATCTCATCCCTTGCAAACAGGTAAAGTCAATGCGGTTCCCTGAATGCATGCATCTACAATGTTTAGGAAATAGTCAGCTACATGGATACAGTCTAGCAATACAGACACTGGTTGGCTTTTTTAAATAAAAATGAATTACTGTAATCTGACATTCAGAGTCAGTTTAGTTATATTTAACATGAAACATGGATTTAGTTTTGAAATATTACTTGAGATGGATGTAAAGTGCACTTCTCCACTACGTGTCGTCACGTCTCATCTCATAGCTGATCCTGGCTGACCTGAACCCTAATTGTTTTTTCACAGGCTGTAAGTGATTCATTCAAAGCAGCGACAGCATCACTCCAGCAGCCAGACTGGGACGAGGATCTTCAAACAAAAACACCCATTCATAAGGGAGGCAGGGGAGGAAAGGAGGAAGGCGGGAGGCATTGGGTGGGTACTTTGTGTGTGTGTGTGGGGGGGTTGCTATATTTGTACTGAAACCCATAGAAATTATTTCAAACCAGGAGGTTTAAAGTGCCTTCTGTTCATGATCCAAACTGATCATCAGCAGATCACAATCAATTTATTTATGAGCCGGAAACAAACAACTGAACTGACTTAAAAAAGACACACCAGAGAGAGAGAGAGAGAGAGAGAGAGAGAGACAACAAAAGCTGGGGACCAACAAAAGCCCTAGATGCCATGAGGAGACTGATGATGCCTTCAGGTGCACTCTGTAAAATTATAAACGATGTGAGAAACTAGGATCCGATCAGATAAGATTGGAGGCTTTCTCTAAGTAATTGCAAATATTTTATCAGAACAATCTAAAGTGGTTTTCAAGCCATCGAATGAAACAGATAACAACGCAGGCACAGCAATGATCATTTTAGCAGACTAAAATCTGTAATAAATCTGCAGCATTGTAAATAGAAGAATATCCATTTTCAATTACCTAGAAAGTTAATTAAAAGAGCTTTTAATTAAGGAACTCTATTCACTAAGTGATACACGTTATGTGTATTTTCCTCAGAGACTGACAATTTCAAGATGTTAATTAGGATGATTTTCGGATCACAGAAAACTTTTATTCAGAATGCATATTTTATTTTTACTGCATGACATAATGTGCCAATAACCAAATGCTTGTGCTTTAAAGTGTTTTCCTTGGTTTTTGAAAAATGATTCTGTCAAATCTGGTTGATTGGAAATAACTCAGTGCTTATTATGTAAATAAGCAAGAAGATTTTGCAAATATTCCTTGACGGAACAACTGCTATGTGTAATCCACTAAACTGGTCTTAGTAAAGACCTTGCATCAGCTCAGCTGTTTAAAAAAAAAAAAAAAAAAAAAAAGGATTCATAACAGTGCCAAAATGGTAGCATAAATTCATCTGCAGATTAATACTTCAAGTATTTGTTCATTCCCAAATATCTGACTTCCGATTATTGGGCCTGGTGACTCCAAGCAAAATAATTAGTTTTTTTTTTTTTTTTTTTTTCTTACAATGTTGCACAATTTTATAATTGTTCCAGTGTTTTATACTTTTTGAGACAAACAGTAAATGAATATCACACTTAGCTGTCAGAGCGTAAGACAAAAAAATTGAAATTTTTCTTCACCTTTTTAGGCAAAAATATATACAGAACCTTGAGAACACACAGATAGCAACTGCAACTGCAAATTATATAAGGGTTTCTTGATAGTTTAACACAAAACAGTGCATTTATGAAGAAGAAAAATAAGTTTTCAAATGTATCTTAAATAAAAGATATGCAATATGTCTTATTTCTTCTTTGGTCAATACTTAGCAGAACTCCCTTTTACTGTAAATATTCCCTTTGGAAATCTATTGGTGTATGCCTCAGCTTTGCACACTTAGAGACGTTTCTTATCCAGCCTGTCGGTTCAGCTTGATGACCATACCTTGGTCAGGTTTTCTGATTGTGTTATTCTCGTTCTGTTTCTGGATTAAGTGAAATGTTCAAAGCTTTGGGTATTATTTTTCTAAATCTCCCTCTAAGCCTTTTCAGGACTTTACAGCTGTATTTATGGTCATATATTTTGATGCCTTTAAAGGCATTTAGGTAAACTGGGTTTTATCTTTGGGCTCGTATAATTAAATACATATAAGCCACCTTTTTTCAGTTTTTGTTTTGCTAAAAAATAACCACGGTCAGCACTTTGATTTGTCTTGTAACTGGCATGTAGTATCAAAATAGAAAGCCTTTCCTCCATATTGTGTTTGGATTTTTTTCACTAGTTTGTGTTGTTCCAGCACATAAAGTAAATTGAAACTGAGGCAAAATAGTGTGTTTAGGGATTCTGAATATTAATATACTATTGCTACCATTATGATCGCCTCTTTTTAAAATAATTTTGAGTTGGGTCAATTGCATTAAACTAAATCAACCACTTTGGGGCGCCTTGGGTCACAAATTGTGGAAAGATTTCCGACAGCATTTGGTCAGGTTTCCTGATTATTTTTCTAAATATGCTTTTCAGGAATTCCCTGCTGTGCATATAGTCCTTCACTAATGTTTTCTGTTCTAGAAACACCTGGGTTATTCTTATTATTGAAGAAATAAATAGGGTAAAACAAATAAATAAAAAGGAAGAAAAAAACAGACAAAAATATTATCACATGCACATAAATAAATACCTGAAAAAAGTAATAAATAAATAAAGTTGAAGATTACAATGTACAATAAATAAATAAGGTAATTATAACAAAGGTGAATAAATAAAGAAACTAATTAAAAGAGATATATACATTTATGTCTTACTGTATAATTTAATTTCTACCTACATGTATTTGTATATTGTATTTTGGGGGGAATTAATTGTAGTTTTTTTTTTTATATATATATAGAGCATTTATTTATTTACGTATTTATTTTTAAATATGGCAGAGTTGGTCCTCCATAAACAATGGGTGAATTGCATTAACCTAAATCAACCACTTTGGGGCGCCTTGGGTCACAAATTGTGGAAAACCTCAAATTTCCGACAGCATTTGAAGGCAGCGGGAGTCCTCCCAGTCGGATCCGACTGAACGTGACGTGCGAACCGGAGACGAGGAGTGAGGTTTCCTGGCGGAGCAGCGGAGGGAGCAGGAGCCGAGTCTTTAGCGCAAACCCCCTCCTCTTCAGCACACCGCCGGTAGCCATGGCTCCATCGCTGTCCTCCTGAGCTACCCTCACTCCGTGGCTGCTTCAGTAACCCCAGAAGAGGGAAGGAGGGAGAGGAGGAGGAGGGGGCATCCCTATCGGTCTCCAGCTATCAGGTGAAATAATTGGACCGGCTGAATGTAACATGTTAGAGGGAAATGGTTCAGTGGAACGGGTTGGAGGTGGGAGCAGGGGTCGTGGGTTTTGTCGCGGCGGGGTTTGTCTGGTAGGAGCAGAGGTTATGGTGCTAGCTAGCTCGGGGCTCACAGACCCCCCCCCCCCTCCCTGCTCCGGCGTCGTCATCCGCGAGGCTGGAGAGGATGCCTCACCGGGATGCTGCTGCTGGAAGGAGGGAGGGAGGCTTAGCGGCACCGTCAGTCTGGCCTCGGCCCATCTTCATGATGAACGATACCCCCAGCCTCCACATCCTCTCTTCCACCCCTCACCCCCCAGACTCTCCCTCATAAACACTATTGTTCACTCTAAAACAACAACAAAAAAATACAAAACAGGGATATTTAACCATGATGGCGGATGAATCAGCCGCTTCACTCTAACGGTTAGCCAGTTCTAGCTAGCCTGGCGTACAGCTATCTAGCTGGGCTACATTAGCCCCCCCACCCCCCGTATCCTCCGACTAGCATCCCTGGCTAGTCTGCATCCTCCCTCCGAGGTCGTTTCGGTCTCCCCGCGGTCTCCCTGCCGGTGTCCCACCGCCCATGCGTCGCCTCGGCTCCTTCAGGTCGCCCTGAAAGCCTTCGCCGGATATTTATTCCCGTCTGGCCCGTGGAAATATAAAGGAGCACGCAGAGCGGATTTTTTTGTTTGTTTGTTATGTAACAGATAATGACACCACACGCCCTTGAAACAAAAGCTGTTGTTTCGGTGTTTGTGTGAGGTGCTGGAGCCGGTGGTTGACGGTCAACCAGGGACACATGGGCGGCCTGTGGTACCGGCGGCCTGCGGCTCTGGACAGGCTCCAGAAAGACACAACTGCTTTTCCGGTCTGTCTGTCAGCCATTGTTTTTGTTGTCATTGGACAGGCAGGGGGTGGAGGGGTTCACTTCCCCCCCACCCCCTGCCTGCCCTGGATCTTCTATTGATGCTCTGCAGTGAAGGAGCATGGCCAGCGTCCAATCAAAGCTTTTTCAGGTTGAATGTTCAAAAAAAAAAATGTGCATCAAAGACTCAGCATCTCAGTATTTATAGTTTCTGATGATATTTCTTGAAAATCGTTAGAAGCTTTGTGTATAAATTGCAGATTATACTTCTGCAACCGCACACATTATACAGGTGCTGGTCATAAAATTAGAATATCATGAAAAAGTAGATTGATTTCAGTAATTCCATTTAAAAAGTGAAACTTGTATATTATATTCATACATTACATACAAACTCATATATTTCAGATGTTTATTTTGTTTAATTTTGATGATTACAAATGACAACAAATGAAAATCTCAAATTCATCATTTCAGAAAATTAGAATATTGTGAAAAGGTTCAAAATTGATGGCCCCTGGTGCCACACTCTAATCAGCTAATTAACTCAAACCACCTGCAAAAGCCTTTAAATGGTCTTTCAGTCTAGTTCTATAGGCTACACAATCATGGGGAAGACTGCTGACTTGACAGTTGTCCAAAAGACGACCATCGACACCTTGCACAAGGAGGGCAAGACACAAAAGGTCATCGCTAAAGAGGCTGGCTGTTCACAGAGCTCAGTGTCCAAGCACATTAATAGAGAGGCGAAGGGAAGGAAAAGATGTGGTCGAAAAAAGTGTACAAGCAAGAGAGATAACCGCACCCTGGAGAGGATTGTGAAACAAAACCCATTCAAAAATGTGGCGGAGATTCACAAAGAGTGGACTGCAGCTGGAGTGAGTGCTTCAAGAACCACCACACACAGACGTATGAAAGACATGGGTTTCTGCTGTCGCATTCCTTGTGTCAAGCCACTCTTGAACCACAGACAGCGTCAGAAGCGTCTTGCCTGGGCTAAAGAGAAACAGGACTGGACTGCTGGTGAGTGGTCCAAAGTCATGTTCTCTGATGAAAGTAAATTTTGCATTTCCTTTGGAAATCAAGGTCCCAGAGTCTGGAGGAAAAGAAGAGAGGCACTTCATCCACGTTGCTTGAAGTCCAGTGTAAAGTTTCCACAGTCAGTGATGGTTTGGGGTGCCATGTCATCTGCTGGTGTTGGTCCATTGTGTTTTCTGAGGTCCAGGGTCAACGCAGCCACATACCAGGAAGTTTTAGAGCACTTCATGCTTCCTGCAGCTGACCAACTTTTTGGAGATGCAGATTTCATTTTCCAACAGGACTTGGCACCTGCACACAGTGCCAAAGCTACCAGTACCTGGTTGAAGGACCATGGTATCCCTGTTCTTAATTGGCCAGCAAACTCTCCTGACCTTAACCCCATAGAAAATCTATGGGGTATTGTGAAGAAGAAGATGCAATACACCAGACCCAACAATTCAGAAGAGCTAAAAGCCACTATTAGAGCAACCTGGGCTATCATAACACCTGAGCAGTGCCACAGACTGATCGACTCCATGCCACGCCGCATTGCTGCAGTAATACAGGCCAAAGGAGGCCCAACTAAATACTGAGTGCTGTACATGCTCATACTTTTCATGTTCATACTTTTCAGTTGGCCAACATTTCTATAAATCCTTTGTTTTTATTGGTCTTCAGTAATATTCTAATTTTCTGATATGATGAATTTGAGATTTTCATTTGTTGTCATTTGTAATCTTCAAAATTAAACAAAATAAACATCTGAAATATATGAGTTTGTATGTAATGTATGAATATAATATACAAGTTTCACTTTTTAAATGGAATTACTGAAATCAATCTACTTTTTCATGATATTCTAATTTTATGACCAGCACCTGTATGTCGCTTATCTGGTCAAGAAACAGTTTTGCTGGTATGTTTCTGCAACTTCGGTCTGGAATCTCTAAGGTCGCACAGCAGTTTCCCGCCAATGCACAAGGGGGAGCCTATTCGAGAACTCGTAAGAACTTCGGCGGATGGGCACGAGATCTTGGCGGCGCTGGCGGAAGTGTTTATCATCAAAAACAACAATGGCGCGTCTGCAAGGTGTCACGGTCACAGGTTCTGTTAATGGAGCAATCCTTGATTAACCTTTAGTCGTAGTTATCCATTGTAGTTGTTCCTCGGATTTAAAAATGGCGCGAGAAGGATGACCACACAGACAGCTGGAAAGTATACCAAGGACCAATCACAGCTGCTTTTTGTCTGCGCACTTCCGCTCGAGGTCTGCGTGGGTTTGCGACCGTCTGACCTCTGCATGGGGGGCGTGGTCACGCACAGAGACAGATTTGACGGTGGCAGAGGCTATGCGTCAGAAGCATAAACTGGACTTATGGCGTGTTAAAAGCACGCTGCCGTTTGTGAAAAAGGAAAGAAAACACATTTGAAAACATAATGAGTTATGACTTTTGGATATTGTCTTTCTGGTTAACAATTTACAATAAAAGTTGTGGCTGTAAAAGCTGTCAAACTTGTGCAAAAGTCTCTACATATCCAGTAGTAGCCATTTAAAATGTCCCCCACTTTCCTTGATTGGCCCCTTGACTGGTCCCCTACAATTCCTCTTTAAAGTCTTAGGCAACTCATATGTAAATGTCAAATCATTCTGGCTTAAACATGTATGTAAATGTACTCTTTATCAGATGATATTATCCCTGAAATTTAGAAAATTTTTAATTTGAAAAAAAAATTGTTTTAAAATATGTGTTGTTGTTTTTTCTCGTTATCTTATGCAAGCCAGTTAGTTATACATCAGCCTGAACACATAAATTCAGCCAATCATATATCAACGTTCATCTGTCATAGCATCTTGATTCATATATCGCAGCTAATATACGCAACGGTTGAAATCAGAATCCTTTACTTTCCCATTGAGTTCCGTCCCAGTGTTCACGGGGATGGACATCTGTGTCCTCGGCAGGTGTAGAGCTAACAGAACTGGCAGCGTTGCGAGGCAAGGGCTCAAACATGTACGGCTGGAAGCCTTCTACACCAAACCAAGCTCCTGGCGTCCTCTTCCACAACGTCTTTGTCCCCGCTTTCCTCCTCTAAATAAAAAATGGATGACGGAGGAGACTCATCCACGACCTCCGACACTAAACTCTCCTCCTCTTGCATGTTTCCGCTGTCCATAGCGTTCCTTGACAGCGTCGTTTCTAAGTCACCAATTTAGTGCTACTTGGTCCCAATGGAATTTCCCATTAGGAACCTACTAACATTAAGTTGCTAACTGGTTAGCAAGATGCCTTGTTGCTTGTGAACGTTCCACCACAACAATCCCATCCTCTTGATAAAAGACCAATCACATTCACTTTATTCACTCGTGCAAAGTCGTGCACCACTCGGGAGAATTCGGAAATGAAACGGTTGGAACAGCTGCTTCCCTACGACTTTAAAGTCGTTGGAAGCTTTGTGTATAAGACATGTTAAAAACAGACTGCCGGATGTGAAAAAGGAAAGTAAACACATTTGAAAAAAATCATGAGTTATCAGTTCTGGATATTGTCTTTTGGGTTAACAGTTTACAATAAAAGTTATGGCTGTACAGGCTGTCAAACCCAGAAAAGGGAAAAAAAATGTGCAAAAGTCTCTACATATCCAGTAGACGTAATTCTAAATCTCCCAACTTTCCTTGATGGGCCCTACAATTCCTTTTTAAACATCAATATTTGTCCAAAAAATATTCTTTCTGTCATGATTTGTGGACATTAAGATCTAAAAAGAAGCACAATTTCCTGGTCAGACCCTGTAGTTCAGTGAAAGGGTGGAGTCAGAGTAAACTAATATGCAAGAGGGGGTCACTCCAGTGGCTGGAAGTTGGAGGGGATTTTGCTGGGTGTCTGATGGAAGTGGGCTGCCATTCGTGTTGGCGTTTGACTGGGAAGGGCAATGTGAATGGCTGCTACTGTACGCTTTGAACCTTCACTCATTGCAATTTTTTATGTGCTACATTAACAAACAGCAATGCAGATTACAGGGTTAATGTGGTTCATTAAAAGTAATTAAATTATTATTGTTTAAATTAAGGCCTTAATTTGCATAAAAATTCATTAAATGTGTTTATTGTGGCATTTAAAATGCTTTATTTAAAAAAAAATGTTTATAAAAACAATTTCGTCAGACATATTATATCACGATATATTTGCGTGGAACTGCTTCCGGTTGATCGCAAAGCTGTGTTCAGTATGTTCAGAAAAGAAGCCTGAGTCGGAGAAAAAGCTAGAGAATGGGGGGAAAAAAATAAAATTTCAACAAAAGTGGTTGGATAACGAGGAATTTGGGACCTGGCTGCAGCCTGTCGACGGGTACCTGTTGGTGGCATTAAAATTATTTCTAAGAGCATTAAAAAGCATTAAATTTGAGTTATTCATTCCTGTATAAACCCTGGATTAACTTGTTAACAATGAAACTTGCTTCTATCTCAAAACTCAGACATTTGAGTTAAAAACAGCTAGTTTATCCTAAAGAGGAAAATGTGGATGGATATTTTCCTTTTTAATCAATATTATTCAATTTAGTTTATTTATATTGTGCCGATTCCCAACACATGTCATCTCGAGGCACTTTACAGTTCAGTTCTATCGTTTATTGCTCAATTAATAGGTTTCGATGTGGTGTTATTAATTTACCTTTATTAATTCCCTGATTAGCTGGTGAAATCCACTTGGGTTTTTATTCACAGGTCTGTATATATTACTAGAAAAAAGCCGGGTGTGGAACAAGATATTCTAAATGAAACCTGAATACATCGTCTTTAATCTCAAATATAGTCGTGGTAGAATCCTGATGCAGGGATGGTTGTCTTCAGCAGGAACAAAGTAGGGTTAAATACTGGGGAATGAAAAGGGAAAACCTGTTAAAGGCTAAAAAAGACTGAAATTTGAGGCAGAGGTTTACTTTTCAGTCAGATGTTGAGCTAAAAATAAAGCCAGAGCTACAGTAGAGCAGTTTGGACTAGTGATAAACCAATATGTTGGTCGGCTATTTTTTATTTTCTTTAGCCAATAATTAGCTGAAACTGTCATTTTTTTTCAGCTGATATGTGCACGCATTCCCAGATTCATTAGCACATTCAGCAGCTATCGGGGTTGGGCATCATTTGAATTGGAACAATTCCGATTAAAATTCCTCGTTTTGATTTCAGTTCCTATTAGGGATGCACGATAGCCGATAACCAATATCGATACCGATGTTAAAGCTGGACAATAATAAGTAGTCATTGAAAATAGCAGTTTTATTATCCATTTCTGACATTTTGAAAAATAATATACTCAAATATATTTTCATATGCTGATATCAAATTGATTTTTCAAAATGCGGTATCAATCTATTTTACTTTCAAAATCTCGTGAAATTTCATCGTTCTGTTACAAACTCTCGTGATAGTTTGCAAATTCTTGTGAGATTTTGTTAGTAAAATAGATCGATACCGCGTCAATATATCAACATATAAAAATATGGCAAAATTTCATGAATTATTGGGGGATTTCATAGCATAACGATGACATATAGCAATATTTCATTAGTAAAAGAGATTGATATGGTGTTTTTAAATGGCAATATATCAGCATATGAAGATATTGAAGTTTTTAAGTCTGTTTTAGATTAAAAAACTAGTTTTTTAGACTTTAGAAACTCAGAAGCTGATCAAATATCGGGTTAAATATCGGTGGGGTGGCCGATGTCCGATATTCAGTTTTAAGGCCGATACAGGCCGGTACCTAACCCTAAGTCCAATGGCTGGCTAACCAGAGCTCTGTCCAAATGAAATAATCTGAACTTTTTAATGGAATTTAATTCTTTGAACATCTAACTTTGTGTGGATGTTACTATAAATGATCACATCGTCATTTTCGACAGATAAGATAAATATCTAACCTATGAGCTCTAATATTACTTATATCTCCCAGTTACACTTTAACATGGAGCTTTATCATTTAAAGCACATTTACACATATCCAGTGTCTGACGCTGCAAGTACTTATGTCATATAAGTCTATCTTAAAACCTGATTGTGACTGCAGGCGGTTCTGTGTCTGAGCTGGAGGAAAGAATATTGCAGCAGGAAAACATCCTGACAGATTTTATAACCTCACGGTCCTTTACTACCTCGGCTTTACTCAACTAGACATGGACGTAGTGATGTTTCACTTTTGTGGACAGAGGAATGATCAGATATCAAACTCCATCATTCAGTAAGCGGGTTTTACCACATGAAATGGATCCCAAATGAACTAAAATAAACAACGGGTGAAGTTACCCTTTAAATTATTGATAAGTTCGGCAGCTCTACGTTAAAGAACTTTCCATTCTGTTCAGAACACAGGAAAAGAGGAGGGTATCTTTTAAGGGAAAAGTCCAGAATTCAATCTTCTGAAAGTACTTTAAATATGAAATTATTACATATTGTTAAAAAAATAAGTGTCTTTAATTAAGAGTAATTTTCATGTGAATGTGTTTTACTGGAGGCATCCATGTTTGTCAAAGAACACTACTGCCACCTACTGGTTTGTGACGTCACGGTGTGGTATCGACTGTTGATCAAGTCCCAGTGCTGTATCTGGTGTTTGTCACGACGTGCTATTATCCAAGTCATCTTGAAAACATTCTTCTTCCAAATGTTGGCTACATATTACGTGTTTTTTCTCTGGCCAGAAGTTCGATGGCAAATCCTCCCTCTTCAAGTTGGCGATCCAACGACCAACCCGTCCGTGGAGGATCAGGAATCAGAAAGATGAAATAACAAATTTTTTGACCACTCTTACCCAGTGTATTCCAACATCCAGCTGCCATGCACGTGGGCATTGTCAGTTTCACTATAGCTCTGGTGAATTTCAATGGTGAAGTCCTCTGGAAATCTTCAATAATTGTTGTTGATTGCAGATGTGTCTAGTAGTTCCCATTGATTTAGCTTGTAAAGCGGGGAGAATGGCGCTAGGCTTACCGCACCGTGACGTCACTGCTGGAAGATGGCAGGAGGGAGAGGTTACTATATTTGGGCAAAAATGGCCGCTCCCAGACTGATTGCGCCGAAAAAAAGTCTTTATGTTTTACTAATTAACGCTAAATTCATTAAATCACCGCAAACATATTCGTTTTAGGTATAAATAATGATCCATTAGTTATTTCTTACAGACCGGACTTTACCTTTAAGACGTGAAGTAAAAGAAAGTATAATAAAAGGCTCCGCTCTCCCTGCAGAAGGTGCGCTATGAATTTAGAGGAGGACTATGTTGCCACTGGGAGCCTATTTTAGCACAACACCGGTGCAGTGGGTCAAAGGTGAGGCTCTCATCCCGCGCTTGATAATGTTTAATCATGTCGGCCGTGCGTCGTCCTTTGCATAATATAATCCCATCACTACTGAGGCAGGTAGCTCACTGGTCCTTTCTTTATTAACTCAAAGACACTTTTTCAAAAGTGGTTGCGCACATTCCTGCTAATTTACCTTCGCTGATATTAGGCAGCTTGTATATCTGGTTGGCGAACTGTATAGTGGACTTTATAGCAAACTCAGTTAACTGACCGTTCGGACAGATGATCACTGCTTTTTGCTTCCCTTTGATCACGTAATTCCTCCTCCACAGTGCTGTGCCTGCGCCATCTTTGTTAGTCGCAAATTAGTCAAATTCCAAAATGCTTTGCAAGGGAGCTCTCCGCTCAAAGCATTCTGGGTTACGTCTGCGTCTTCTGAGACCTTTCTCTTCCTCTTCATAGACACTTTTTCTCTTACAACCCTCAACCATTTTTAAAGAACCGCGGTGAGAAAGATGAGCTTCAAACCTGTCTGAAACTGTAGCTCACCACACATATGCGCCTGAAAGTGCGCATGCACAGAATAATACAGCTAACCGGACGAGCACATAGAACGGCCTTACGTAAACATATCACCAGAATGATTTACAATTAGGAGGACCAATTATTTAGATGATCCACCCGGAAATAAAAGCTTGTCCTCTATGCCTTTTAGTCAAATTGAATTGTCAATTTGTTGCAAAATTTAGAGACGTTTTAGAGATTTTTGTCTTGATTTTTCTTTTAAAATCAGTAAAGACATATCCCAAAAGTCTTGCAGTTGGTTGTGCAGCCTTTAATAGGATTTCCAAATCCTAAACCATGGCAAACTTTTAAGATTTCTGTTTCTAAAAATGAACCAAAACTTGTGTAATTCTCCTTACGGTTATGACATGAAAAACAGAAAAAGCCGGGCAGTATGAAAACTGTGCAGGACGTTTTTTAAAGAAATCCTAGTGTTTTATATTAAGGCTGTATTGTTAGTCTGGCTCCTCTGTGTGCTGTGACATGCAGATTTTAGAAGAATGTTGTCCTAGTTGTATCCTCCTCCCTCTTTACGCAACTGAGGCCAATATTGTAGTTTATACTGGGGGTATGAGGTTCAGACGATTAGTCTCGGGTCCTTGGGTGGCTATATTTAGATCTTTGATCATTTTGAATCAGAAAAAGAAATTGGTGAAGCGTAACCCCAAGTTACCAGAGATATTTTGCTGTGGATGGATTGTACCCAACTGTATAAAATGTAGACCTAACTCAAATGATTTGTTTTCTAAATTGGTCAAAGAAGAAATTGAGGTCCGTTGGGCAAGATGAGAGAAAACCATGAGAGGGAGAGCAGATGGGGAGGTGCAAGAAGTCTCTGAGGAAGGAAAAGTGAGCTATACCCTATGCCACACAGCTTAGGCCAAAAATTTCAGCATCTCTCCCAACACTGTCTGGGTCTGTAAGGAATCTGAAGCCCTGGATGTTTTATTTTCCCCAAAATGATGCACTAAGAATGTCACTTCTGCTTTCATTCTAAGGATGGTGCCAAACACACAGCAGGTGCACAAAAAACAACAGGTTGGATCAGGATAGAGCAGGAGAAAAATGCAACATTTTATCTGTGTGATTTAATTGTATTGGGCACCACTAATACTGAATTGATACCATGCTAAGAAATACCTCTATGTTTTTCTTTTGGAGTCTACAAACCTTTTCATTATCCCCCCCCCCCCAAGGAAGACGGAGGTGAACAGAGGTTCATCTAAACTAAAAATAGTAGGAATCCGGTTGCATAAGTGTCCAGGTGTCTCATGGAGGTATAGTGGTTTAAAATATTAGGAGGGTATTACGTCTCTTAGAAGCTTAAAAGAAAAAAGGGGCTGCATGATGACAAAAAAAACCTTTTAATTAAACATCAATGGGTAAATAAGAAGATGATATTAGAAAAGGGAAATCAAGCTACAAGAAACATGAAAACTATGAACCAAAGAATGAAGGAAAGAGAAACAGGTTGAGGGGAGCAAGAAGATGAGGAACGGCTGAGTGCTGAAGAATAGAGAGGGGAGTTACATGAGGAGACAGAACCTGAGACCAGGAGGTTGTTAAAGTCTTAATGGGAGCAGCAGGGGAGTTGTTAAAGAGAAGGTGAAGGAGTGAAGGAGGCAGGAAGTGCGCTAGAGTTTTAAACAATGAGTGCTTGCTTGCTTTATTTGCTGTATGAAGGAAACTATCCAATAACCCGCTCTGTTTTGTTTTCTCTCTCCTTCCCCTCCTTTTTTTCTCTTGCTGTTTCCTTCCAGGCTGACTCACCCCAAGAGTGCCTGAACACATACGGAGAAGTTTCAGAGAACCTTCAAGCGAGGAGCGCTGTGAAACGGAGCTGAAGAAGGAAGGCGGGGAGAAGAGGAGAAGGGGGAGAGAGACAGACGATAGCAAGTGAAAAGGGGAGCTGCATCTTCACTGACGAGGAGAAGAGAAAGTGAATATAGAGAAAGAACGAAGAAAAAGTTTATTACAGAGCAAAGAAGGTGAAGAAAAGGTGCAGATCCGTCAAAAGGTCGAGCTGACCGCTCCGAGTTCTGAGGGAAAACAACCTACCCACTACGCCTCCGACTGCTGTCTCAGAAAGGTCACCACACTGGGAGAACTGGGAGAGCTGGTGTTGAGGAGAAGCCACCATGAGCGACCAGAACGTCGTCAAGGAAGGCTGGGTCCAGAAAAGAGGTCAGGCTGTTTTCAACACATTTAGATCTGCTCTTTTCTCTCCTCAAAAACAAACCGCTGTCATTTTATGTCGTATTGCTCATTTGACTGAAAGAGGGAAATGTTCTGGTCCAAGATTCAGCTCAGGATCTACTGATGTGTTCCACCGTGAGATGCACAGCATCCCCATTACCTCCAAAAAACACTGGGTTAATCAATTATATAAAAACGCATCAAGCAGCCCCATTCAGTAGATGGCTGATTCCATAATTACAATAAAGACGATGTAATATGTTTCGATCGGGTCCCACATACACAGAACTGCTGCCCTAAATACTCATTAGAGCACCAAATGAGGATTATAATGGTGCTGAAAATAGACCCAGGAAGTGCATTTCATTGTTTTTACATAATCTTTGACTTAACTGATCTGCTTTTGCTTTCCAAATCAAAACTTTTAGGATTTTCACTTTTGTTTTCCTGCAATCAGACTTCAATAGATGTTAGTTATTCTGCTCAAAGGACAAATACGGTTAGTTAAGATTTTAGATTTTTAGTCCGCGTCATGTTTCGGATTTGTCTATCGCATTTTTCACAAGTTTATGGGAAGCTTCGACGTTTAGTTGAAGAATTAAAGAACCCATTTATGTCTCAATTACAAATACAAAGTAAGGGTTAAATAAATATTGGGATGACATGATCCCATATTGATGTCAGAAATTTGCTAATATCAGCTACAAAAAAAAATCTCCAATATCAGTAAACCGAAAGAAACACTCCCCTTCTGTTTAAATTTTAATTAGTTAGTAGTAGTTATTTTACTGCTATGTTCTGCTTTTGGTAATATCACTAAATCAAGCAACTTCCTATACTCCACATATGCAATTAAAAGTAAAAGTAAGCATGATTTGTGCTGATATGGTATTTGGTCAATATCAGTATTGGTCAATACTCAAAGCTGCAATATTGGTCTCAGACATAAAGTTTTTTTGAGACATCCCTAATTAAATACAACATGTAGTTTTCAGGGATTTAAATGAGTAATCGACTTATGTCCGTCTGGGGTTCTTTGCGCTGTTTAATGATGACATCTGCAAAATGATCTTTTTGGTTCTGTTTTGAAATATAAACACTCAACAAGCTTGGTAATTTGTCACATAAATAACACCCCTTGGGCTGCATGGTGGAGCAGCATGAACTTTTCTGTTGTGTTTTGAAGGCAACAAAATTATGAAAGAAATTTATTACATGATGGGGGAAAACGCTTGCTAGGAATAAGCCTAATGTGTTTCGCCTTATAGTATGTCTAGTTTAATGTCTAATAGAAAGTGTTTTATTTGGCCAGTATGTGTTTCAGCGGCTGGGGCAATAAATTGTTCAAATACAACGTATATTAATAATAAAATATATATATATTAGGGGTGGAACGGTTCACAAAATCCTCTGTTTGGTTCACGATTTCGTGGTCACGGTTTTCGGTTCGGTATATGTTGATTGTTAGCCTGACATGTTGGTCGTGTTGCTGTTAGCATAAACAAAACGTGTTGCACAATGCTTGCACACTGTTGCACTTTTATCCACAACTTTCTTTCCGCCGTCATCGTAGGTCACTCTAAATGCAAAGTGGTCCCATACAGCAGACCTATAAAGTGCTGCTGGCGCGTCTTCCAACTCCTGTTCTTTCCCACTCGCCATACCCACACAATTCTCCACAACTGTTTTTTCTCTGCTACACCCGGCTACGCTGCTTCGCTTCTTCTTCTTCTTGTTTACTACTGGTGGTTGGCTTTGGTCGCAGTACCGCCACCTTCTGCTCTGGAGTGTAATCGCTTCGCCTATGAGAAAAAGGAGCAGCGCATGAACCGAACGCAACACACGCAAACCGAACCGAGACAGTCGAACCGAACGGTTCGGACGGTTTTCATAAACCGTTCCATACATACATACATATCTATATATATATATATATATATATATATATATATATATATATTAGGGGTGTAAATCACATCCATCATGGCGATTCGATTCAGTATCGATTTCCTGACCCAACGATTCGATTATTTTCGATTCTCAAGAATACACCACGATTCGATTCTATTCGATTAATCGGTTAAATTTTTCCTTTATTATTATTTTTTTTTTTTTTACACCTTACAGGCTAAACAAAGTTTCAATTTTGAAATAAATCAATGAAAGCTGTAATATCATTATGCATTTTCTTTAGAAACAACAGCAAATAACAGAAGTAGAAAAGTTGCATCAAAAAATACTGCACAATATCAGTGTAATGAGTTCAATGCAATACCTCGGCTCCAAAGAAACTGTCACACATATTTTTTTAGAATGTAATAAATATACTCAGGAAAGAGAGATGTTGTGTAGAGAGTTAGACAGGAATAAAAATAAACTAGATATAAGGGAATTGTTTCAAAGGTCATCTGGGGATGTAGTTTTTGGTAGTATTTTTAATTTTCTAAGAAGAAATGGTATTTTAGGGAGAATATAATAGTTTGTCTGGTCCATACTCCATTCTGGAAGGTGGCGGTAATGCACCTATAAGTTGTTTGCTAACCGCCATTAAAAAAAAGAAGAAGAAGTAGACTCCTGTGTGTCGACGTCAACGCCCCCTTGAGAGACGCTCCGCTGCTCCTCTCCCAGATTGTAGCTGACTGCAAACAGTGCCGCAGACAGGAGGCCGGCTTGTTTTGTTTTTATGACCGAAATTGCGGAAAACAACTCGTGAAGTTTGACCCGCTAGAAGAGCGAGGTGCGCTGGGACCCTTTTTCCAGCTGGATCTCCGCTCTTTTTGGCTCTCATGTCCCTCCGTCGTCGGACTAAACTCGTCCCCACTTCCTCACCGCCTCGGCCGTATCTAGACCCACAGCGTGTAGCACAGACCACGCTTCAATACTGAGCATAATTTAAAAATGTCTGTGTCAAGCTCACTGCAACACACTGCTGTAAGAGTATAACCAGGAAGCGAGGTAGGAGGGCAAAATAGGTTTAGCGCCACCGCAGCATGGGAGGGAGAATTACGCCCAGGAGCAACTGGATAAAAATAGACCGGAGGAAAAAAAAAAACATGAATCGATTCTCTTGCGGACGTGTCGATGCATCGGATCGTCGGCTTTTGGATCGATGCATCGATACAAAACGATTATTATTTACACCCCTAATATATATATATATATATATATATATATATATATATACACACACACACAGAGGTTTCAAGTAAAGAAGTACAAATACTTTGTTGCTGTACTTTACTCTATTACTTAATTTTTTTTCCTACTTCTGATTTCTACCCATTAAATTTTTAAAAAGTATCTGTACCTTCTATTCCTTACATTTTTAAAACAAATGTTACTTGTTACTCATGGCTTCATTTTTATGTTTATAAATATTTATTTCATGTCACGTGCGCCATCCAATGCAGATCATTGTCGCCATCCACATCTAGTCAAAACTAGTTTGTTTTTCCTTTTCTGTTCTACTTACATTGCAGTGTCCATAAAATCTATAATACTCCCTCTGCATGAATTATAATAAAGCTATTTATATGCATAAATCAAGCGGAACACTTCAGAGATAGCCGTACAGCTCCACCTGTGAAAGCAAAATCTGCTTGGCTCTCTTTTTGGCCCATCGAGGGCGGTCTTCCCCTCTTTTTTTTTTCTCCAATCTGTGGTCCTCTACCAGAGGCCCGGGAGCTTGAGGGTTCTGTGGCAGGTTTACTCCAGCTGTTCTCTGAGCCCCTGGTATTTATTTATTTATATATGTATTTAAAAGATCTGTGAAAAGGTGTGAGGTGTGAAAACACCCTCAGTTTTTATTTTAAAGTGGTCTAGAATGGGTTTGATCCTTTCTAAATCTAGATTATGTTGCTGGGTAAAACAAACAGGAATGATTCTGCACAAAGCTCAATGGTTTTCATTATTCTGCCCTTTCTGGACTTTTTGGTTCCGTTTAAGTTTTCTTTTTGGGTTCTCAGGTATGCTTTATTTTTTGTTCGGTTTGTCAAGATTAGCATAATTTTTGAATTCCTAGTTTTACTCCCCCTTGTTTCTTTCACTTATTTCTTTTATTTATTTTGGTATCATTTATTCTTTAGTCTAGTTTTAGTTGCAGACGTTAGTTTGATTTCTTTTAGCTCATTAAGTTCTTTCATAGTCACAGTTAGATCCTGTTTTCTCTGATTATTCTTTGTTGCACTTTGATCCACATCGGCTTCCTATCAGCCGATTAATTCAATTCAATTTAGTTTACTTCTATAGCGCCAGTTCACAACCCATGTCATCTAAAGGCACTTTACAATTCAACCAGATCATCCAGTCAAATTGATTAAATTTTCTATCTAAGGAAAACCAGTTGATTGCATTGACTCATTGACTCAAAGGCAATCCCTCACACTAAGCATGCTTGTAGCGACAGTGGAGAGGAAAAACTACCTTTTAACAGGAAGAAACCTCCAGCAGAACCAGGCTCAGTGTGAGCGGCCATCTGCTGAGGCCGACTGGGGTTCAAGGAGACGGAAGCAGAGACACAAAAAGCAGCTGTAAAAGGCGGCCCCGTCCAGGAAACACACAGCCAGGCAGACGAGCTCCGAGCCAGCTCCCATGTCAGAGGATGAAGAGAGGACATTCAGTTAGTCACAGTCAGAGAAACAGGACTACACTGAAAAACAGGCCAATCTCCAACATCTATAAACAAAGGTGTTGATGGCATTATTATTATTATTATTATTATGAGCATATTTTAGGTATAAATCACTGCAGTTCCTTATCTCTCCACTGGACGTCGATGTATTTTTGTAAGATGCCCAAACCTAAACAGGTGGCAGCAATTCGCCATTAATGTGCCTAACTGGACAATTTTAACAGAAAGTCTAATGAGAACAGTGAGTCTATTTAAAGAATTTTAAAATGTGACCTTTATTACAGCTCAGATTTTAAAAGGTTAAACTACTAACTTATGTACAAAGCTGAGTGGGAAACTTGTGCGTTTGGTTCCCTGTAAGCTTCAGCTTAGTGAAAGAATCGTCCCAATGCAAACATTATAGCTAACTAACAAGACTTCAAAAAATATTTAAAAACCGGAGATGTAGATGCTTACTGTAATGGGAAAATTTACAGAAGACTGTTGACATTTCCAAAGTACGCACCATTAAAGTTGAATTCTGAATATGACCAGACTTCTCGTTCAATATGGATGCATGCACGTACGCTAGGGCTGGACGATATAAAAAAAAAAAGCTTATCGATAAAAACAAAAAATGCATATTGATCGATAACGATCATTATTGAAAAGATTTCAAACCATATTTTGTGTGCAGCTCTGCCTGGACATTTTATATTGCTAAATTATTTAATTTTAATAAAGAACACAAACACAGACTTCCAATTAAATCTTTATTTAACCAACTTTTTTAACCATAACAGAATTGTTTTAAAGAAAAATAACTTAAGAGACCTGAGTTATGTTATTAAATACTGACAAATAATAAACTTAAGTGACCAGAAAAGTGACCAAAATAAATAAAACAAATAAATAAATAGAATACCCTATTTGGGTGGGAATAGTACACCACCAGCTTGTGGTAATTAAAAGATTGTAGGACTAGGCTACCATGGAAACTCCACTCAACAAGAACAAAAACCCAAACAAAAATCAACTCACCCTTTAGCCTAGCATTTCTATGGGGGTATTTTTTCTCACCCCTATTCTTCTAGAGGTGCTGCTTTCCCGAAGATTCCACGGAGGACGATGACAATGTGCCCGGCCCTAAACAGCTCGTACTCCTGCGGGTGTGAGTGGCTGAGATGATAATAAAAAAGTTGGTTGTGTTATCAGACTTCGTTTTCACTGGTTCCCTACAAATTTTACAGATGACTGTGGTTTGTTTTAGGGATGCACGATATAATCGGCCCCCTATCGGTATCGGCCTGTATCGGCCTTAAAACTGAATATCGGACATCGGCCGCCCCACCGATATTTAACCCGATATTTGATCAGCTTCTGAGTTTCTAAAGTCTTAAAAAAAAAAAATACTACTTCTTCTTCTTCCTCAAAAACTTCTTTTTTACAGACTTAAATACTTCTAAAGACGAGGGAAAAAATATTGATACATTCAAATATCACAATATCTTCATATGCTGATATATGAAAATGTATATGAAAATATATTTGAGTATATTATTTTTCAAAGTGTCAGAAATGGATAACAAAACTGCTATTTTCAATGACTACTCATTTTTGTCGAGCTTTAACATCGGTATCGATATCGGTTATCGGCTACATGAGTTATAAAATATCGGCTTATCGGCCAAAATACCAATATCGTGCATCCCTAGTTTGTTTTTTGTCCGACTTGCCATGACCGAAATACTGTCGAACTACAAAAACCCTTCTTTGGAACAAATTCCTCCGCCTCTCCTTCATGTGCTCTGTGTTGTGGTTTGAGAGGGCGGCGCTTTGTGACGGCGTGCCTTGGTCCGCGATTGCGATTGGTTGGGAGGAAGTAGTGACTAGCATAAACCTACATGATAGGCTACAATGAGAAGGAAGGAAAACTGCGTGTCTTTATCGAACTTTTGTTCGACCCTCTTTTTTTCTATTGCGCCACATGTCTATCGATCGATATATATCGTTATTGAATTATCGCCCAGCCCTAACGTACGCTTAAACAAAACGTCACTTAAACCATAAGCTGTGACAGAATAAGGTCCACTGGGATCCCATAGTGCACCACAAACACTAAACTAGAGGAGCCCTTACCCTCAAATAAACTTGTCTGCATGTAGTTCAGTGAAATCTACAGTAGAAAGAAAGGTCCTGGAGGTAAAATAGAAATTCAAAGACTGCGTAACAGGCTCTGGCAGAGGACTTAATTGATGCTTCTTCTCTCTTAAGCTGATTAGCATTGTGTTTTCCAGTTATCTGGAATGAATATTGAAATTAAGTTATTCTCCACTTAAATTTCATTAGCAAGACTGCATTCAATAAGTGCTTTAAATGGATTCGTTTCTAAACCTTAACTGAAGAAATTTGAGTTTTCTAAGTAATTATCTACTAAACTTCTATGCTGAAATTCTCCTTTTTTAATGACCGTTACCAAGAGTCAAAATGTCAGCATCTAAAGTTGTTGATATCCAACACAACTTTTTTCCGTCTTGATGAAATGACCTTTATTTTCTCACTCGGTGTTCGTAGCCTGTGAGCGAGAAGGCTGCCCTTTATTCTATCTGCATCATTTGGACCAGAAACGGTACATGAACTCTGCTAGAGCTCAGAATGTTTCTCTGAAAGCCACCCAGGGTATGATTGTCCTGCTGAAGTGTTTTCTTTCTATCCAAGGCGTGTTGGAAAGGACAAAAACACGACTGTTTTTGTTTTGTTTTTAAAAACATCAGCTTCTGTCATGAAAGATGTTTTCTATCCGCCTTACGGTGGACTTGGGCTCAGCTGCTCTCAGCATAAAGACCAGCACCTCTGAACAATGGCTGTTTACCTGCCAGAGGCACAGAAGGCAAAGGCTCCAGGCTGCATTTATTTCCCACACCGCTCTGTGTGTTTCTGTGTCCTTTGCAGTTCATTCATTGGAAGTGTGTGTGTTTTTTTTCTTCATTATTATTTTGGATCTGAGCTGTTGGCGTGAAGCAGGAGGAAGTTTCTCTGTGGCGCTATAAGAGGATGACCTAATACTTAAGTTCCTTCCGCTCGGGCCCCACAAGTCCCTCAATTGTGTTTTGCACCTCTGTGTGTCTTTATGGTTTAGACTCAACACCTGTCAAAAATGTGAACTTTTGATTAATTAAAAGATTTAAAAATCAAATCTTTAGTCTGGGTGTTGTTCATAAAAGCTAACAACACTTTTTATATTTTTGAAGATTTGTTTTTCTTTGGCTGCTAAACCAGAAATCTGAAATGCTTGTGAAGGGATTTAAAATACTGCTGAATAAAACTGTCGTAAACAGATAAAATGTGACACAAATGACCAATTAAGTCAAATATAATTAGAATTTAGGATCCGACATGTAATAACCTTGAAGGCCATCTTTTTCATAATATTAAGTTAAACTGGTTTTGCAGTCAGCAAAACGCAGAGTTAAAAAAAAAAACATGCTGCACTCAGGGCTGCAGGTTTGCTTGAAGAAAATACTTTTCTTTTCAACTGACTCCGTATGCTAGGGCATAAATGAGATCTAGAGGAAGGGCCGTATTAATTAACTGCTGTTTTTCACATTAAAAGATGTTAAATAAATCTACAGCGATTGGCTCCATCTTTTCCTTCGGTTAATCTCGATTCTTGCTGTTCAGACCTTGCCCCAGTTGTTCAGATACTGTTTTCTTATCCTCATACAGATCACTAACGTCAGTGAACTATGATTATTCAGTATGTTTTACGTATAAGGCTTAAAGCCTATGTGGCCTATTAATCTGAGCTGTAAATCCCACATTGCAGCTGGCTGCTGTTCTGGCCTCCTAAACTAACTTGAACCTCATTACAGCTTCGCTCAGCTTCCCCTGAAGGCAAAGTCTCTCATCTCCTGTGAAAGGTACATTAGATGCCCACTGCTTTAACACCAACTTTACAGCACTAGTAGGGGGGCTTGTTAGGGTAGGTACAGCAACAAGTCTGGTTCAGCTTTAGTTGTCAGGATGGTTGACTGCTACGTATCAGCAAACCATGTGAATTAAGACCTGTGTGTTTTTAAAGTGATACAATTAAGAGATAATTAATATCTATTAAATCTATCCATCAATTAATATGAATAAGATAAATTATTTTGGAGTCAACTTCCAAGTTTTGTTTCTCTTTTACTTAACTTCCCAGTGTTTTAATCACTTTGCTACCTTAGCACCTTTTTAAAACCAAAAAAACTTGTTTATGCTGCATTAAACAAATATATAATAGGCATAGAGAGCCGGGATGTTAATATTTAAAGCCAGGCTGAAACAGTTAATGAGGTAGATTGCGAAGAATCGATTATCGTCAACTAATTTAGCAATCAGCTAATCATTAGCTGGAGTACACAGAATGTCATTAGCTGAAAGAGCAACCCACTAATAGCAGTAATTACATAAAACGATGTAAAAACATTTTCCTTTTTTGTCTGTGGATATGCACCAAACGCGATACCTCAAGTCATCTAGTTTTAGCTTCACTTGGTTGAAATTCTGGAGAAAATATTTATTAATGTACATTTTGTCATCTGATTAGCAATTAATCATTTTTAATTTTTTTATTTTTTAAGAGAAGGATTAAACAATTAGCTAAATCAGTGGTTCCCAAAGTGTGGGGCGGGCCCCCTAGGGGGGGCGCAATGCCATTGCAGGGGGGGGCGCGGGAAGCGGTATGAGTGAAGAAAAAAAAAAAAAGAAAAAAAAAAACAGTGCTTGCTTGACTGAGCATAATGGACAGTTGTGACACTGCAGCCCAGATTTGAGAAGATCTGCAGCAACAAGCAGGCTCACTACAGCCACTGAAAAGCTGGGAGGATTAAAGTACAAAGGAAAAAACTCTCAATGTTTTCACTCCATTTTGCACAGAGGCTTTTTTAATGTATAGATTATAGCAAAGTTAAATATTGTTATAAATAAAAAAAAAGAAATATGTTTAAAATAACACAGACAACAAAGAATCCTCTTCTAATCTACAGTATAGAACTATGAAAAAATACAGTTACACAAAAGTGTTCCACTGTAAAGATGGTGTGTAGTTGTTTTGTTGCAACCTGAAGTGTGAAATAAACTTCAGTGGAGTTTGAAAACAAAATATGTGTATAGATTTATTATATGTGGTTGAACGATGTGTGTGCCCAGTTGATTCTTTTTTTTTTTTTTTTGGGGGGTCGGGGGGTTATGGGGGGGCGTGGACATTTTATTGTAATCCAAAGGGGGGCCCAGAAGAAAATCTTTGGGAACCACTGAGCTAAATAAACATTGATTGCAACGCTAATTTTTTAGCAGTCAAAGCGTGGTGATATCACAGGGTTCCCGCGGGTCCTTAAAAAGTCTTAAAATGCATTGAATTCTTTAAAATAAAACTAAGGCCTTAATTGGTATTAAAATGTCTTAAATCAGTCTTTCGTAGGTCTTAATTTTTAAAACATAAATAGGATGATTTTTATTACGATTTATTTTTGTACGTTAATCTAAATAAAACATTAAAATTGACAATTTTTTTTTTTTTTTATATAAAAAAATAAAAAATAACAGGTTCCGTTCCGTCCCGATAGCGGAACCAATAAAAGCATTGTTGTGGCCGGGACATTTGGGAGATGCGCCATTAACTTTTTGTCTGGAAAATATGAGCAAGTGTAAATGTAACCAAAATTGTCTCCAGCCAAGAGTTTTCTCCATGGCTAAAACCAGGGAACATACATGAGGCTCAGTGGATTTAGTGCAAGAAGCGATTCAAGCTCAGAACGATGGGATTTAAGGCAGTGGAGTCGCACATGCGAAACGCGAAACACAAAGCGTCAAAATGGAGTTACAGAGAAACAGCCGGTATTTCTCAGTTTGGTTCGACCCTTGTCTCTGCAACGCCTCCACTTATCACCAAATCAAACATACTGAGAAAACGATGCAAAGAAAAATAGCTGCAAAAAAGACTTAGCACTGGTTATGTTGGGGCTTTAAAACTGATTTGTTTTGTTCCCTGCTAAAACAAAGTTTGTTAATTCAGTTAAATAATTGTTAAAATATATCTGTCATTTGTGTGTTTTTAGCTTTCTTCCTGTATGGAAATCTTTTCAGTCATCCAGGTCATAGTCATTCCAAAAAAGTTAAAAGAAAAAAACAATCCACTCATCTTTGTTTCCAAGTTTGAAGACGTTTCTCTTCCCATCCAGGAAGTTTTTTCAATTCGGTGTCAGTTGAGTTTGAGGCTTGTTTTGGCTTAGAAAACATGCATAGAGGGGACCAAAACACCTCGCCTATTTCAGCCAGGCCAACAATTCCTTCTAATGACCCTCTTTCAGAGACATAGACAGGTATCGGTTATTACAGCCTCACTAAGAAACCAAACGACCCCCATTCCTAAGGGGCGGACCCCTTTATCCGCTTCACTTTGCATGTTTTCTAAGCCAAAACAAGGTTTGTTTGTTTTGTTTTTTTTTTGGTCCACTCTGTAAAGCCTTGACCTCAAAGATATTTCTGACACTTTGTATTGAAAAAGCTTCCTGGATGGGAAACGAAACGTCTTCACACTTGGAAACAAAGTCCAAGTAACTTGTAACTTTTTTTTTATGGAGAAGATTACCACCTGATTGGTTCTGGTACCTTTTTTTCTGGTGGTGGTGGACATTACAACATTTAGAAGCATTGGGAACATGTAGGAAAAACCTTTTGTGAGTTTTCTAGATTCTCACAAAATCATTTTATTGACTTGTTGCCTTGCAGCAAGAAGGTTCTGGGTTCGATTCCTCGCCCGGAGTCCCCTGCATGCATGGGTTTTCTCTGGGTACTCCTGGCTTCCTCTCACTGTCCAAAACATGACTATTAGGTTTATTGGCTTCTTTAAATTCTCCTTAGGTGTGATTGGGTATGGTTATTGTTGTCTGTCTCGGTTTCCCTGTGCCCGACTGCCGACCTGTCCAGGGTGTCTCTCACCCGTAGACTGCCAGAGATTGGCACCGGCCCCGCCGTTATCCTGACAAGGACTAAGCGGGAGAAAATGGATGGATGGATAGATGACATTATGTGGTAATATAAGAAGGTAACTTTTTGCTCTGTTTGCTTCTCCCTGCAGGCGAATACATCAAGAACTGGCGACCACGTTACTTTCTGCTCAAGACGGACGGCTCCTTCATTGGATACAAGGACAAACCCCAGGACTCGGACCTGGCCTATCCACTCAACAACTTCTCTGTAGCAAGTAAGGCATGAGTAGAGCATCCCACCCTTCAGCCTCTACATAGTCAGATATATGTAGTTAAATATATTTTGTTTTCAGAATGTCAGCTGATGAAGACAGAACGACCCAAACCAAACACATTCATCATCCGCTGTCTGCAGTGGACCACCGTCATCGAGAGGACCTTTCATGTCGACACTCCTGATGAGAGGTTAGCCTTCGTCTTGCCCTCCAGACAGAACCTTGCTGGTTTTGTTGACAGAAAGGGACTCTTGTGTTCAGCCCCTTTGAGTCCTTCAGCCATTTTATTAAAGCACAAAACTTGCCTTTATATCCAACAAATGGCTTTTTCTGATTTTAATATTTTGTTGCTGTTAGCTGGAGGCTACCAAACCAAAATGCCAGAATCAAGTGCTTCTATGTTTCATTCTTTTTGGTACCAGTTTCAACCTTGAAATGTACTTCTTTGATTATAAAACAGACAAGCAAAGCACTGCTTAATTAATTTGGCTTTCCGGGGAAATATCACTTTAAATATGTTTTCACAGATCAAGAAAATATGTGAGAAAGATCAGACAACTCAGTTAGCTGATTATCTTTAAGTTTATCATACAGTGAACCTTTTTTTTTTTTTTTTTTTTTTTTTTTTTGCGCTTTTTGGGCCTCTTCTCTACTCATGCACAACAAGTTTTTTTGGATTGGGCCAATTTATGCCTTATATAGTGTCCTGCGTTGTGTAGTATACAGGTGGTAGCGATGGAGATTATCCTCGCACGACCACCTCCTGATCATGAAATCGCAAGGTCAGGAGAAAATCAAATATGTTTGAAATCAGTCGTCCCTCGTAAGGTGTTCATGAGAGAATCCTGCTGTAGAAGCAGAACTACGAGCCCATATACCAGAACCTCTGCGGATGTGCAAACAAGTGAGTTTTTCTTCTTCCAGATTGATGAGTCCGACTAGCGGTATTTCTCGGCGCTGGGTTTGAACCACCACGCACGTGGTTTTTGGACGTACAGTGTGAGCAGGTAGATTGCATCGGAGCATCGGGCCGTAGAGTTTAAGAACATACACTGTGAGGTGTGAATTTTTAAACCCTGCGGTTAAATTGTACAGATTGAGCTGTAGATGAGTACAACGATGGAAAACATTGTAAAAGTGTATGGCTGCCCTAAGGGTTAGGACACTATGGACATTAGGGGTGGAACGGTTCACAAAACGGTTTGGTTCGGTTCACGATTTCGTGGTCACGGTTTTCGGTTCGGTATATGTTGATTGTTACACCGAAATCCCATAAAAATTAATGAAATTAATGAAAAAAATCCCCAAAAATTAATTAATTGTAAATATTTTTTATGATCCGCGGAAACCCTGGATCATTTCCGCATGTTTTGCTGCT
Source organism: Cyprinodon tularosa (assembly GCF_016077235.1). Lineage (NCBI taxonomy): Eukaryota > Metazoa > Chordata > Actinopteri > Cyprinodontiformes > Cyprinodontidae > Cyprinodon > Cyprinodon tularosa. Next base: position 330,933 of record NW_024038189.1, read on the forward strand.
TTGAATTTAATCATCTCAAATCGCATGCCCTCTCCGATCTCCAAGAAGGAGCCACAGAGGAGGCTGTAGGCTTTGCTTTGAGCAGCCGGTCTGGAGCGCAGTGGGGCGGAGCGCTCACGGATTATATGGGATTTCGGGGTTAGCCTGACATGTTGGTCATGTTGCTGTTAGCATAAACAAAACGTGTTGCACAATGCTTGCACACTGTTGCACTTTTATCCACAACTTTCTTCCCGCCGTCATCGTAGGTCACTCTAAATGCAAAGTGGTCCCATACAGCAGACCTATAAAGTGCTGCTGGCGCGTCTTCCAACTCCTGTTCTTTCCCACTCGCCATACCCACACAATTCTCCACAACAACTGATTTTTTTTTCCCCCTGCTACACCCGGCTACGCTGCTTTGCTTCTTCTTCTTCTTGTTTACTACTGGTGGTTGGCTTTGGTCGCAGTACCGCCACCTTCTGCTCTGGAGTGTAAACGCTTCGCCATGAGAAAAAGGAGCAGCGCATGAACCGAATGAAACACACGTGAATCAAACCGAGACAGTCGAACCGAACGGTTCGGACGGTTTTCATAAATCGTCCCATCACTAATATATATATATACACTTTTTTCTGTGCGGCCCGGTACCGGTCCGCGGCCCGGTGGTTGGGGACCACTGCTCTAATGGACAGTGGTAACATTACAACCCTGAAAGAAATTCCTATCGATTAATTGGATAAAGAATTTTAAACTTGACAAACCATTAATTAGCACTTAATCCTAAGTCAATTATTTGTTTAAATCCCTAATTCATTTGAAACCCTTTTCTGCCCCCACTAGGGACGAGTGGGCGGAGGCCATCCAGATGGTAGCAGAGTCACTGGCTAAGCAGGAGGAGGAAGGCATCCTGTGCAGCCCCACTTCCCAGATCGAGAACGTTAACGAGGAGGAGATGGACACCTCCATCAGCCACTACAAACGAAAGGTCCGCAGGCTTTACGTCGATCAGAACCGTCCAACCTGTCTGTGTGGTCTGACTGGTTCTGTTGGTGAATGTACAGAAACTCGCATCATTGTTTTATCTTCATGTCCAAGCTTCTCTCTTGTGTTCTGTCCAGACAATGAATGACTTTGACTATCTGAAGCTTCTGGGTAAAGGCACGTTTGGGAAAGTCATTCTGGTGAGGGAGAAGGCGAGTGGCACCTACTATGCCATGAAGATCCTGAAGAAGGAAGTCATTATAGCCAAGGTCTCATCATCATCAGAAACACTTATTTATTCTTGGACACATCAAGTATCGCCTAACGCTTCTTAAAGTGACCTTTCAGATTCTTTTTGATTGTGAATTTAGCTCATTAATGACCAGTTTTATAGAGTGAATATTATTTAGTGACTAATTACTTCTTTCTAACCTGTCTCATCACAGGATGAAGTCGCTCACACGCTCACAGAAAGTAGAGTATTGAAAAACACTAGACATCCGTTCCTAACGGTAAGTATTTCCGCAAATATTCAACGGATAAATCTGGATTTATTAAGTTTGGATCAAAGAAGCTCAGAAGGAAAATTTACTTTCATAGTTGTGGAGCCTTAACCCATTTAGGCCTAAAACGCCTGGAAAAAACACCTTAAAAACCTATGGCCGATTTTAAAAAATACCCCTAAAACCTGAAGTTTTTCTGTAAATTCAGCAACTGTGTCAACGCCTTAATTATTGATATCTCAGCTTCTGTAGCAGATAGAACTCAAAATATATTTTATCTTTGAAATTCTTCCAAAAAAAAATGTGAAAAGCAGTAATCAAAAAAAAAAAAATTCAACCTTTTATTTTTTCCATATGTGATCATGTCTTCATTGAGAATGTGCAATATAAAACGTTTTCAAAATAAAGAACAAACATTACATAAATAACTATCTGATGATTACTTATTAACAGTATTATTATGCATAATAATGCATATGTCTGTGTTATAAATTGCATACAACCTACCTCCAGATGGCCACAAATCTGTCCCGGGACATATTTTGGGGGAACTGCGTCCTGAAGAGAGGTTTACATACACAGCCCAATAAATGTCTTCATCTCCGTCACAGTCACGGGTGACCACTTTGCCATCTTTGCTCTTGTTGGAGTTTGGTTTGTTTGGTCACTGTACCTATTCGTCTCGGTAACTAGATGCATCCAAAGTTCTTCATTAAAAATATGCTCAAATGCCTGCAGCGGTGTGGCGTCTGCAGGCAAATCAACTTTCACTCCAGGTGTGCGGTTGAAAACACTCCGTGCATTGCGGTGGTAGTTCGATTGGTTCAGCGCGTTCAAAGTCATCATTTCATCTATACCGTCATCAAAGCCGACACACTCCTCAAAATCACTGCCTTCCGACAACTCTTCTCTGTCAAACTCCTCCATGTTTGCTTGAAAAAAACTTCTTTCTTCTTGCTTGACTTATATGCTCTCCCGGCGTCAATGGTAGAATGACGCAACAGCACCCCCGGCTTGAATGGTAGAAATGCGGTAATGCTTTCCCGGCCTAAATGGGTTAATGGTATCTGAAAGGCTTTATGGTTCCATCTCATCAGAATATTCCAAAAAAAAAACCAGAAAAGACTGAAATTCTGCCGGATAGCAGTTAATTGGGGCTTTTATTTTCCCAGATCTTTGTTCTGGTTGTCTAAAAACATCTCAAAAATCCTTTAGACACTGAAATGTGAGAGTTTGCTGTAGTTTTTTTTAGTGAGGCATCCTGGTTCAGTCTGAGTGGGATCAGTTCCTGAGCAAAGCTCAACCTCTCTCAAAGCTCTGCTCCTGACTGTACCAGGAAAGAATAGCATCAAAACATCCAAGAGCAACTTCTTCCAAGGATCCAGAAACAACCTGGTGAGGATGTGTTTTTATGGTTCAAGCCACGTGACGCCTTCTGAACCCTTAGACCTGCAGCCAGGACACGTTCCAGTTCTTTTCCCTATGAAGGACCTGTGAGGCCAACAAACTGATTAAATCTAAGCACTGATTAGGACTAGAATGAATCATTCATTCAATACTTTTTAAATAGAAAGCAGACTTTTAAAATCCTAATTTCCTCTAAATTGAAGTCAAATAACGGGGATATGAATTTATTTCCAATTAAGCCTTAGGCTCTGATGTAAACAGGAAGCAATTTTACGCGTATGGGACAAGGAAGGGTGACAATGAAGTGGTTGTTTTGTTTTGTTTTTTTGTTGATGTAATTTTTTAGTGACTGAGTTTTTAAAGGAAATCTCCGGTCAGCGAGGAAAAATCAATGGATCATTATCTATACCTAAAAAAACATATATGAAACAGACTTTTGGACAGAGAAAAAAAAACACATATGAAGCCAAAATTTGGAAGAAGAATGTTTTCAAGATGACTTGGATAATAGCGTGTTGTGACAAACACCAGATACAGCACTGGGACTTGATCAACAGCCGATACCGCACCGTGATGTCACTAGGGGTGTAAATAATAATCGTTTCGTATCGATGCATCGATCCAACAGCCGACGATCCGATGCATCGACACGTCCGCAAGAGAATCGATTCATGTTTTTATTTCCCTCCAGTCTATTTTTATCCATTTGCTCCTGGGCGTAATTCTCCCTCCCGTGCTGCGGTGGTGCTAAACCTATTTTGCCCTCCTACCTCGCTTCCTGGTTATACTCTTACAGCAGTGTGTTGCAGTAAGCTTGACACAGACATTTTTAAATCATGCTCAGTATTGAAGCGTGGTCTGTGCTACACGCTGTGGGTCTAGATACGGCCGAGGCAGCGAGGAAGTGGGGGCGAGTTTAGTCCGATGACGGAGGGACATGAGGGCCAAAAAGAGCTGAGATCCAGGTGGAAAAAGGGTCCCAGCGTTCTCGCGCACCTTATTCTTCTAGCGGGTCAAACTTCACGAGTTGTTTTCCGCAATTTCGGTCATAAAAACAAAACAAGACGGCCTCCTGTCTGCGGCGCTGTTTGAAGTCAGCTACAATTTGGGAGAGGAGCAGCGGAGCGTCTGTGGAGGGGGGGGACGTCTGGAGCCGAGGTATCGCATTGCACTCATTGCACTGATTTTGTGCAGTATTTTTTGATGCGAGGCCTTTCAGAATCTATAACGCAGGGGTATTATTATTTTTCAGGAAATTAGGTTTTAATAGGAATAGGTGGAGTGCAACTTTTCTACTTCTGTTATTTTCTGTATTTTCTCAAAAAATGCATAACGATATTACAGCTTTCATTGATTTATTTCAAATTTGAAACATTGTCAAGCCTGTAAGGTGTAAAAAAATATGAACCAAATAATCGAATCGTGGTGTATTCTTGAGTATCGAAAATAATTGAATCTTTGGGTCAGGAAATCGATACTAAATCGAATCGCCATGATGGATGTGATTTACATCCCTAGACGTTACAAACCTGTAGGTGGCAGTAGTGTTCTTTGACGAATATGGATGCCTCTAGTAAAGCACATTCAAAGGAAAATTACTCTGAATTAAAAACTTTTATAATTTATTGAACAGGATGGTTAATTTCATATTTAAAGTACTTTCAGATGTTTGATTCCTGAATATGACCGGACTTTTCCTTTAAGTTAAGCATCTGTGACGTGCCTTATACATCACAGCTGCTGCTTCTTCAGAACCTTCTGAACAGTGTAGCTCATATTTCAGCCTCTTTGACAACTTTAAAACATTCTGTGTTTAAATCTGTTAAACGTTCTGAGCTTGAATGTTCTTTAGTGGAGCGCTACATATGTGGCTCCTGTGGGGGTTTTTTTTACCTCAGAGCCTAAAACAACATTAAAACTGTAAATCTCTTTCAGCTCAGTATACATTTTTAACATGTTCAATTAAGTAGTGATATGAAAAAGTTAAAAAATAATTTTTTTCCATTCCTCTATATTATTTAAAGAAAGAAACTCTTATCTCTTCACTGTTGGCTTCAGCTTAAAAAGCGACTGAACAAATGATACATGGATTAACCTGTAGTCAGGATAATGAGCAGTAGTTATAGCTGCTAAATAAATAGCTAAATTTACATTTGTATTTTTTTTTTCTTCAATATAGAAACATGAAGGCCACTGTGCCTGAATGGAAACGTATCATATAAATTCAGTCAGTTTAACATTGAAGATGCCTCAGAAACTTTGCTCCATGACCATTTAGGATGCACTCGTTTCAGATGTACTTACCGTGTTGTCTTCTGTCTTACAGTCTTTAAAGTACTCCTTCCAAACCAAGGATCGGCTTTGCTTTGTAATGGAATACGTCAATGGAGGAGAGGTAATCTGCTGTTGGGGAGCTGTGAGGCTCATTGCCAATTTTATGCATTTACCTATGGAGGATAAAAAGTGCCAAAATTAAATAAATAAATACAGCATTAAATAAATAATTAAATGTGAAATTAAATAAATAAATGTGTCATTAATTAATTAAAACCACGTCACTAATATAAAGTGCCACAATTAAATAAATAAATACAGCGATAAACAATTAATTAAATGTTAGGGGGCGGGGTTAACGCGAATCGAGTCGCCACCTACTGTATCAGAGTATGTTCACAACCTGTGGATCACAGTCTCTGTAATCGATTTGCTTCGCCTTAATGTGCAGGGTGACCAATCAGGTGTTAGATAACCGCCCCATAACTTTGATGGGTGAGTTTGACAGATTCTTTTAATGGTTTCGATGCACTGCGACACAGGACCATGAAATAATTAAATGCACACTGAAGTAATTATATATATATTTTTTAATAAAATGAAGACATATTTTATTAAACTAATGACACATTTATATATTTAATTCCTTATTTATTTAATGAATTACACATTAAATTAATTGTTTATCGCTGTATTTATTTATTTAATTGTGGCACTTTATATTAGTGACGTGGTTTTAATTAATGAATGACAAATTTAATTATTTAATTCCACATTTAATTAATTATTGACACATTTAATTATTTATTTAATGCTGTATTTATTTATTTAATTTTGGCACTTTTTATCCTCCATATTTATCTGTATAGTCTAATGCTTAATGTGGAGTCTGAGGGTCAGACGCCTAACATAGAGGCATCAGAATCTCTATTGATGCCGTCGAGAGCGTTATCCACCACTGGGAGGCAGATGCGTGCTAAAACAACCAAACATGAGCAAAGTTTGGAAATGCATTCTGGGTAATATCCGCCCAAAGTTGACCTGACTTGTTACTAAGTGTTAAGCTGACCTTTACATTAATATAATCTCCTGTTTGATTTAATTAGATCTATAATGTAATACAATACGAAAATAGTCTGATACTGATATTTAATGATTAACCTTAAGAGTTGACCATTTATGGTTATATAGATATTAAGACTTAGAATAATTTAATTCAATTCAGTTTATTTATATAGCGCCAATTGACAGTACATGTCATCTCAAGGCACTTTACAGTTCAACCAGATCATACAGTCAAATTGATTCAAAGTTTTCTATCTAAGGTAAACCAATCGAATGCAATCCCTCACACTAAGTATGCTTGTAGCGACAGTGGAGAGAAAAAAAATCCCTGTTAATGGGAAGAAACCTCCACCAGAACCAGGCTCAGTGTGAGCGGCCATCTGCTGAGGCCGACTGGGGTTCAAGAAGACAGAAGCAGAGGTAGAAAAAGCAGCTGTAAAAGGCGGCCCTGCCCAGGAAACACACAGCCAGGCAGACAAGCTTTGAGCAAACTCCCATGTCAGAGGATGATGAGAGCACATCTGCGAGTCACAGTCAGAGAAACAGGACTACACTGAAAAAACAGGCCGATCTCCAACATCTATAAACAAAGGTGTTGATGGCAGCAGCACAGCTGATGTTTCTCTCCAGGATGGAGTCACAGCCAAACAGGAACAGACCAGATGAAGCTACTATGAGAAAAAGCAGAGAGAGCAGAACGTTAGAGATTGAACTAACAGATTCTGCAGAGTGCGAGAATAGAGATGGAATGAAATCTGCGCATTAAATTACTTTTTTTGTGCGAATGCTGCTAGAAAAACTGATCTGAACAACTAAGCAAAGAAACCTTGGAGTATTTCTGCACAACAGCTAAACATAAACATGATAAACATAGAAGGAAAACTTCATTTTATGTATAGAAGTATTTGGATTTCTCCGTGATCGCAGAATCCTCTGATGGCTGATTGAACGGTTCAGGCCCCTATAACGTATTTTTTTAAATGTGTAAACTTTTGTCTTTTTTTTTTTGTCGTATTTTTTGGCAGCTGTTTTTCCACTTGTCGAGAGAGAGGGTGTTTTCGGAGGACCGCACCCGCTTTTATGGTGCCGAGATCGTTTCTGCTTTAGACTACCTTCATTCTGCCAAGATCGTCTACCGTGACCTCAAGGTGAGGTGATCATCAACAAACAGCCTGAAAATATAATGAGATGGAAAAACAAAGCTTTATTGTTTTTTTTGTTTTCTTTTTTTTCTCTCTACTCTTCGCCCATCAGCTGGAAAACCTCATGTTAGACAAAGATGGCCACATCAAAATCACAGATTTTGGCCTGTGTAAAGAAGGGATTACCGACACTGCAACTATGAAGACTTTTTGTGGAACACCAGAGTACCTTGCTCCTGAGGTCAGAGCTCCCAAAGATGCATGAATACTGTACATAGCAGCTTTTGTGGAAGGAGTTAGTGATACTTTAAGGTTGATTTATACTCAGAAACCTGGTCGTCAGCGTGTGTGTCGCAGTGAACGCAAATGTGCCCCCGCCCCTTCCGCAGACACTCTGGTGCACCTAGGGCTGGGTATCGTTCAGAACGTTTCGGTGCCGGTACCAATACCGATACTTTCACTTTGATACCGATTTCTGAACAATACTTTTTTCAATACCAGTTTTATAATATCAATTCGAAGAAAAAGAAAATTACACAACATAATAAAGTACAAATCTTGAGTTTTATTTTAAGCTCTGATTTTTCCATTTACATTTTTCCTCTTACATAAAAAAAAAAATTCAGTAAAGAAGAACAGTTGCAAACAAGTCAGTGTCTAATATTCATTGTTACATTGTGAGGACCTTTTTATTTAGCAGTTTTTCTTTAGAAAAATTAACATGTCTGCTTTCTCAGGAGACAAACAAGCCAGTTGAATGGGATCCTACTGACACCGCACTGCTGGTATGTGGGGGTCTGAGCGGCTCCCACAGAAATAATATTGGAAGGCAGGATAATAATCAGGATGAACTGACTGCACTGATTAAGTTTTCAGGTGGATTTTCCCACTTAAAAACATAATAAAACTACTTTATTCCCACTGATCACAGCAAATATAGCTGCAAGGGAAATAAAGGATAGAGTAGCTCCGCCCAACGCGCGTCAGACACACTTTTCGACCGCGCAGCCAGAGCAGCAAAGCTGCTTCAGCCGCGCGTCAGAAGCTGGTACAAGCAGCAAAAAGGAAGCAGCAGATGCGATTTTGCTGCTCTTGTTGCGTCCGGTGTGAAAGCAGCATTATTCACTCCGCTCTGGCTTTGCTCCGCCCACGCGCTGCTGAGAGGAGGATGGTCACGCCGGCTGTGGTCCGCTCTTCTTGCAGTCAAACACAGAGCAACTTTCTGCTCTTAAATTGTTTCCGTGCACGATGTATTGCATTGCGCACTATTAGCATCAGTCTTAATAAAGTGAAGCCGCACTTTTGACCTGGGGGGCATTTTAAAGGGGTTCCACGACGTTCGCAACCAGTTCACAACAGATACACATGAACCCTGGCTGTAGGCGTGACCACCTGTGTATTTTTCCCTGATGACGCAATCACGTTAAGTGTTACAGCCAATCCCCGAAACTTGGCACCGAAAGACGAGGCATGTTTCGATACTCTGTAGAACCGAAGCATTTCGGTCGGTACCATAAAAGAACCGATTTGTGGTGCCCTGCATTAGGTGCACCTCTCCGAAATTGTAGGTGACCGCAGACAGGAGGCCTCTGATTGGTCAAATCTAAATCTGCTCATGTGTATTTCCTGTTTGGTACCTTACCGGCTTTTTTTGTTTGTATGACTGCCATTGTGGAAAACGACTCGTAAAGTTGGACCAGCTAGAAGAGCGAAGGTGTGCGCTGAACGCTGGGACCCTTTTTCCACCTGGATCCCCGTTTTTTTTTTTTTTTACATGTCCCTCCATTGTCACACAAACTGGCCCCCACTTCCTCGCCGCCTCGGCCATATCCAGACCCACAGCTAGTTCCCGATTGTCCCTCTTGCGTTGTGGCGTGGAATAACGTAGCACAGACCATGCTTCAAAATTGGGCATAAATCAAAAATATCTGCGACAAGCTCACTGCGACACACTGCTGCGGGAGAATAACCAGCCCTATAAGCTACCATAAATGAGTCGTATATTAGAAGTAGGATTTTAGAAGCCGTATTTTGAATTCAAACATCTTTTCGCTACTTATAAAATGTAACGTTGTAATGAAAGATGTCTGGTTTTGGGTCTTCTGTATTTCATTTTCTCTAACATAACTTGCCTGGTCCTAGCATATCTTTCAAGGCTTTCCCTCACATGAAAGGAAAACCAATATCTCAGTAGAGTTCAGTAGTAGCGGTGCATTACCCACCTCCCTGTGGGGATTGGGAAATGCAACGCTTTATCCGCCGTGATTTCTCCACAAGTATTATTTCACTGTTGATCATTGCAGATAGATTATCAACACTGGGAGAACAGTAGATTTCTCCACTATTGATTCCTTGAAAACAAACTTAAAAGATGCATAACTTCTACTCTTTGTAGGACTGTTTTTTTTTGTTTATCTGCTGTTTTTTTTTTGACAAGTAGTCCTTTATGATTTGTGTCTAGCATTAGGCCTCCGTCCCTAAGATTAGAGCCTTTTGACTGCTTTAAAGCAGGAGCAAATGGATAATGTAGAAGAAAAGTTAAAGCGAAAGTTAAATGTGAGATTCTGAATGCTAGCTAAGATAGGAAAAAGAGAAGCAGAGATCGGATTAGCTTTCCCCTCAGTCGTTGTGAATGATGGGTATCAGATATAGATTAAAGACCAAGTAATATGCGTGAGAGGAGTAACCTTGTGAGACCATCCTGATCTCCCGAGCTTTCAAGATTTCACTCGCAGATCAGTCTGTAGACTCTCCGTTGAAGAAAATTTGGAGCCGTTCACCAAACGAACGTCCAATCAGCGTTGGCTTTGAGGCGGGTTGAGGTGTGACGCAACGAGAAGCGCGACAGTTCAGTCTAAAGAACATGGTGGCTTCAGCCGATGAAACTAGCGTTAGCGTGGCTATCGAGCAAGTTTTATGGGAATTACAGAGTATTTCTTCACTGAAAGAAGAGCAAAACACTGCTCTGGAGGCTTTTCTCAGAGGAAAAGATGTTTTTGCTCTTCTCCCGACTGGTTTCGGCAAGAGTTCGATCTGTCAGTTGGCTCCTCTTCGTCGTCGCTCTGTTAGTACGTCATATGCTTTGTTGATCTGATTGGTTTATTTGGCCCGTCTATCACCAACTTAGGCCAATCAGCTAACCAGTATTTTCGCCCCTTCCCAAAATTACTTCAACTGAAGGTTTCCAGATGGATATGCGGAGCAAATCCATCTGGCGGAGTCAGGTTATGAGAGGAGAGTCATCATCAGAAAATGGTGTCACCCTTTAAAAATGTTTATCTGCCACTTTGATACTGAATTTCTTTCCAACGTTTTTCCAAATAATAAAAAAAAAAAATCAACTGGACTTTGTTTCCAGGTTAGAAGACGGCTCCCAAGTTAATCTATGAGTTAACGTAGTTCTTTCCCATCAGGTTCTGGAGGACAATGACTACGGGCGAGCGGTGGACTGGTGGGGTTTGGGTGTAGTGACGTACGAGATGATGTGCGGCCGACTTCCGTTCTACAACCAGGACCACGAGAAGCTGTTTGAACTCATCCTGATGGAAGAGATCAAGTTCCCACGGACCCTGTCTGCTGATGCCAAGTCACTGCTGTCAGGGCTGCTGATCAAAGACCCCAACAAACGGTACCCACTCACAACAACCCACTGGGAAGACACTGCCGACATTGTGTTTTAATTACCGATGCAAAAAAAGGCTTTACCCAGTTAATTCTGGTGTAGCTGAAACCAGCAGGGTTGATCTGCTTCCATTCATTTCCACCTTCACTCTATAACTGTGGTTCTGTAATAATCCATGAGACCTCTGTGTCCCAGAGGAAGAAAATATGTCGTCTGCAGCTCCACAGAAAGGAACCGGCTCACCCTGAAGCTATTCTGGGATCAGCAGCAGGTTCCAGCGGTGGATAGAAGAAAACATCTGATGTCTGATGTGGAGATTTTCTTCTTCTCCTTGTTTGCTGACAGGCTGGGCGGCGGGCCGGATGACGCAAAGGAGATAATGAGGCACAGCTTCTTCGGCACAGTCGATTGGCAGGACGTGTACGACAAGAAGGTGAGCGCAGCGTTCATCCGCCGAACGTCATCTTAACTTGAGAGGCGCTTATGAAATTCTTCAGTGCTATTCTTGGAATTACGGTTACCTTATTTCCCAAAATTAGTCTGACTGGAGACTAAAATAGATGTGAAAGGAACCAAGATGATCTAATCCTTTTCCTTTTTTTTTTTAAGCATTTTCTTTACTCATCTTTTTCTGAGTGTTCTGTACATCAGGTTGATGATTATCATGATTTAAAAAAAAAAAGCTTAAAGGAATTTCTTAACCTTTTTTATGCAAATAGTCGCAATAAGTCTCTGTAATGAATAAGAAAAAAGTCCATAGATAGATTTTCCTTCACAGAAGCATCACTTCAAGCCAAAATGACTCTTCAGCCGTTTCCTTTCTGTTTCAGCTGGTCCCGCCCTTCCAGCCGCAGGTCTCCTCAGAGACAGACACGCGCTACTTTGATGAAGAGTTCACGGCACAGACCATCACCATCACTCCACCAGAGAAATGTGAGCTTTTTACCAGACTGTTCGTTCACAGTTCAACCCGCCTTCCTCTAAAAAAGCCAAGCAATCTTTTAGAAAATATCCCTGTGGTGTGAAATTAGATCCAAAACTTTGAATCAATTTGACTGGATGATCTGGTGAACTGTAAAGTGCCTTGACATGAGGTGTTGTGAATTGGAGCTATAGAAATGAGCTGAATTGAATTGAACAGATGAAGCGTTAATTAGGACCGTTCCAATAGGAAACATTAAACTGATTTTCTACAGGGTTCCCGCGGGTCCTTAAAAAGTCTTAAAAGGCATTGAATTCTTCAAAATAAAACTAAGCCCTTAATTGGTATTAAAATGTCTTAAATCAGTCTTTCGTAGGTCTTAGTTTTTAAAACATCATAAATAGGATTATTTTTATTATGATTTATTTTTGTAATCTAAATAAAACATTAAAATTTACCTTTTTTTTATTTAAAAAAATAATAATGGCTCGCTATTTATTGGTTCCGTCCCGATAGCGGAATCAATAAAGCGTTGTTGCGGCCGGGACATTTGGGAGATGCACCATTAACTTTTTGTCTGGAAAATATGAGCAAGTGTAAATGTAACCAAAATTGTCTCCAGCCAAGAGTTTTCTCCATGGCTAAAACCAGGGAACATACATGAGGCTCAGTGGATTTAGTGCAAGAAGTCATTCAAGCTCAGAACGATTGGAATTAAGGCAGTGGAGTCGCACATGCGAAGCACGAAACACAAAGCGTCAAAATGGAGTTACAGAGAAACAGCCGCTATTTCTCAGTTTTTTTCCACCCTTGTCCCTGCAACGCCTCCACTTATCACCAAATCAAACATACTAAGAAAACCATACAAAGAAAAATAGCAGCAAAAAAGACTTAGCACTGGTTATGTTGGGGCTTTAAAACTGATTTGTTTTGTTCCCTGCTAAAACAAAGTTTGTGAATTCAGTTAAATAATTGTTAAAATATATCTGTCATTTGTGTGTTTTTAGCTTTCTTCCTGTATGGGAAGCTTTTCAAAATGTGAAACATTAGTGCAGTGGTTTATGTTAAAATAAACCTTTGGGTTAAGTTGTTGCAAGCGCGTTTTTCTTGTTTCTTGTGAATTTGGTCTTAAATTTTTATTTCAAGTGGCATTAAAAAGTCTTAAAAAGTCTTGAATTTAACTTGCCTTATGCTGTAGGAACCCTGTTCTAGCCGCTCCAACAGAATCAGGCAGGCGGAGCAGTGGGGATCAATAAAATCACAATCCTACTGTAGAGCCTCAACTATATAATATTTGTGCTAAAATCTAAACATGTCACACAAGCAGAAGATTTATTATGAAATCAACTGTGACTGGAGCAGGTACGGAAAGCAAAAAGTTCATCACCTGGGACGATATCTGAGCAAATGTCAAAGTAACTTGGGATAAATGCTTCAAATTAATTAAATTATTAAAATATTCTTTATCCTATATTAAAAAAAAATATTTATTTTGTTAATATTTGATTAATATACCTTAGTTATTTGCTAGTTGTGATTTATAATAATATGGTTGGTCCAGTCGATCCTTCCAGCTTTGCTAACCAACCTGCCTGTTGCACCTCCCTTGTTTAGTGCTGAACACGGCCTGTAATTTAATGTTCTGCTGCATTTTCCGTTGTAATGGCGTCGGGTCCATCAGAACCATGCGGCTGGAAGTGAGAAAACCCGTCTGCTAACAGAGGGTTGATTGGATCAGGGACCATAAGCAGAGAGTCAGAGTTTCTGCAGCTATCAGTATGAGCCTCCAACGTTCCTACTCAAATCATTTTTTAGACTTTTAGACAACTAGAAGGTATCTTTTTTTTTTTTACAGTGTCCTGTCTGGCAATGTGGCAATAAGAATAATTGTCTTGATGCCAAAAAGAGCCCAACAGATTTTACTTTCACAAGTGTAGCGGTATGGCAATTGCCATATTGCTCCACTTGTTTCATGCATATAAATTGCTTTATTATAATTATGCAGGGAGTTTTAGTTTATATGGACACTGCAATGTAAATAGAGCAGAAAAACAGAAGTGAAAAAAGGAAAAAAGAAAAAAAAAAGATGAAAGAAAGAAGAGATAGAAAGGAGACAATGACAAAACATTTTCAGTCTGCTTCATCACCTGCAACGAGATGAAAAAAGAACAGCACAACCGAAAGACATGGTAGGAGATATACAATGAAGCAACACCTTGAAACTATCACAGAAGTAGTATTATTAAGTCTGACATGTACTCTGTGTTACCTGAAGATATGAATGTGGGGTTTCTGCAGTATCTTAACTAGTGCTGTCAATCGATAAAATTTTTTAATCGCGATTAATCGCATCAATGCCTGAGTTAACTCGCGATTAATCGCATTTTAATCGCACATTTTTTTCCTGATTGAAAATCATTTAAATACTCTCGATGACATACAAAAAAATACATACAGGCTAGGTTTGTGCCAATGTTCTTTTTTTTAAATGAAAACAGGTCACAGATACTGATTTATGCCATAGAAACATATGGCAAGAAGATGGGGAGGCATGTAGCAAAAAATAACAAATATGTAGCCAAAAAAAAAGGCCCTGAAAACAGGCTGATGTAAATGACAGTCTTTACAGTTAATACAGTCTTTTGAACAAAGACAAGCATTTTACCCTACTGCTATAAAATGTAGTAGAGTTAACATTAGATGTTAATTAACCAAGGTAATAATGAACAATTTTCAATCAATACATCAAAATCAATAGACCGACATCACTAGATGGAGGTAGTCTATGCTCTAGAAAGTTACTTTTCAGCCTCTTAACAAAAATGAGAACACACACACACCCACTCACCCACACACAGACACACACGACCTGTTGCGTACACAGACGGCAAGAGTGCTGCTACGAGATTCCATTTCACCTCAGTAATCTGTTTTCTCAGCGTATTTCAGGTTGCTACTAGTTACCAGACACTCAACTTGTTTGTTAGTGGTGGGGCTTAAAGAAAAGGCACTAGCGCTACCCAGTGTATGAGCGTCTTTTTCCCTTGAGGAGCTCCGCTCTTGAAGCCTATGAGAAATGCATAGACTGGGGGAAAATAGCCCCGCCTTCCCGCAGGCTGCAGCGGGATGTACTTGGAAAATTGTACCATAAAACCACATAGCGTTAATCTCACGTTAAAAAAATTATCGCCGTTAAAATGGCCTCGCGTTAACGCGTTAATAACGCGATAATTTTGACAGCACTAATCTTAACCTTTAAAGGTAAAGTGCAGGATGTTCTTTTTCTGGGTGGATCATCTAAATAAGCGGTCCTCCTATTTGTAAGTCAGTCTGTTGATATGTTTACGAAAGGCCGTCCTACGTGCTCGTCCCCTTTTCCACTTACAGCTGGGGAGTCTAACATTGTGGAAAAATTGCAAATCTTCTTTTGGAAAGTCAGCTTGTATGAGGGACACAAACAGCCGCTTTTAAACAGCGTGCATGAGGAGAAATGGGCTTGAACACGCTTTCACACACGTTTAATAGATGTTCCCTCTCAGGAGCCGGTGTTCTATCAGATCAGCAAACCTATAGTCAATGCCTTGTTGATGCCAGAGGTCAGAGGAGAATGGCCAGACTGGTTCGAGCTGATAGAAGGGCAACAGTGACTCAAATAACCACCCGTTACAACCAAGGTGGGCAGTTGTTGTTCTTGTTCTGTTTTGTGTTGGTTGGCAAGCAACTTCTGGAGGGGCGTTACCGCCAACTACTGGAATGGAGTGTGAATCGCGATGTGCAGCCAGACGGAGATGACGTGTTCTGCTCATGCGCTCTTGTTATCAGAGAACCGAGCCAGGGAAAAAAAAAGCCCACCTCTGGAACTGGTCTGCAGTTAGCTCGGTTTGGTTGCGTCTAGCTCGGTTCAGTTCAGTTTGCTTTCCATTTACACACGATAAGTTATCTCAGTTACTGAGCTCGGACCGGTCTCGACACAGTTTTTCCAGGGTAGTGTAAATGGGGTAAAGTGAATGTACCTGCCAATTGCTGGTGTTTTTATTTTTGTAGAATCACATTCTGAAATCTAAAGATCCTTTTATTAATATAAGTGACTTTAAAAAAACTGACATCAACAAATCCATTTGCTCCAGAACCGTTTTATTTTCATTTTGGTTGTACACAAGCTTTTTCAAGATTGTCTAGATTACATACATTGATATAAAAGGCACAAAAAATGCATTGCAGAGCTTATCTTTAGCACAAAGTCTAATATCAGGTGATTTTTCAAGTGTTTCCCCTCAAAGATTCATCATACAGCCTGTACATACTTACTAAACCCCACTACCTATCATGCTATTAGAGTTTAACTGCAAACCTAATTACTGTCTACATTTCTGTATATATGTACACAGTTTATCGTTTGGATTTAAAAAAAGTTTAAAATGCATGCTTTACCTGTAAATTATACAAGCTGGACTGTACAATAATACTGTGATAGAAAACAAATGCTTATACATGTTTTTTACAAGTGAGAGACACTCACGGATCATCACACCAAACACGGTGAGCTCTTTAGTCATTTTTGCCTTCGACAAAGAAACTCGACTTTTATTGCGAGAACATTTGAAGGGACAGTTGAGCACTTTTTTGTTTTCTCTTTTATATAAAATCCTTGCGATTTCTGTTGTCCATTCATTCACATGAGAACTTTGCCTTAAGGCTGTTTTAGGCGTACCGCAACATGACAAAAAGAGCTTTCACATCAGAAACGACTTCCTAACAGATCTAACTTCTATTGTCGATAAATAAGTGGGACAAGCGTTGAGTCGATGATGTAGATTTTGTGGAAAATTGTGAGTAAATGCAACAAAAAAGGAAAAAGTATTGAATTTGCTTTCACTTTTACTCAAGGGTAGTGTAAATGGGGTATATGTCCATTGGCAAAGTCTCTCACTTACCTGCTCAATTCAATTTTTAGTGCATTCACTTTTACAGCACTGTAATACATGTGGGTCAGAAAGTTCTGAGAACAAGTTTATGCAGTAGCATGTTTAACTGGGATGAAGCGGCTCATGCCTCCTGTGCTTTCAGATGACGAGGACGGGATGGACGCAGCAGACAACGAACGACGGCCTCATTTCCCACAGTTCTCCTACTCAGCCAGCGGGCGGGAGTGAGCGCTCGGTCCCAGTCAGCCACCGTCGTCCCCATTCGTGGCCATTTTGAGGAAAACACGTAGCCATTCTAGGAAAAAGAAAATACCAGTCTCCCCTCTTTCTCCTCGTCTGCCTCGTCACAGCGGGGGAGAAGTCTTTTTAGGGACTTTAAAAGAGGTTTTTGCACAGTGGGATAGACTCAAGCTGGTCTCCCCACACTAAAAAAAAAAAAAAAAAAAAGTCTCCTACATCTTCAGCGCTATTTACTGCAGAAGGCAATGTTTTTGTTATTTATTTTTTATTTTCTCTCTCCACCAGTATTAAGTTGTTGAACCCATGATCTTTGCGATGATCTTTATGTTTGTCGTTTCTGCCCATTTTTTTTTTTTTTTTTTTTTTTTTGATGTTTTTTGCACTTGGTTTCGAAGAGCCGTTTTAGGGAACAAAAAACCAAAAATGTTGCCTTACGTGTGCAGATGTTTTGTATCATGCAGACAGGGTGGTTTTGCTGTTGTCTGTTTGTTTAGTTTTTTTTCTTTCGGGAGAGGGCAGCCGGATTTTGGGTCCGGAGGGGGGAGGGTTGTCGCCCTTTATTTGGGGATAAGCGCATGGCTCCAGGTTCACTCATTTCAAAAGGAAAACAAAAACATCTGTTTGTTTTGTCATGGTGGCACACCTTCCTAATGCCATGGCAAAGAAAATCAGCTGAGAAATAAGAAATGAGTCTGTACCGTTTCCTTCATGGCTGCAGCGTCGCTACTGTTTTACCGTATCAGATCGACTTTATGGTTCCTTTTTCTGAAACACTAAACTGCCGCACAGCTCACTCAGGCGCTACAGAGCACAAGCAGGTTCAGACTCAGCTAAGCGCTCCAGCTTTCCACAGCCACACTCTATCTCTGCTTCGCACTCCTCCTCTTCTGTTTGCTCGTCTTTGCTCTAAGACAAGGGGAATAACTGTTCCCACAGGGAATCCTAGTTTAAAGTATGCCTGAGCTGTATGTATGTATGTATGTGGCAAACAGACGCTGTCATAGCATACGCTAACACTACAAACAGAGGCATTTCCTGCCTCAGGTCAGACTGGCGTTGGTGGTTAACTCCAGGATAAATCAGATTTGGTGTTTTTGGGTGCAGGGTTCCAGGCTCACCAGCAGGGGGAGCTCAGCAGTTTGCACAGAGACCTCTGATGGTTTCACTCCTGTGTGTCTTTGTGAGACGTCCCAAACCCTGCCAGGTTGTTCAGGTTGTTCTGTGGTCTCGTCAACTATCCCTGGATTTAATTGGTTAAAATCTGATCGTTTTTCCTTCCTCTGATTGGCTTACGTTCCTCTAATCATGCCTGGATATGTGGTCTGAGCTGAGAAGTTAATCTGACAAGAAATAATAAATTAGCTGTGCTTCCTCGAGGATCCGGAATCAGATTTTGTGCCAAGAGTGAAACTTTAGTTAAATTTCCACAGTTCCACAAAAAATAAAACAGAAATGTTGGTAAAATCCAACAGGCCTTATTTTAACCAATAAAATCAACTATTATCACCTCTGCTAAAATACAACAGCACTGTTTTATAACATTTTCTATTGATTTTCATGTAGAGACTTAATCTAAGAAAAAAATAACAGCCGCTCGATGAAGGATTAGTTTTTACGGAGGCCCTAAAGGGACATGGAGGGAGAAAAAAGAACTTTTGCGAGATCCCACAATACTTTTGCGAGATCCCGCAATAATTTTGCGAGATCCCGCAGTACTTTTGCGGGATCCGGCAATACTTTTGCGAGATCCCGCAATAATTTTGCGAGATCCCGCAATAATTTTGCGAGATCCCGCAATAGTTTATTTTTTGTGAGATCTCGCAAAAGTATTGCAGGGTCTCGCAAAAAATAAACTTTTGCGAGATCCCGCAATAGTTTATTTTTTGCGGGATCTCGCAAAAGTTTTGCAGGATCTCGCAAAACTTTATTTTTTCCCTCCATGTCCCTTTATGAGCTCCGTAAGTTTTCTAGTGCAGACAGTAGAATTGAGTTTTTTCCTGAATCGTTTGATGCTAACCAACTACACACGTTCACTAAATTATTGGCTCTATTATAACGCTAAATGAAGAATTTAAGAAATCTAACTTTTTATCTGCTAATTCTTGTGGGGGGGATCCCATGTAAGCCTGGGATCCCAGTTCAAACAATTACTGGCAACTTTTTGTTGCGTTTAGGTTAGTCAGTCTCGTGGAACTCCTCATTTGTTCTTCAGGACTTTTTCCTTTTGGCATCACTATGTCGAAACAAGAAGTCAAGTTTCTTTTGGCTACTGGATAAGGAGCCACATGCAGCTTGAGGTCTGTGTCTCCATGACGACTCTTAGAAAGCATCCTCGTGGCTTTTCAGCAAAAAACACTGCAGGAGTGTTTGATATGAATCGGTCCACAAATACCTGGGAGAACAATACAGTTAAGTACAGTAGAGGATCTGTGATGCTGTGGGTTTCTCCTCCATAAGCTGGAGGCATCATTAAAGCCAGCTCTTACGGTTAGTAAAACATGAGTCACCATCGGTTCTGTCAGCAGCAAAAAAAAAGATCTACATCAACCCAGAAATTTAAACTGAAATTTTACTTCTTTCCTTTTCGGCCGCTAGAAAAGA
The DNA here is from genome assembly GCF_016077235.1 of Cyprinodon tularosa. NCBI lineage: Eukaryota > Metazoa > Chordata > Actinopteri > Cyprinodontiformes > Cyprinodontidae > Cyprinodon > Cyprinodon tularosa. The sequence goes on from NW_024038189.1 coordinate 350,597, forward strand.
ATCTAAGAGGATCTGTGGGATGAATAGAAGGAAGCATTAGAGGGTTAGCAATTGATCCCGGCTATTTATCCCGTTGCACTAAAAGGTGGTTAATTTGAAAATAGTTTCCACCTTTATGTTTGCTAACAGGTTTTCCATGTCTTAATTGACTCTAAAAACACCACATCCGATCTATCCGTGGAGAATACTGCCAGTATGATCAGGGTTCCTGCAACGCCCATAAAGGAAGTGATTCAAAGGAGCAGGGATGTCGAAAGCATCTGCAAGCTTTGGTTTTCTGCAGGAACTCTGAGCCGACCACATTAGTTTTCAGTTTTAACCAAGAGGAGACGTATATACACATGTTAATAGAAATCAAAGGTGTAAAGAAAGTAAAGTTTATCATACGGATGCATTAGGAAACAACAGGGGGGGGGGGGGGTCCTGGTCCATCTGTGCTGTCAGTATTATAAGAGGTTTATTTACACACATGTACAAATCTGTTTCAATGAATCACGTATAACAAGAAAAACTGAGCCGCGAGACACTCAAACACCAAGACTGTGATGACTGCCAGAAAAAATGTCTCCAAACTTCTTGATGTACATATGCAATGGCTTTTTTTTCCCTTTATCTTTTTTATTTTTCTGTTCATTCAGACAAGGTGAAAAATGCAACGACTGAAAAAAAATACATTTAGAATTTACTTATTATTTAAGAACAGTGTTTAACCACTAATTTTTACAAATGAATTTACTTCCTGTCACACCTGGAGGGGGTTTCCATGGAGACGAGCCCCACCGCCTTCCCGGGCTCCTGAACCCTTGGAGGACATCACTGTACCCATGGAGTCTGCACTGAACTGTCAGCTTCCGTTTTCTTTCACCGTCTAAAGATGCTGAAAGTGGGACCATGGCTGGCTTTTTGTTTTCCGTTTTGTTTTGTTTTTTTTTTAACAACGGTGGTTTGATCAGGTTGTTGCAACTCACCGATCCTCGCTCCCTTCTTTCCCAGTTTGTGTACCGTAGTGTTTGTTTTATTTATATTTGTCATTCTACACAGTGTTATCTTGTATGTTGTAAAAAAGAAAAAAAATGAAGAAAAACAGGCACCTCTTGAAAGTCTCTGAAAGGTGATGATGAATTAACTGAAGTCTCTTTATTCTTTTTGGTTCTTATTTTGGGATCATTTGCTTCTTTGTTTTCTTACCAAAACTTTAGGGCAAGAACCCGGTAGTGGACTTGCGCTGCCGTGTTAGTATTTATTTTGAATTAAATTAAAAGAAATATGTTTCAGGGTTTTTTTTTTTTTTTTCCTTTATTGATTCTGTGACTTTTATTTTTATAAGATTTTGGGTCTTTAGAATAAAAAAAGAAAAACGTATGAAATAAAGTTAGGTTATTGTTATTCTCCAGCTATCTCTCAGCCTCCTTAACCCAACACTGGGGAAAAAAGTCGAAATCTCAAGTCATTTTTTTCTAAAAATAAGTGCATTTGTTCTTGGATTAAGGAGGTAAAAGAGACATTTTGCTAATGGAACAAGACAATTTACATTTAAAATAAGAAAAAACACAATTGGATTGTCTAATTTCAAGTGCATTTTATCTAATTATATTGCTATAATATAAATACTCATTCAATTGGCAAACTATCTAATTAACCTACTCAAATTAAGGGCGATTATACTTAATTTATGAAATTTGTACTTATTTCTAGATCGTTTTTGCAGTGCAGCAGGCATCCCCAAAGTCTGTCATGGAGGGCCGCTGTCCTGCAGGATTTAGAGGTTTCCTTGCTCCAGGTGGGGGAGTATGTGCTGCCCCTAGTTGAGGAGTTTAAGTATCGTGGGGTCTTTTGGATTAATTGCTGCATCATAACTTCTGACCTGGATGGTTCCCTGCATTTTTCAGATCAGTCCCCTGGTTTTCTGCAGGATTTAGATCTGAGGAATCATTTTGCTTCTGATCAGGTCAAACAGACCCAACAGGAACCCATTGCTTTAACTGGCATCCATCTGAAACTAAACAGAGATTTTAATCTAGAATCTCTTAACACTTAATATGGCGATACCTTATACACTGCAAAAACCATTTAGAATTAAGTAAAAAAATTGTTAAATTGAGTGTACTTGCCCTTAATTTGAGTAGATAAATAAGATGATTTGCCAATGGAATTAGTATTTTTACTCCTAAAACAAGAGAATTATATACTATGCACTTGAAATAAGACAAAGCAATTTTTTTTTTCTTATTTTAAATGTAAATTGTCTTGTTCCATTGGCAAAGTATATCAATTACCTCCCCAATTCAAGAAAAAATGCACTTAATTTAAGCAAAAAATACTCATTTACAGGTGCTGGTCATAAAATTAGAATATCATGAAAAAGTAGATTGATTTCAGTAATTCCATTTAAAAAGTGAAACTTGTATATTATATTCATACATTACATACAAACTCATATATTTCAGATGTTTATTTTGTTTAATTTTGATGATTACAAATGACAACAAATGAAAATCTCAAATTCATCATATCAGAAAATTAGAATATTACTGAAGACCAATAAAAACAAAGGATTTATAGAAATGTTGGCCAACTGAAAAGTATGAACATGAAAAGTATGAGCATGTACAGCACTCAGTATTTAGTTGGGCCTCCTTTGGCCTGTATTACTGCAGCAATGCGGCGTGGCATGGAGTCGATCAGTCTGTGGCACTGCTCAGGTGTTATGATAGCCCAGGTTGCTCTAATAGTGGCTTTTAGCTCTTCTGAATTGTTGGGTCTGGTGTATTGCATCTTCTTCTTCACAATACCCCATAGATTTTCTATGGGGTTAAGGTCAGGAGAGTTTGCTGGCCAATTAAGAACAGGGATACCATGGTCCTTCAACCAGGTACTGGTAGCTTTGGCACTGTGTGCAGGTGCCAAGTCCTGTTGGAAAATGAAATCTGCATCTCCAAAAAGTTGGTCAGCTGCAGGAAGCATGAAGTGCTCTAAAACTTCCTGGTATGTGGCTGCGTTGACCCTGGACCTCAGAAAACACAATGGACCAACACCAGCAGATGACATGGCACCCCAAACCATCACTGACTGTGGAAACTTTACACTGGACTTCAAGCAACGTGGATGAAGTGCCTCTCTTCTTTTCCTCCAGACTCTGGGACCTTGATTTCCAAAGGAAATGCAAAATTTACTTTCATCAGAGAACATGACTTTGGACCACTCACCAGCAGTCCAGTCCTGTTTCTCTTTAGCCCAGGCAAGACGCTTCTGACACTGTCTGTGGTTCAAGAGTGGCTTGACACAAGGAATGCGACAGCAGAAACCCATGTCTTTCATACGTCTGTGTGTGGTGGTTCTTGAAGCACTCACTCCAGCTGCAGTCCACTCTTTGTGAATCTCCCCCACATTTTTGAATGGGTTTTGTTTCACAATCCTCTCCAGGGTGCGGTTATCTCTCTTGCTTGTACACTTTTTTCGACCACATCTTTTCCTTCCCTTCGCCTCTCTATTAATGTGCTTGGACACTGAGCTCTGTGAACAGCCAGCCTCTTTAGCGATGACCTTTTGTGTCTTGCCCTCCTTGTGCAAGGTGTCGATGGTCGTCTTTTGGACAACTGTCAAGTCAGCAGTCTTCCCCATGATTGTGTAGCCTATAGAACTAGACTGAAAGACCATTTAAAGGCTTTTGCAGGTGGTTTGAGTTAATTAGCTGATTAGAGTGTGGCACCAGGGGCCATCAATTTTGAACCTTTTCACAATATTCTAATTTTCTGATATGATGAATTTGAGATTTTCATTTGTTGTCATTTGTAATCATCAAAATTAAACAAAATAAACATCTGAAATATATGAGTTTGTATGTAATGTATGAATATAATATACAAGTTTCACTTTTTAAATGGAATTACTGAAATCAATCTACTTTTTCATGATATTCTAATTTTATGACCAGCACCTGTAGATTTCCATTTTTTGCGTGTAGCAGGTTATCAGGGTTTTGGACTTAAAAACTGGTCCACAGCATCACTCTTGATATTTGGCACCACTTGCTTTTATGTTTGTTGCCAATCTTGGTCTTAATCCCACATAACAAAAGCTCTCTTTTTTGCTGAACCTGCCTTTATAGTCCCGGTGCGTGTTGAGAAGATAAGTACTGGTCCTCAGTCCCCTTAAGAAAACTCCTCTTCTTCTTCTTGGTTTTTATTGGCGGTGGGCAACAAACTTTTAGTAGCATGACCGCCACTTACTGGTATGGAGTGTGGTTCGTGATGATCTATATACTTTCACTTTATACCTAATCCCTACAATAACTTCTGATTAAACATACATTCACACCTACTTATATTACCTAACTTGCATATAGTTTTATATACTACTCCTTGTTATTCTTAACACATTCACAACCATCTTGTTCTACTCAGA